>NC_136482.1:146057350-146354850 GCF_053919585.1 Euprymna scolopes | reverse complement strand
TAATAATAATAATAATAATAATAATAATAATCTATTTATTAATATTGTTGTACCTTTAACGTACATAAGTACATACGTACGTGTCACGGCTTCCAGGTTATAAATTCTTTGATCAGGAGATCCTATTTATTAAAAAGGAAAATAGGTGATAATCTACTACGAACATTAAATTATTAATATATAGATATGTTAATTTAATGTTTGTAGTATGTTATCGCCTTCTATCCTCCTTTTTAATAAATAGGATCTCCCGATCACTTAAGACACAATGTATAAAACAAATTACTTTATTTAAAAAAATAATGTCGCTTTTAGGCCATACGTAGATCTAAAATATACCTTTCATGATATTCTGGTTAGGATCCAAAAGTACTATCTGTTCTGTTTAAAGATTGTGTAATGATATCGCGCGGTTTCCGTTCGCGCCGGGAGTCTATACAATGAAAATATGTTACAAACTCCTATAAGGATATTGGAGATAAACTGTAATAACCAGATATATTCTGATACTACATTAACCAGATTACTTAGATAAATACTTTTACAGTTTTAACAAAAAGGATACAATAATATCGCGGAGTCTCCATTCACGCTGAACGTCCACAGTATAACCAACAGCAATATATTACATATGAAAGATGTCGCTGTGGAATTTCCACAAGTCTAGCTAGTATATTATTATTATTATAATAATAATAATAATAATAATAATAATAATAATAATAATAATAATAATAATAATAATAATAGAAGAAGAAGGAGAAGAAGAAGAAGAGAAACGAAGCATATACACAGAACTAGCCAGAGAGTTAAAAGGGATTTGGATAATGAAGAAAATCAAAATAGTACCGATAATAGTAGGAGCACTAGGAACAATTCCGAAAACCCTGGAAAAAAGAATGGCAGAAATTGGAATCAGAGGAATAGCTGCAAAACTACAACGCCTAACGATAATGAAAACGGCTGAAATATTAAATGCGGAGAATAACACAAGACAATATAACGAAGAAGCGTTACAAGGAATGAAGAACACCGAAGCTGCAGAACTACATGTTCTACACCCCCATCATGCATCCTCTCCATTGTTTCACCACCGTTCCCCCAATAGAAAAGTGATATCAAAGAGCCGAGAAGGGTCAAGGAGGATGGGAAGACTGAGGAGGGAGCACTGGCCAGACCTCCGCTGGACAAGTGTGAAGAGAATTGGGATCTTGGGGAGGCTTAGTGCCACTCAAATTCCAGTATAAACTAATGGCCACTGCCAGCGAGAAATCAATGGTAAGCGGCTGTTGCAATGATGCAAATTTATTTGCAAATACTATCGATGGAGGAGGAGAGAGCTGGGCGTCTGGGGAGACTCTTGTTGTCACTCAGCTTCCAGAGAACACCACAGGTCGCCAACCAGATCGTTTGTTGACTTGTGTGAAAGCTCCATGTGAGCCAATAATAATAATAATAATAATAATAATAATAATAATAATAATAATAAATTACAGCATTGCTTAGTTTTTTAATTTTTAATTTTAGCTTTACAAAATAATGCTTTCAGTGACGTGTGTGTATGTGTGTGTGCGTGCGTGTGTGAGCGTATGTGTGCACGTGTGCATTTGTTTTTTGGGTTTTTTTTTGTTTTTTTCTGTGCATATTATGTATAATACGAGTTGCAAAGAAAGCACGAATATATATTCTATGTCCATTTAATCTGCGCGATTAACGATGAAAATGCTATTCAACTTTAATCAACCGACGGACAGAGGCTCTCATAGAGAAGCACGGTCGCATTTAAACCCCGTTTTTACATCGTTGTAGACTTGTCGACAAATTTGACTTCTCTTTTAAATCAAACTTCTAATAAATCAACGCCTTCGTTTTCTTTACAACTTAAACGGCAGTGTGTGTGTGTGTGTGTGTGTGTGTGTGTGTGTGTGTGTGTGTGTGTGTGTGTGTGTGTGTGTGTGTGTGTGCGCGTGTGTGTGTTTCTAGCGATCTGTTTTTGTTTTATGTGTTATATTTTGTTTTTAAGAGGTTTATTTCCTTTCTGTTTGTATTTTCTTCGCTTTTGTTGCTCCTAAATTAGCAGCGTAAAAAAAGACCTGACGAGTCAGAACAACGTCGTTCATGTTTTCCGTGTCTCCCCCCCCCCCCATTTTTCTTCTTTTTTTTTTGGAAACAAATAGTTTGCTTTGCAAACAAACTATTTGCGTTTGAAAATAGTAACACCGACTTAGTAGGAACATAATTACAGGAATAAATCCAGTATCCCTAGTAAGCTATGTAGGCTTGACAATGATCTCACAGCATCTGGACAAAACAACTAGGAAACTAATGACCATGCACGATTCAATGCACTCAAATAATAATAATGACAAACTCTAGATAAAAATAAAAGAAGAGGCAAGTGGAATGGTAAATATAGAAGACTATGTGGATGATACAGTAAAAGAAATAAAGAAATAAAGAAATACATAGCCCAAATTGCAAAAACGCTGATGTTACGTCCCCACTTACCGATGCGTGCAGAAACCAGTGCAATAGATGTGGGTCTTCAATAACTAGTGAGTATGTTAGTTAGCTAAATATACATTACATAGCATAGTTTGGTAGATTGGTGTTGACAGTTTGAAACAAATAAATAGTAAATGTATATTTTTTTTTAAATAGTGAATATTTAACAGATCGAGAATTCACCAGAACAATAAACAAACGATAACAATAAAATATTAACATTAGCCTGATTTCAAATCGTCAAATATGACACAATTGGAGTTGCGGAACGGCTGAATAGAGGAACGATCAAGTCGTTTTAGCGAGAGCATTGTGGTGGTGGTGGTGGTGGTGGGGTTGAGCGACAGGACGCTTCAATCATATAGTCAACAAAAGTTTTTGCTTCAATTACAGATTTTTTTTTTTTTTTTACATGGGGGGGTCACTACTTATCAAGGCCCGAAGGCCACTCAGGGATAAGGGTTATTGCGTGTACAGTAATCAATGAGATAGTATTGTAGTAATCATTAGTATTGGGGGTTTTGATAGAGTGTCTTATTTAAGGGGGTAGTTTGTCAGGAGTTTGTTTATGTTGGACTTGAAGACGTCCAAGTTGTAGTCAGGTGGGAAACAGGCAAGTGGCAGAGAGTTCCACTGGCGTGCAGTTCTAATAAAGAAGCTTTGCTCATGGAATCTATGTTTGGATTTAGGCACAGATAAAGAGTGGGGAATATTATTGACAGTAGTTTCAGCCAGACGGGTGATCTGAAAAAAGGTCACTCTTCTTAACATAGCATACAATTATTGCGCTCGGATCAGAGTAAATATTTTATTTCTAAAATTCCAAATGGCGTAATGGAAACATATTATAAGGTATTTACAGCTTCTCTTCCAATTTTCGGATTTTAATCATGTCAAAACGTACTTTATTTCCTTTTGTACAGATTGATTGTTGCTATTTCTTCTGGTGAATTAAGGCCATAATAGATTCACTAATTGATCTAATAATTAAGTGATTGATTCTGCGCTACGAAACAGATACAGTCAAGAATTGTATAAGTCAACTGAATTAAAGGAATAAATTACAAGATGGTCAACATCATGAACTTTGGAATATAGTTTTTTGTCATTTATTCACTATATTGCTCTGTAATTACATTGAGCTTCTATAATAATATTATAAGAAAATATATTTCCACAGAAATATATATATATATATATATATATATATATATATATATATATATAGAGAGAGAGAGAGAGAGAGAGAGAGAGAGAGAATGCTATTTCTTGTTAAATGCAATATATTTACTTTTTGCTTCACTGAAATACTTGGTATTCATATTATTCTAGAAACATATAAGATTCGTGATCCCGACTCATGCATTAAACCTTGAGTCTAAATTACTCGAGTCCAATGATTTGAGCTCGACGGAAGGTTCTAATTACTGTTACTGCATGAATAAATTCACATGTAAATACTTTTTCACGAAACGAAATCCGTTAAAATGACGGACGCTATTTGAAGATTCGGTTTCGTATTTGTTTGGACTGCAAATGTTTAATAGAGGATCTGCTTCTTCGTAATTATATGGAGGGGGATCGGAGGTCAATATGCGCACGGCGAAGAAAAGAGGGAAGGAATGGTAGACGGGGTGGGGGTTACAATCAAACAACTGGGTCAAAATGAAAGGGAAAGTATTAAAAGAAAAATTGAACAAAAGACTTGAATAACGAAAAAAAAGTTAAAACAAACAAAAGAGAAACCGTTGAAGAAACAGTAAGCATACTTGGCCTTCAGGACAAGATCAAAGTGTAGTATCTGTCCTTGTTCTCTGTCAGTGGAGGAGAAGTCCTTCACAACTGAGACAATTTTTATTTTTGTTCCTTTCTCCACGTTAAAAAAAAACGACCCTGGTGTCTAACACTGTCCCGTGGGGAGGCATTGTAAATAGGAACATTAAGCATGGGAAATGGCTGAATCTAAGTGGTCGATTAAAGTCGAGGGCGACCCGAAGACTCCTTTTTTATTAGCTGCTACACCGAGATATAGGGGAAAGGCGCCACTCTATTCTCGGGATTACTCCACTTACCCTTGATCCTGCCCTTATAATGTTGAGTATTTAGCAAGTGGGCATCAGGTACCAATTTTTAAATCTTTTAGTGGGGCAGCTTATCTCAGTATTACATAAGAATCTTTCACTTAGTGATACAAGCACCAAAATTAGCATAAATAACGTTCAGAACATACATTTTAAGAAAAGACTGTTAGCCATCAGAACATTCAAAATGGCTGCAGAAGCAACCCTGACAAATTTTAATTTTGGTGCTTGTATCACCAAGTGAAAGTTTGTTTCAGCAATCTGCCCCAGTATTTGGTATAAGTTCACCGAGTATTGAACCCCGATCTCTCGCGCCATGAGTGAACATTTTTACTATTGTACTAACTAGGTCAGTCGGTGTGAAAAAGTGAAAGGGTTTAAAGAAGTAATAAGTAATAAGTTTAAAGAAATGGAGAAAGTTTAAAGACAGGTTTGAAATATTGTGAAAATGAAAAGAGAAAGAAAATGGAAAGAAGGCGCAAAAATTAAAAAAATAAACAAAGAAAAAAAAGAAAAGGTTCCTATTTACTTTGCCTCCTTCGGGACAGAGTTAGACACCAGGGTTGTTTTTTAAGAGAAGAGTGGAAAAAAGGAACAAAAATTAAATTTTAAATTGTCTCGGTCGTGAAGGATTTCTCCTCCACTGAGAGAGAACAAGAAATCAAAGTGTAGCATCTGAAAAACAGATACTACACTTTGAGTTATATATTTTTTATTTACTCTGAAAAGTTGACAACAAAACAGTAATAAACAAAAAATAAGGCACAAGGCCACTCAAAAATTGGGGAGGGGGGTGTCTATAGTCATCCTCATCACTGTACCTTTGCTAGTCTATGCTTCATCCTACGGGCGTCGTCCTACCTAAGAGTCCCAAATCATATCGTGTGTGTGTGTGTGTGTGTGTGTGTGTGTGTGTGTGTGTGTGTGTTTAAACAATAATATAAATTAGTAAACATAAAAATTTATATAAAAAAAAGTCATTTGTTTAATTTTATTTCATTGGTTAACCCGAAGGCCAAGAAGTCTGCTCTAAACCAATGAAAGGGTTAATTTTTTTTTATTATTACATTTTCACCCCAAACAAGGCAAATTGCCACTTTGGTGTAGGGGGCTACTATCAGGGGCAACAACTACTGGGGTACTATGTTGGGCAGCAAGATGTCAGTTCACGTTACACTTGAACTTCTGCACGTCAGTACTGTTGGGGAAGCAGGGACCTGGAATGGAATTCCAGAGTCTAGCGGTTCTGGGGAAGAAACTATTGGAGTAAAAAGATCTTTTACATATAGGGATCTCTACAGTGTGGGGGTGGGATTTAGCAGCCTGTCGGGTTTGTCGAGGGTGCTCGCGTCGTGGGGGCACAAGTGATTGCAGTTCGTCAGAGCATTCACCACTAAAATACTTGTAGAAAAGGCAGAGGGATGTAACATTTCGTCGATAGGACAGAGGCTGAAGCTTAGAGGCCAGTTCAGGGCCTATCAGGTTTGCGACTCTCTTTTGAACCTTGCCAAGGAGCGAGAGACTAGTAGCAGATGCACCAGCCCAGATGTGACAGCAATACTCCATACATGGGCGAATGGTGGCCTTATAGATGTACAGGATACTTTCGGGTGTTAGTAGTTGTCTAGCACGGTAGAGAGAGCCCACCTTTCTTGCAGCGGCCCTGGCAATGCCTTCAATGTAATTGTTCCAACTCATTATTATCTTAATTCACATAATACGTTATTTTGTTGTTTTCTCTTTGGACTATTGTCTTCATCACCGTCTATCGGTTATACCCATACTACGTTTCCGATGGAAAGTAATAAAAAAAGAAACAAACAAACAAAAAAAAAGAGAAAGAAAAGGCAAAGAGAAAACTGGACAGAAAAAAAAATCTACTCTATTAAATATGGAAGGCGGACATAGACAGAAAAAATAAGCGAACCACAGAGGAAAATCCAGATGAGCTAGAAAATGGCATAAATTTCGGAAAAGAGTTTTCAAGTCCGTCGTGAATTGAGGAAAAAAAAAACAACAAAAAAAAACGAAACAAACGTATTATGTTTGACGGCGCAATGGAGTTAATTGCGCCGCCAAAATAACCCAAGGCTCATCATTCGGTTTTCTTGTATCATCATTGTCTTCATTCTCATCCTTCAATTACGTGCGTGCAAGGCCTTCACAACCACCTCGCTCCCATAACTTTTTTTTTTTTTTTTTTTTTTTTTTTACGGATTACGTAGCCTTAAAGCGACATGGGCGAGCACGGATAATTACTACAAGTTCGGATCTTTTCAATTTTTTTTAATTTTTTTTTTTTTTTTATTCGTGTTTTTTTTTTTTTATCCGTCTTCTAGGTCGAAGTGCATCGGCACGTTGTGGGTGGGCGCGGGTAGAGTTCTAAGCGCTCGGAAGACCCTTGAGAGGGATGAATCGAAAGGATGTAAAACAAAAATAGTGAGAAGGTCGCAGTGGGACGCCATGGCATCCATGACACAACTTTGGCTCGCACCAATTATTGCAATATGGCGCTTAAGCTAGGCTTTTATTTGCAAGATCGAATATCACTTGTAAATTATAGGACAGAAATAGAGATGAGGATCGTGTTTTGTATTCCTTTTGTACCCGTATTTTTTTTAAAGTTTTGTTTGAACAGGGGTCGTTTATCGCTAGCTTATTATGTTATATACCGCCCGATCATCTTCCCTGTCTCTCCCTCGTCTATCTATCTATCTGCCTCGCTCTCTTTCTAGGAAAAAAGTTTAGAGAAACATTATATAGAAAGAGGGGATACATAGATAGATAGATAGATAGAGAGAGAGAGAGAGAGAGAGAGAGAGAGAGAGAAAGGGAGATATAGACAGATAGAGAGAGATAGATAGGTAGTTATATATATATATATATATATATATATATATATATATATATATATATATATATATATAACTACTTCATTTACTTACATAAAAATTAATATACGAAAGTATAAATTTATGTGTAAACGTATTTACTTCAAAAGAGCTCAATACGTAGGTAGAGCTCGTCAGTAAGTTATAAAATATATATGGCCATTAAGCTACACTGAATGTTCCGTGTAGCTTAATATTCAGTATAGCTTAATGAAACGCGGAACATTCAGTGTAGCTTAATCGCCATATGTATTTTATAACTTACTATATATATATATATATATATATATATATATATATATATATATATATATATATATATGATTACTTCATTTAATCAGATAAATTAATATACGAAGATATAATTAATGCCTAAATTTTTCAGTATTTATTTCAACAGTGCTCAATACATACGTAGAGCTAGGTAGTAAGTTATGAACATATATATGGCAATTAAGCTACACAGAATATTCGGCGTTTCATTCTAGTGAGAATTCGTCAGGGTTTATGCCTATATATATACATATATATATATATATATATATATATATATATATATATATATATATAGAGAGAGAGAGAGAGAGAGAGAGAGAGAGAGACCCACACACACACAGGGTGATCAAAAAAAAAGAACCCATATATTTTTGACTGAAATTAATACATTTTATTCTGGCCTTTGAGTTTTGCGAAAAAAGAAACTGGAGAGTTTCAATCATAAGAAAAAGGGAGGTAATGATTTTCTGAAAACTGAAAATTTGGCCAAAATTGTTTACTAATTGTCTTCGAAAACTGTTGTTGTTAATGTTATATTACAAAACTGAGCGTATGGAAGCAAGAAAGTGACAAACGAAAAGGTTGAGTTTTAGCTTTTTATTTAAAGTTAAAACGATCGTGAAACGAACTGTTTGGTGTGTCAGGATAATTCGGCGGCGGTGTCGGTAGGAATGCTGGTCGGGTATTAATATGAACTCGGTGACGATCCAAGTTATTGTCCGGCTAAGGTGAGAGGCAGCGATGGCAGGAACGTGGCTTGTGTGTTCTAGCGTCTGGAATACATATGCGGTGGCGGCGATGACAGGAATGTGGCTTAGTGTCCTCATGTCTTGGATACGGATGCGGCGATGCCGGGAGAGGAGTAATCCTAAAAGCAAGTGTCGCTGTGGCGAGTTGGTGACAGTTGCTCCTGCTATTGGCGAGACACTCCTCGCTATCTGGTGGGCAGTGGTGATCTGTCGTCGTTGTCGGCGGAAGTGGGGTAGTCTTCAAGGCTTGCTGTCCAGTATTACGAGTGAAATGGCGACGGTGAGGCGGCGCAGTAATTTTACTAGTTGTTGTCGCTTGCGAGGAGTTGATAGCTTTTGGCTGGTTAGCTGTGATGATCTGGCGGCGGCGGCAACGGTGGAAGAGGGGTAGTCTTCAGGGCTTGCTGTCCAGTATCACGAGTGAGATGGCGGCAGTGTGGCGAGGGCGTAGTAATTGTAATAGCTGGTGTATCTGGCAAGGGATAAACGGCTGCTGGCTGGTGACAGAACAGCTTGACACGCAGTGCTCATCGGCCCGCTTGTCGAAAAATCTGTCATTTTTATACTCGCGATGCGGACATAGTTGTAAACAAAAGGCGACTTTTATCGTTGGTCATCGTTTTCGCTTTTTATTTGCGTTTGTTTTTTGTGTTTTAATGTATTGTAGGGGGTCGTCTGTTTGGTGTTTGTATACATGAGTTATATCAATTTAAAGCTAAGAAAGTTGTGAATATGTTCTAGTGGGTGTTGTACTGTTGTAGGTTTTTTTTTGTTGTTGTTGTTGTTGTTTTTTATTTTTAGATAATTATTCGTGTTTATATGCTGCCGGAGTTGCGTCTGCTGTGATGTTTGTGTTTTGTATTTTGATTTTTCTTTTGATGTACGGCTTCCTCTGGTGGTTTTCTTTGTTGAAGTGAGGTGTGAGTTATTCCATTGATGTGTTTACGTAAAAAATATGGGCTTTGATGTTATCGTGTGTATTTAGCGTGTTCATTTACGTTGTATCGGTGAACGGGCTTTGTCTCAGCGTCGCCATTATTATCACTGTCTCTGCTCCTGCTAGTTTCTGGTGTATTCATGTAAATATGGAGAGATATGCGATATAACATTAATAATTAATTTTCTACCTTATCGTTTCGTAATTTTTGGATATGTTCATTACTGCGACATGACAAGCCATGTTATTCTAGAGAAAATAATAAGGGGAGGTAATCATTGATTGTTTTGTCAGTGTCCATGCGTTGGGGTTGTCTGCCCTTGTCCCCTGATTAGTGGGACGCTTTTTTCACCCTCATCGAAAGAGAGAGTAAAATTTGATTTTCTTGAATAAAAAAAGAACTACTTGATCAAGTTATGTAATCTTTGGAATTTTTCCTCTTCGTCCCGTGACTTGTACGTACATTATACAAACATTTATGTATTTTCTTTAATTTTAAATGCCGCCATGAGTGCCAATCTGAATAAAAACCAATTATTTTTATGTTATAATTTTTTTTTCTATTTCATCGTTATTTGTATACTTTTTTTTGTATATTGTAATTTGATTTTTTTTTTTTTTTAGTTTTGAGCGTTTTTATCTTTTTTCAGTCTTTATATTGTTTTTATGTCAAACGTTTTATGTTATTTATGTTATTTTTGTTACTTTTTTATTGTGCCAATTATATTACAAAACTGAACGTATGGAAGCAAGAAAGTGACAAACAAAGTGATTTTTTTTTTTTAGTTTTGAGCGTTTTTATCTTTTTTCTGTCTTTCATGTTATGTTTTGTATATTGTTTTTATGTCAAACGTTTTATGTTATTTTTGTTATTTTATGTTATTTTTGTTACTTTTTTACTGTGCCAATTCTCTTTTTATTATTTTTTTATTATTTATTTTTATTTTATGCATGCTTTCCGTTTGGTAATTTTCTCTCTTTTTTCTTTTCTTTTTTTTTTTCCTTTATTATTACTTCCTTTTCTCGGATAGCACGACAGCACTACTGTCGAAGGAAAAGTAAGATGCCTCCTTCTTCCGCTGCTATGTGAGACCCGTGGGCATGGTCGAGTACCCACTTTAGTCACCCCTGTTACGTGAGGTCATGGAAAGCAGGTGACTGATGTAATACGGAAACAAACGAAAATAATTCGGTTCATGGTTTCGTATTTCGTTGTGCTGAGCAGAAGATACTTCTGGGTACAATGGTCAGGACAATCGCCCAGTATGGGCACTCCACTGCTCGGACAGAAAGAAACTGCAACCTACTATATGTACTGTAAAGAAAGCTATGGCAATACATCAAACTTTTTATTCTAGAAACAGCGTAAATAAGGTTCTGAATCAGAACACCCCGCTCGGTAAGAATTACCATGATAGACAAGCGGCACCTGATCGTCATCAAATTACTCTCATGCAATCATTAAGCAAAAACTGGAAAGATCATGGGTAAAAGAAGCAGAGGATGACAACGAGAAACATAATTTGACAGTCTGAATACCTGTACAACATCAAAAATAATGAGCCACAATGAATTCATTAATGCTCCGAGGGAGAGATATAGATGGAGAGCCATAGCCGTCAATGCTTGAATGAATGAAGCCTCTTATTCAGAGGGTTAGACATACGGTCAAGTGTGTTTGATGTAACTAACTGGATTCGAACATCACACCTAAGTTTCATCCCGTGTTATTAACTCATTGGCCAGCGTCCGTTCATGTTATTTATGTACTTTAGGTGCGTGCAAAATAAAAGGTTTTTAGTTCTCTCCCACTGGAAGTACTTAGACACCAAAGTCGGAAAGTGGGATTCAGAAGTCAGTGCCCCCAAGGAAGGTCACCCTGACCTGCAAAAAGTGCCTGGGCAGCTCCGTCAGCATTCTCCACGAAGACCGCCTCAGATGATTAGCAATGAACTAACCCCTTCTCAAAGAGAGAAGGCAAAGCCTGGGGGGTACCTTCTAAAATTGTACAGAACTAATATCCTACCGCAATCACTAGTTCATTACAAGAATGATTTAATCGCTGTTGATTTGAGAGCTGGCCATAAAAATCCTCAGTCGGCGATACGAAAGCCAAAATTTTAAAATCAACCAACTATAATAAAATGTACAGTTTTTTTGTTTTTTTTAAATCATCAATCACGGAATATAATAATGGATCTATTATCTTTTTAATCTTTATAAAAATGTTTTAATTTGTGCAAACAAAAAATATCTTTACTAAACTTATAATTTTATGTACTAAAAATCGCATTAATTTATTTTTATTTTTAGGAAAATAAAACATCATAAATGTTGTTAATTAAAGAATATTTTTAATATTTTATGAATATTACGAAAAGAAACCCCTGAAGTACGTATTAATGGATACTTGTACACTTTAGTCAAGGCATTAAAAAAATGAAAATATCGAAAAAAAAAAGTTTAAATTGTATGTATCCGTTATGGGACGAAGTTCTCTGAAAAATTTTTCACTTAATTTCATCAAGTAGTTTTTTTTGTTTTTTTTACAGCGAAAAAAATTTGTTATGATACCGAGCAAAATGTTCGATTTTTAGGAAGAAAAGCTAGTATTTACAGATGGGGAGGGGTGTCAGCGATTTAACTGGAGTTATCTCCCTTTGTCATTTATAAAATTCACACAATTTTTTTTTTTAATCCAACATGGCCGCCTTCAACGTGCTTTTCCGTTGAAAAAAAAAAATAACTACTTGATAAAATTAAGTGAATTTTTTTTTTCGGAGAACTTCATTCTATAACAGATACATACAATTTAAACTTTTTTCGATATTTTCATTTTTTAATGTCTTGACTAAACTGTACAAGTACCTATTAATGAAATCTACGTAACTCAAAGAAAAATTAATTTCTCGAATAAACGAGATTACCATTGAATTAAACATTGTTTATCAATGTTTTCATCAAAAACTATTTCATATAATTTTAATGATAACAGTTTCCGGAAACATTATTAAATGTGATATTCTAATATTTCCCTTGTACACATGAATATGTAAATATTAGCGTAAGATTTTTATAATCTTGAATATAATTTTTTTTTTAAATTGAGGTCCTGGAAAAAAAGAAAAAATAATTTAAAAAATGGGATAATTTCTACTGACGATTTATTTGAAGAATTGTCGGCGAAAAAAAAAATAACATATATTTGTAATCCGACGCGTGTCTCCCTCGTCAGATCGCCGGACTCCCAACGTCGTGTACCGTGGATTTTTTGTTCGACTGTTCTTCTTATGGCCGGATCGTCCTTTTCCCGTTGGCGACTGTCGATGAGAACACACGCGGTTCACAAAATAGAAATATGAACAAACAAAGGAAAACACAACGCCAATGTTCACATATAAATTCACTGTTGGACTTGCGAGTTGTGTGTGTCTTCCCCCCGTTCTATTGATGTTACATTTGTCTATCTCTGTTTCACAATCAACTCCAAAATTGTCCACATCTCTAGTTCACAGTCAACTCTATAACTGTTCAACTATCACTGTCCAACTTCCAACCGCTGTCTAGCTGTCAACTGACTGTTCACTCTACGTTGGTATCACTGGTCGCCCACCCCATCCTGGCTACCGGAAGCTGCCCTTCCCTGTTTTATCAGTAGGTTTCTATTGTTATGGTTAATTGAAGGATATTTCTTCTTTCTTTGTTTTTCTAAGCCATTTCCTATCCCTTTGTCTATTGTAGGATATTTCTTTATTCTGAGCTATTTCCTATCTCTTTGTCTATTGTAGGATATTTCCTATCTCTTTGTCTATTGTAGGATATTTCCGATTTCTTTATTTATTCTAAGCTATTTCCTATCTCTTTGTCTATTGTAGGATATTTCCTATACCTTCGTCTACTGTAGGATATTTCCGATTTCTTTGTTTACACTAAGCCATTTCTATCCCTTTGTCTATTGTATGATATTTACGATTTCTTTGTTTATTCTAAGCTATTTCCTATCTCTTTGTCTATTGTAGGATATTTCCGATTTCTTTGTCTATTCCCCCCTCTAAGCACTTAATGGTTCAAATCCACCCCGGGCCATTTTATAGTATCACATATTAATCATTTTCTTTCAAATTTGTATTCTATTTAATCATTAATAAAAAGTTGTTTTAGTTTATTTTTCAATGAATAATAAAAATTTAAAAATAAATCGAATAATGTAATTGCTAAAATTGAGGCAGTCTTCAGTTCGTATCGAAAAAAATATGAAGTTCTGAATGACGTAATTTTACAAAAGTTTTTTTTTTCAAATTCAAAGGAAAAAATTGGTAAGCAGGCGTCATTAATAATTTTAGATAAAAACTATATTATTAAATATGAAACGTCTTTTAGAGAAAAATAAATTCTCACTTGTGTTCATAAAAATATTCTAAATAAATAAACATTTCCTTTTTTATTACAACAAAATTGAATTAATTAAATAAAATGATTACATTTCGTGTGATCCGTATTTTCGTGAAAAGCAGCGGGTATTTGTGTTTATAAACTTTTTTTTTACTTACCCGCATTTTTGGATAATTTAGTAAAAATTAAGTATGTACATTTTTTAATTCGGTATCTAAAGATTTCAGTTAACTAATTAAACGAAATTATTGCACTTAGTGTGAAAATCAGTGGGTACTTTTGTTTACAAATGATTGCTGACATTTTTTTTTAACTTACCCGCTTTTTAGATAATTTAGTAAAAAAAAAAAAATGTGTACATTTTTTTTAATTCGGTATCTTAAGATTTTGATCTACTCATTAGCGTGGAAATAGTATAAGAAAACTGATAATTATATTTCCAGAGATTTTTAAAGTTGATTTATTCGGACTTAAGATAAGAATGAATTCTTGTTTTTTTATTTGTGTGTGTGTGTGTGTTTTTATTGTTTGTTTGTTTTTTTCAATATTTGTCATTACAATTATTTTATACGTAAATATAGATTTTTGGCTTTTAGAGATTAACTTTGTTTTTTTTTTTGTTTTGTATTTTGTTTTGTTTTGTTTTTTTCAAAGGCAATCAAAATGTAAGTGTAAACTATAAAGAAATTATGATAAGCTTCTTTTAAGAAACATTGACGTGTGTTTTTTTTTCGGCCATTTTTGTTCGTATCTAATGTGGTTTATGCGATGTTTGTATTTTAATGTTATTAATATATTTTCTATTGTGTCGCTTTCATATTTTCCATTGTGTCGCTTTTGTACTTTTTTATGTTAATTTCTAAAATCCAGTTATTATTTGTTGTTTTTGTTTTCGTTATTCTTTATATGCACTTTTAAATTTTCTTAATCTTTTATGCGAATATCTATCACATCACGTTTCTTTTCTTTGTCTTTTTCTGTAACTTATTTTTGCGTATATTGGCTTATATTTTAAAGTCTTACTCATTTTTATAGTTTCTGTTATATATTCCTTCCAATTCAAAAAGTGCCTTTTTCTCTTCAATATTTTTCATAACTTTTACGACAGTTATTTTAAGCATTTTCGTGTTTGTTTTATCAATTTAATCATTTTTTACTATTTTTTTTCGCTTCGTTCCATTCAAATATTCCCATTTTTTTACCCTCTCGTTTCTCTCGACTTTTTATAAAGTTTTGCTTTTACATTTTTAGTTTTTTTGTTGTTTTTTGTTCATGTTTTCCGCCATTTTGTCCTCGTTTTTAGATCGAGACATCGCACCTCTACAAGCTGTTTTGTTTAATGATCCAGTAAAAATGGTTGGGTATTTTGCAGTATAAGACAACAAAATCGAAAAAATGATTAAAAACGAATATATAACAAACAAATGTTATCAAAGGCAAGACAAGTTACAATTTTACCTATGTGGATAGGCTTTTGGGGGGTGTTTTAACCTATTTTAAAGCGTTTACTTGTTTTGAAACACAAGTAAACTATGCCTTGGAATTTTTTGGAATTCTGCACAAACATTAAACATCATATGAGTAAAAAAAAGTAGCAGGACAGATTTTCCGGGAAAACAGCGGTCGCCCTCCTAAGGTTGCCTTTCGAGTAAAATGATTTTTTTTTACACGGTGGTCACCACTTATCAAGGCCAGGAAGCCACTCAGAGATAAGGGTTATTGCAAGTACAGTACGTTAGTGTGGAGATTTAATGAAGTGTTTACTTAAGGAGGCGGTTCATTAGGAATTTGTTAATGTTGGACTTGAACACATCCAGGTTGAAGTCAGGTGGGAAGCAGGCAGACGGAACAGAGTTCCACAGGCGTGTAGTTCTAAGAAAGAAGCTTTGCTCATGGAATCTACGTTTTGATTTATGCACAGATAAAGAGTGGGGGAAATTTTTCACGTTGGATTCAGCTAGACGGGTGTTTTTCGTGAAAGATTGGTGAGGGGGGACCAGAGATTGGAGTTCAGACGAGCACCTGCCATGGAAATAACGATAAAACAAGGATAGGCTCGCAATGTCTCTTCTGTGGGAGAGAGGTTGCAGGGTAGAGAAAAGGGCATCCTCCATGAAGTCTATTTTGTACTCTGTCAAGGCAGGATAGGCTGTTTTTAGCAGCTCCTGCCCAGATATGACAGAGTATTCCATCCTTGGACGTACTTGGCTTTTATATAGGTAGAGAATTGCATCAGTAGTGAGATGTCTTCTGGAGCGGTAGAAGGATCCCACCATCTTTCCAGCGACCTTGGCAACAGACTTGATGTACGTGTTCCATTTCAGATCAGGAGTAAAGGACAAACCCAGAAGCTTGTTAAAACATGGGCTTCTCCTAAACGAGAGCCATCCATTTCAATTGATGCCAGATGGGGATCAGAGCGTTGATGATGTAAAGATAGGAGTTTGGTTTTAAATGCATTAAAGGTAACCAGCCACGTCTTCCCCCACTGAACCACGCGAACCACGAGATCAGAAGAGAGAGAATTAGAGAGAACTTTGTCATTTACAGCCTTTGATGTGTTACCGTAGATAAAAATTGACACCTTTGTGCTTATTTAAAAAAAAAAAAAAATGCTTTGGATTTTTATAAAACTTTCTGAAAAGTTGTGTGTCTATACTTCGCGATAACTCTTGGGTGTGCTCCACGGACTCTTTTAGGGCTAATAAAAACACTCCGTTTTTAGGACTTTTTTTACCATATTTGTCTTAAATTTTCTCTGTGTGTCTATTTAGCAGTTTTGCATGGTGCTGAACTCAAATGTAAATATGTTAAGGCCTTGGGGACTTTTGTAGCTAAATAGGGAGGGGCAAATGATGGACTTGGTCATTTTTTTTTTTTTTTTTTTTTTGGCATCGTGCAGAACTCAAATTTACATATGTTAAGGCCTAAAACTGCACCGTTTTTTCATTTTCACCAGAATTTGACACCCCCTGGGGCCTTTGGGGACTAAATGGTGGAGGGAGGCAAATGCTGAAGTTAGTCATTTTTTATGCCTCGTTCACTGTGCACTCACGGGGGACCATGCATGCTTCACTTGTTTTTTGTTTTGTTTTTTATTTTTCTCATTACACCATTCTCGTTCACCTTCTTCTTCTTATTATTATTATTATTATTAGTAGTAGTAGTAGTAGTAGTAGTAGTAATAGTAGTAGTAGTAGTAGTAGTAGTAGTAGTAGTAGTAGTAGTAGTTATTTTCTCTACCGTTACTTTCTTTGGCTTAACTATTCTCTTAATAATAATAATAATAATAATAATGATAATAATAATAATAATAATAATAATTTCATGTATGACAGAGAGATAACTCACAGGAAGCCGAATATTGTAATTGTAAACAAAAAGGCCAATGAATGTCAAATTATTGATGTGGCTTGCCTAAACGACATCAACTTAACAGGCAAAAAAGAATGAGAAAATACGAAACTATCAGAAACTGAGGGTGGATATTGCTAGATTGCGAAATAAGAAAATCTTCATCGTGTTAATAATCATAGGTGCGCTTGGCTCAATTCCTGATGATCTTATGAAAAAGCTGAACTCCTTTGGGATCAGATACAACAGAACCGCACTCCAGAAGTCAGTTCTGCTTGGCTCAACAAACATCCTACGCCAGGTGCTTTCCATCTAATCCATTCTCGCTAGATTTGGTGTAAGAGATCGCTCTTGGGGAAAAAGAAGAAAAAAAACGGTGTAAAGCATCACAACACTGTGAAGTTAGTAGTAGTAGTAGTAGTAGTAGTAGTATGATAATAATAATAATAATAATAATAAGAAGAAGAAGAAGAAGAAGAAGAAGAAGCTTATTGCCACTGAAATTCCAGTGAAGACCGATGCCCGCTGCCAACGAGAAATCAATGGCAAGCAGCTGTTGCGATAATGCAAATTTATTTGCAAATGTTATCGAAAGAGGTGGAGAGTACTGGAAATTTGGGTGTACTTGTTTTCACTCAGCTTTCAGGGAAAACCATAGCCTGATTTCAATGAGATCTCTGATGACCTGTGTGAAAGCTCCTTTTGGGCCAATAATAATAATTTTCTCTGCCGTTGCTTTCTTTCATTTCGCTGTCATTCACTCAGAAAAAGAAAGTAACGAAAATGCCAAATAAACGCAGCGTCTAGAGCAAATATATAGCCATTCCCTAAGACAACGCCGGGAGCTCATCCTGTTCACATTCTGAAATGCATGCATGTCACGTCGGGTTGCGACTCACAGTTTCACAGTTATCGGCCTTTGGGGAGCTCTTCGGCGTGTAAGTGTGTAATAAGTTCGCAATATGGCCGGTGTGCAAAGCCGGGGCCTCCATCTTGGCGTAAAAGCCATAAAACTTATTGCAGAGAGCGTTGCTACAAGGATCCGATTACAAGAAAATTGGTACTAACACGTCTGCCTTGAATTCAGAAGAAATTTTTTTTCTTTCTCTTGCTCTCTACTTTTTTTTAATAAAGTATAATATATATATATATATATATATATATATATATATATATATATATATATATATATATATATATATAAGGAACACACTCATCGACATTCTCTCTCATATATATATATATATATATATATATATATATATATATATATATATATAACGTGTCAGGAAGCGATGAAAAATCAAATTAAGTGCTCGATCGCGGAATATGAGAGCTGACGATACAAATATTTATTTCAAACCTATATATGCATATTTCAAAGGCATACCAGTGGTTTCATTTTAAGATAAGGTAAAAACACTGCTCGTTAAACGGTGTCTGTTTTGTTGTTGTTGTTGTTGTTGTTGTTGTTGTTTCTCTCTCTCTCTTTCTTTCTCTCTCTCTCTCCCTCTCTCTCTTTGTTTACTTCGCGTTTTTCAACTTTTCAAAGTCGCTGATGAATTTGCGTTGATTCCATTCAGCTTTTTATAGTTGATTACACGCAATGAAACCCCTATAAAACTCCAATTGTCTTACGTCGGCATTGAAACTGTTTATCTGGTCTAATGCTTGCAGTTTGAAAAATTCTCTGTATGGGTAATTAAATAGAAACAAAGCTATGAAAACTTTTTTTTAATCGACAATTTTTTCGCGTTTAAAATATGCCAATAAAAACAAAAATGAACCCTTCTGCTTGTTTTCATCGTCATTTTACGAATTTTATTTGTATTTTTCATTGCAAGTTGGAATTGTTTTCAAACAATTAATTATGATTTAAAAAAAAAAAACAATAATTCGAATCAATCCGAGATGCCACAAACGTTTTTAGTATGATTCTTTAATTTAAAAAAAAAGAAAAAACTTTCTTTCATTTTCCTTTTTTTAATAGTTAAATTTCTTTAATTCATTTTTATACGATAATTTAGGACGCTAAAACAACGCAAAACATTTAATATCACAAAAACATTAATAAAAAAAAACGATATTTGGGCGTAACAAAAAAAAAAAAAATCCGTGGAAAAGTATGCGACGTTAATTGCAGAGTGAAATTAAACAAGTTCGACTAATGAATGCCAAATTTTTTAATGAAACAAAGTTTATAAAAGTAAAGTGAGATAATAATAAGGTAAAAGTGCTCTAGCAAATCAGGTAAATACCTGCCTTTTAAAGGTTGGTTTTTTAGAGGTATTCCACTTTTACTTAATATTATGAACTTTGTTTCGTTAAAAATCGTCGAACATGTTTAATAAATGTTTTTGTAATGTTTAATATTTTGCGTTGGATTGAGCGTCCCAAATTCTCGTATAAAAAATGAATTTAAAAAGTTTTAAACTAAAATATATGTTTACAAAATCTAAAATTTAAATATTTTCAAATAAAGTAAAACATAAAAACAGATAAATTAAAATATTTGCATGGGAAAACGTTATAAATATAACTAAATGAAAAAGTCTTAAACTTAAAAAAAAATAAAATGAAAGAAAAACTAAATAAACGAAAAAAGATAAGTAATTTTTTTTTTAATTAAAGAATCGTACTAAAAACGTTCGTCGAACTTATTTAATAAATATTACATCGTACTTAGTATCGTATACTTTTCCAGAGAATTCATTGTAAAACCTAAATATCAGATAATAAATAAAGATTAAAATGAATTTATTTTTTCCACATGAACTAATAAGAAGAAAAACATACGAAATAGGGAGCTAAAGTGGGCACAAAGTAGGTGCTCACTGTACGCTAATGTCATAGTAAAATAGAATTATCTCCCTCAGATCAGTGACGACATATCCAACAGCGCCTGAAAAAGTTATTGCCGTTGACTTCTGATACATTCTTAATGTTGCCCGTGCGTTAAAAAAACACCTCCCAAAAGATAAAAAAATTAAATAAATAATAAAAATAAACCAAAACAACTTTTGCTTCAATAAAAATAGCAGCGAGTGCCTGAACGGCCGCAAAAAAAAAAAAAGATGACAATCAAGTATGAATGCTCGAACCTGAAACGCGAATGAAGGGAAAAGGTAATTTGGCATCTATTTTGCCCACTGTTCTAAGACGACTTTTGACTTAATGAACTTTAAAAAAATAACTTTATAAATATTAACTTTTGCGTAATGTGCGTTTCTTTTTTATTTTTTATAAAGGCACTTTTTTTTCACTGGCTTTTTTTTATTTTCGTAAATAAAGGAAATTTTCAATTTGATGTTTTTAGGGGGGGGGGACTTTTCCGATTTGCTTTTTTGAGTGTTGGGAGAGGGCTGTCTTTATTTCTAAAAGTGTGGCTTAAGTTTGAATTGGAAGCAAGCAAAGTTTCTGTATAGCCGTTTCAAGAATAATAAAAACAAACAAAGGAAATCTTTTCAGTTTATTCGTAAGTGTTATTTTTGTTTGAACATTAAAAAAAAAACATTTTTCTATCTATACGGAATTATTTTTTCAAGCTAGAAACTTATTGAGATTACCAAATTATTTTATTTGGTGAAGAGAAGAGTTTATTCTTTTTATGTTTCGAAGTTTCCAGGGGTAAATAACTCTACATCTTTAAAAAAGTCGATGTCAGAAATACTTCCAAATAAATTCAAGTAAATATATTATCAATAAATTGTTATTTAAAGTTTATTAAATAACAATTTTAAATAGAACACTTAAAACAATTCTCTTGCTAAAAAACATCAACTAACATGCCGCTATTTAGTAAAATCGATTTTCCTTAATGTTATATGCAAATGAGGTGGCCTCTTAATTGTATATTTTTCAAGAATCATACTATATATAGAAATAAATGAAAGAGTAAAGTACTGGTAGGTGTGTCAGAAACTTCGTGAAAAATATTGAATAATTCGACGCCCTGTCTTTCCAAGCTTATAACTATTCGAAAAATGTAATTCAAACCCTAATTTTTTTTTCAATTAAAGGTGCAAGGACCAAGGTTTCATTAAAAAAACCAACGTGATTAAAAAAAAAAAGGGGGTTTTAAACTTCGGACTTTACAGGTAAATTTCTAAAAAACACTTCTTTTTTTTGTTTTCCATTTGAATATATTATTTATTGATCTTTTATCTTCAATTTGTGATATGTAATTTTCTTTTTAATAGACATTTCGAAATGGGGGCGAATTAATTCGACCCCCTGTCTTTCCAAGCTTATAACTACTCGAAAAATGTAATTCGAACCCTTTTTTTTTAATTAAAGGGACAAGGACCAAGTTTTCATTAAAAAACAAAAAAAACAAAACGTGGTTTTAAAAAAAAAGGTTTTAAACATCGGACTTTACAGGTACATTTCTAAAAAAACACTACTTTTTTGTTTTAAATCTGAATATATTATTTATTGATCTTTTATCTTCAATTTGTGATATATAAAACGTTGGTGGGTAAATTAATTACTTACTTTTTAATAGACATTTGAAAATCGTGGAGCGTGAATTTAAAGAAAAGCGTTTGTCTTAAATATTATATTCGGTTTATTGGAAAGAGCATAGAATTTCACATAGACCCTGAAAATGTCGTAAAAATTGAATCAATAGAATAATTTTGATAGATTTTTAAAGTTTAAACATTGAAAAATACTGAACTCGTAAAATTCAATTAATTTCATTACTGTTTTTCTTTAATAAATAAATAAATAATATTTCTATTATCTTTTGAACAACTTTAATAGTTTATTTTGGAAGTATAATCCATAAAAAAATAAACAACCCACTTTTAAAAGAGAAATTACGTGTTTATTTTATATTTTATTCGCAGTTTCGTGTTAGGGGTGTCAAAAATTCCTACAAAAATTCTGGTACACCTAAAGTAGCGGACCTTTTGCATATATTAATCAAATTGTGAACAAATAAACAGACAAACAAACAGAGGAATACGAATTTATATATATATATATATATATATATATATATATATATATATATATATATATATATATATATATATATATATATATATATATATATATGAAATAAAATGGAGGTGGAAGGACCTGGATACTCAACGTTTCGCCCGATTTATGCGGGCTTCTTCAAGAGGGATGGTCATATATATATATATATATATATATATATATATATATATATATATATATATAATCAACCCACAACTTTTCTCAGAATAGTTCAATGATAGAATAGATAACAAAAGTTTGAGTATCTGTTTCTTTCGAGATAAGCCATATTTTATACATTGTAAACATTTCAAGGTTGTTTATATTTCAAGTGATATCTTCACATATCAGTAAATATGCCAACTTTGATGCGAACGTAAACAAAACTGTTTTAATATGTCATAATCCGGGAATATTTTCAACGATTCTATAATAGTTTACTGCATTTGCCTTTCATATGTACATTTTAGACTGATAAAAAAGGGCAGAAAAACAGAATTAGAATAAATTACTTTTTTTTAATATTTTTTTTTACATAGGAGTTACCACTTATCAAGGCACTGAGGCCACTCGAGGATAATGTTATTGAGTGTACAGTAATCAATGGTATAATATCGTAGTAGTCGTTATTAATGGAAATTTGGTAGACTGGATTACTAAAGGAGGCGGTTCATCAAGAATTTGTTTATGTTGGACTTGAAGACAACCAAATTGTAGTCAGCTGAGAAGCAGGCAAACGGAACAGCGTTCCAAGGGCGTGCAGTTCTAAGAAAGAAGCCTTGTTCATGGAATCTACGTTTTGATTTAGGCACAGTTAAAGAGTGGGGAAAGTTATTAACAGTGGTTTCAGCTAGACAGATGTTTTTCGAGAAAGTTTGGCGAAGGGGGGACCATAGATTGCAGCTCAGACGAGCACTTGCCGTGGAAGTAACGATAAAACAAAGACAGGCTCGCGCCGTCCCTTCTGTGGGAAAGAGGTTGCAGGGAAGAGAAAAGGGCATCCCCCACTAAGTTACGAAGTATATTTTGAACTCTGTCAAGACAGGATAAGCTGCTTCTAGCAGCTCCCGCCCAGATGTGGCAACAATACTCCATCCCTGGACGTACTTGGCTTTTATATACGGAATTGCACCAGCTGTGAGATACCTATTGGAGTGGTAGAAAGATCCCACCATTCTTCCAGTGACTTTGGCAACAGATTTGATATGCGTGTTCCATTTCAGATCAGGAGCAAAGGTCAATCTCAGAAGCTTGTCAAAGCATGAAGCTTCTCTAAGACGAAAGCCCGCCATTTCAATTGATGTCAGATGAGGATCAGAGCGTTGATGCAATTGTTTCTCCTAAATATTTATACATGAAATTGCTTCTCCTGAATATTTATATATGGGTGTTTACAGAAAGACTAAAATATATAACACAAATATAGTATATATTAAAAAAAAAAAAAAACGGTACTTCTTCGTTATTGTAGTGAAATCCGATAGTCGAAAACTTTTTTTTTTAAACATAACTAATTTTAACTATAAGCAATGTTATTTACCTTGGTCATATCACAATTAGTTAAATATTTCTGGAATATTACATATATATATATATATATATATATATATATATATATATATATATATATATATATATATATATATATATGAAGAATAAAACATGTATGAATACATTTGAAGCCAAAACTGCAACGCGAATTTTTTTTATAAAATAAACAGGTGTTTATTTTTAAAGAAATATATTTCGGAGTAAGACTGCTTTATCAAACTTTTTTTTTCTCTTCTTCCTCGACATGATGTAGTGGAAGATACCTATCCGGCTTCATAAAAACTCCGCAGTTAACAACATCACGTGGACTCTTCATCGAACTATCTTCAAATTTCACTCAGCGCTTCGAACGGATATACAAAAAAATAACTACCCATATATATATATATATATATATATATATATATATATATATATATATATATATATATATATATATGTTTTAATTTTGGTTTCGATTGAAGCTGGTGCATCCAAGTCATGGATATATATTTTTTATTTTTTAAATCGCAACTTTATAATATATACGAATCGATAGAAAATTGACTATAATTATACATACGAAATCTGCATAAATTAAAATATCATATTTAAGCGTATTTTACGACCGGGCAACGCCTGGTAGCTTAGATAAATATTTTTGCAGTTTTAACAAAAGAGCTACAATAATATTAGGCCGTATCCATTTAGGCTGAACATCCACAGAATGCCAACATCAATATATTACATATAAAAGAGTCCGCTGAGGAATTTCCACAGTTCCCGCTAGTGTTTCATTATTCATAATTTGACGTCATAATATTCATTTTTTTTTTATTGATGTCGGTTTTCACTAATGTCGTTAAATTTTCAGTCCCATTGTGTCAAACTAGTCCAATGTGTTGTAGTCCAGGGTAATTGATTATTATTAAATCGGTAGACATGGTTGGGTGATTCTTAAATCGAATATATCATTGGAAAGTCGCAATCCGCTAGTTCTGCTTTGACACGATCGTCTATTCTTTCACTCTGGGAAACGGTCAGCCATTCTCTCCATGTACCAACTTTTCCTGGTAATAGAAAGATAAAACAAAACAAAAAAAGAAATGATCGAATGAATTAAATAGTAATCGAATTCAAACATCTTAGACACATTATAATACTAGCAGCGTAACCTGACGTTGTCCGGTATTGAATGATTATCACAGAATGTTTCACACTCCCAGGGGATGACTTTCGAAAATATAGGCGAAAAAAGCGACCTCTCCTTCTGGAAAAGTGCCCAGTTAAGGGTAAAGGAATTAATGTTTTTAACCAATTTTTCGATATTTGTCGTCCGAAGGGTCGAGCTTCAAAGTGATAGGGATTTCGTGAAAATCCGTTGCATCTGTCGGAAGATTTAGATAGGCATACATACATGCATACATGATGATGATTGTAACGTCTTGTCAAACGAGTGCCACTCCCTCAGACATTTAAAATCCATGAGCCCAAATGCCTGAGGGAGTATCTATACACAGATGATGTTACAGGGTCTTAGCTTTGTACGACAGCTAAATCTCTCTCTCGGTTCAAAATGTTGAGATCCAGCAACAAGCAACAGCAAGATAGCCAGCAACAAATTAAACTGCAGACCAGCTTAATGCGGGTAATGGTCTTCCGCTTTATGGTTTTTTTAAATCAGAGATTTGCTTCTCCTAGAAAGGTTGCCTTCACCACGGCTTACGGGAGGCCTCTCCACCCCAATACACACACACACACACACACACACACACACACACACACACACACACACACACAAATATACACGGTGTTAGTTGGCCGTTGACCCAGAAAAAGAGTTCATTCGCCCTTTGGAAGGTCTTGTTTTTAATCCTTCAGGGAGACTAGCCGCCCTCCTCACCAAACAAGTCTGGTGGGGGAACCAGTTTAGTCGCCGGTGACCCGACCATGAGGCAGGTAGTACTGGGTTACATGGTACCAGTAGCACATGACATGACTTGACATAACATGCATACATACATACATACATACATTTAAACAGACAGGTGTGATTTATATTATAGAGGGCTAAGAGAGATGTGAAGAGATATGTGAATGTACAGTTCTTTAAAACACGGAAGGAAGATACATTATGTTGAGGGGAATAG
Source organism: Euprymna scolopes (assembly GCF_053919585.1). Lineage (NCBI taxonomy): Eukaryota > Metazoa > Mollusca > Cephalopoda > Sepiida > Sepiolidae > Euprymna > Euprymna scolopes. Next base: position 146,328,999 of record NC_136482.1, on the reverse strand, counting down.
AGTCAACACTTTGGAAAGTCTTTCATATACCGTTCAATATTCAAGATGATGGGACAACGTGATGTTATATAATAACAGAAGGCAATACATTACCTTGCGGTTAAAATAACGACGACGACAAAGGCTTACAAACAGCATGAAGACGTTTATTTCCAGCTGGTGATGAGAATGATCAGAATCTGATGTCGTGTTAGATTTCTAAATTTTGTCTTCCCCTCCCTTCCTTCGCATCCTGAAGAAGCTGAAGTTAACTCTCTCTCTCTCTTCTCTCTCTCTCTCTCTCTCTCTCTCTCTCTCTCTCTCTCTCAAATGCCAACTCTCAACTCTAACTCTCTTGACTCTAACTCTACTGTATATATTGGATCTATATTTCTTTGTGACGTCAGAACGTGGCCAACGTGCCTGTTTTACATGTGGATATTGCATCTGCTTCCAACACGTGTTCTGGCAACACAAAGACATTCCTTAATTTCCATTGTTCTATTCTACCTGCTCTGGACTAACTTTGTTGTATAGTTATTTCTACTATAATGGACAATTCACTACATTCCTGGAATCGCATCTAAACAGCAATATGTATTCTTTTTAACTTTTGATCACTATGTTCAATTCCAGCATTCTCGTTTAATAATTTTTATTTTCGATCCCAATTACTTCATTCCTCTATATACAACAATACTAGAGATAGATACATCTAATATATATTTAATGGAGCTGGCGGTGGTGGGGGGTGAAGGGGAAATTGGAATCAAGCTTCTGACCATACAGCGAATGGCAATGATGAAAACATGCGAAATATAAAGGGAAGCTCTTGAATGCAAAAACTAATCCATCCACATAACCAAAATAACACTGACCAGCCACAGAGAAATGGAAAGGGGGGAGCAGAAAATGGAAAACACACATATGCACGTGGCGTGGCATCAGCCTCGGTTGATACCACAGAAAATTAAATTAATAAATAGTGTCATGAAGAAAGGAAAATACTAAAGTAGTAGCAGTAGTATAAAGGAGGTATATAAATGAATGACATGAATAAAGAAGTCCAAAAGAAATAAGTAAAAGGAAGAGAAGAGGAGACGATAAATGGGACGTTAAAGCGTTTTTCCTAACTGCTTATTTTTTAATTGTCGCATAGCTGGGTGTATATATCGAGTCTCTTTAATGTTGTGACGTATTTATTGAATGTGTGCGTAAAACATGATGCATATATAACATGTGTTCGTGATCGTCTAGTTTCTCTATATAGTTCATATATATGTGTGATGACGTCAAGTTTGTGTGCACATTTTATAAGTGTGTATAACCTATACATACAGTTCAACAAATCAGGACAATAACAAATTACAAACAGTTCTTTACATTTTCTGTTGTATACATCTGACCAAACAGGGAAACATACGTTCGTTGATCTTTCGGTCTTAGTCGACGAACCTGCAAAAGCTGTAATTAAGATTAAGATTATCAAGGAACAACCATCAAGTTACATTTACTTGCAACTTTTGATATACGTTCAAACTTCCGGTGTGATTGCTACCGGAAGCGGTTACAAGGTAAATCGGTTCCTTCGCTTTTTTTTTCTTTCACGCTTATATCTCCCCTGTGCGTGTACTCTTTTTTATTATATATTTTCCAATCGTTCTTTTTTTATTCAATAATTATTTAAAAAAAAAAAGTTTTTACGGTCTTATTTTAATTAAGAATTATTGAACCTAGTTTGTTTGTTTTAAGAATTATTGAGAACACATTTTGAACTCTTTTTAAAATCTTTTAAAACTTTTGGGAAATATAATTTCGTGTATTTTGATTTAAATACCATCATTATGCGTTAATAAACATATTTATTACATAAATTCAAATAAAAACTTATTTTTAAAATTAAAAAAATCTGCTTGTACAATTTTATAAGATTTAAAATAAAATAAAAACTTATTTTTAATTTTGTTATTAAAAGTGCAAATAAAGACTAATTGTGTTATTTTTATCTGTATAATTGTGTTATTTTATCGTATACTTTTCAATAATGTTCTTATATTTTATTTCAATAGATCACTTCATAATATAAATACTGAAGAACAATATAACTAAAGGAGCTGATTTGCTTGTCACCGCTTCCGGTAGCAGCCAAGTCGACAGATAAGAAGTACGTTAGCTGACTATAACCCAACTTTTATTTCCAGATGTTCCCCGACTTGGAAGTTGTAGGATTTCCTTGTTTCTATATTTTTCTATTTTCTGTGTCTTATAGCTTCCCTGGCGCACAGAAACTACAACGACCGGCCGCTATCTCCCCGGTCGCTAGCTGACTCCCCTCGTCTGTTCAATTCGACTGTCCAACCTAACTGACTCTGACTAAACTGCCTACGTGTATATATATATATATATATATATATATATATATATATATATATATATATATATATGAACAAATGATATATATGACCAAATGATTAATAAAACATGTTAAAAGACATCTTGAAAAAGAGTTAAAAACATATTTAATTTTAAAAAAAAGGAAGCACAAGATAAGTGGATAGTCCTTAATCCGCGGAGTTTCGAAGAAATACTCTCCTTCTCATCAGAGGGCAGGAATTAGCAAAATGCAGGATCGGATTTTGCATATAAAAGTATTTAATGAAACTACAAGTAAGTCACAGATCTTACTTGGTTAAAAAAAAAAAAAAGGGTGAGGTAAGAGGAATAGGAGGTAAAAGAAAAATGATAAAAAGAATTCACATGAATGGATAGTCCGGTGAAGGGTAAAAAATCCAAGAATGGTAAAATCCAAAACGGTCGAATTTAAAATTTCCAGTCCAATGGGTAAATTCCAAATGGTCCAAAATAATCAAAAAGGCAGAGTTCTTTGGAACTTATTTACTTGATTCCTCCAGCCTTAACAGACGTGTTTTAAATATTCTCTCGAGTGCTTTTTCTTTTAATGATTTGGAATTCATTCCATTTGCGATTTTTTCCAAGGAACTCTGCCTTTTGGATCATTTTGGACCATTTGGAATTTTTCAAGATGTCTTTTAACATGTTTTATTAATCATTTGTTTATATTATAAGCTATATGTTCATATTATAAGCTATATTTCCTTTTCGGTTTTATTGAGCTTTTACATCTGGTTGAGATTACTTTACTTGTAAATATTAACTCTTTAATATTTATAATATATTTTAAGTTTACCATTTTGATTACCTTGGTAAACTTACTGTAATTTATATATATATATATATATATATATATATATATATATATATATATATATATATATATAATTATTTGTAACTACGTTATTATTGTTCACCCCAAATAAAATATATTGTTACTTGAACATAAGGAGCTGCTATTTTTTTATTAGAAATGGGTGACATATCGGTTTACATTATATTTAAATTTCTGCGTGTCAGTACAATCAGAGGAAGTGGATAACGAAGATGAAATCCTAGAGTCTAGGAGACCGAGGGGAGAAGCTACTAGAGTAGAAGACTTTACGGCATTTAGGGACCTCTCCAATAAAGAGTGAGATTTTGTTGCTAAACGGGTTTGTCGGGAGTATGTACGTCTAAGGGATTGAAAATTATAAAACATTATATCACGAAAATATAGGATGCATGATGGCTGAAAGCAGTAGTACTTTATAAAATTGTTGTAGTCAAAATTCGTATTAATTTTATTTATTTTAATTCTGGCCAAGATTACGTCCTTTTTTTGTTTTAGATTACTGGCAAAAATCTTACCTTTCCGATAGAATGAATAATTTGGTTTCCACAATTCGTTGTGTTTCAAATTGTAAATGGTGTCAACTTTCGTCTTCTTCATACTTTCAAATGTGCACAATTCCGTAATAGCTGCAGCCAACTCAGGACTCGGGTGTCTTCCCAAAAAATCTCCGATTTTATTCACCGTTTTTAATAAATTCTGAAACAAAACATGAGCATAATAATAAGTAAATGTACGAAAATTATACACAGATTAACTTTTATAATTTATTAAATCACAATTTTAAAATTCATTTTCTTATTTATTTATTAAATTTGCCATGTGTAAAAATAAACACCGTGTACCATAGCTTGATATGTAATAGTTTATTAAAAGCAACATTTCACAAACTGTGTCCTGAAATACACTGATTATATATATATATATATATATATATATATATATATATATATATATATATATATACTAGCAGACAAATTCGACGTTGCTCTGGATTGAATGATGATCAAAGAATGTTTCACACTTTTAATATTTTTATTTTCACCAGAATCGGTGAAATCGTCCATTTTTTTTTAAAACAAATCGATTGATTGTTTTCTCTAGTGGAAAAATGGAATCCACCGCCGCACACCGGAGAGAAGCTTATATGCCGCTCTGTAATGACTTGTTTCACAATATATTGTAGCGTACATTGCACTGTAGAGAACATACTGTTGATTTTTTCAAAGTATTTTATATATAATGGCTTGAATTAAAGTCCAAAATGCAAAGGCCACGTTACATTAGTATATATTATGATAACTTGGCGATAAACAGCGGGTGGTATGATTAATAGACAAAACAGGTGTCGAACGATATGAGGAGATGACGTTACGCCTTCAAGGAGAGAAATGAGAGGATCTTTTAAAAATCAATCTCATTATGAAAGCGATGCAAACGATATGCGTTTGACAATGTACAGATAATCTAAGCGAATGTTACCTCAAGATTTTGTCCATCTATATCTCCCAATTCCCGAGTTAAAAAAGTAAGTTAAGAAAGAGATTATTTTAGCCTTGGTGTCCTCATGGGTGAACTCTCTCTCTCTCTCTCTCCCTCCCTCTCTCTCTCTCTCTCTCTCTAAATAAGTAAATAAATAAATAAAGCCTTTGAAAACTCAGCAAAGTCTCTATTGCATTTAATGCGCGAAATAGAAACCACTACATTATGAAACGTCCATTTTTGTATTGATTAGAACAGTTCGTTTACTTGCAATTCAGATAATATTAGACTCATACCTGTTAGGAAAAGTGGCACGCATAGAAAGTTGTCGAGAGGTTGGCCCCGAAACAGCGCGTGGTCTCTCCTGATGAACCAACATTATCTGGAAACCGAACTATAATACCCCACAAATAAAAACAGCCTATATCTAATTTATGAATGGAATAACTACAAAAAGAGGTGACAAAGCAATCCATGTTTTCTATTCTGAATATCCGACAATAACTGGAAGCTGAAGGGATATACTTCACATTTGAAAAAAGTTGTTTGAATAAAACTCATTGAACAGACGAATCATCAACCATTTTGTTTTCTTTCTTCCAATTTCAAGTTCGTATCGTCGGATTTTTATCCTTAAGCGAAGCTCACTGTCCGTTTGTTTGCAAACAAACTAGCAGCTAGAGCACTGTGAAGCGATGGGCAAGTGCTTTAATAGGCACTTGATGAGGGACATTTGCAGGCACCGATTCGTAGCCTTGTGGGTAGAGCTGCCGACTGTCAACTCGATGGTTATGGTGACCCCCCCCCCAAAAAAAAAGCTAAATGGAGGCCATCTAGAACATATGCTGTAGAACGGAGAAAAAAAAGGCCAAAGACCTTTGTGTTTTGATGTGATGTTTTGAATATAATAAACTAGTTATGACCAAAGTTTCATTTCATTCGGACAAAACACTAAGAAACGGAGCCTAATTAGAGTTGGGGCCCGTTTTTGGGGGGTCAACCTGTATATATATATATATATATATATATATTATATATATATATATATATATATATATATATATATATATATATATATATATTATATATATATATATATATATATATATATATATATATATATATATATATATATATATATATATATATTATATATATATATATATATATATATATATTATATATATATATATATTATATATATATATATATATATATTATATATATATATATTATATATATATATATATATATATATATATATATATATATATATATATATATATATATATATATATATATATATATATATATATATATATAAAGAATACATTTTAAACATACATAAGAGAATTTTTCTGCTTACTTATACCTTTTTTATTCTTGAGATTTTTTAAATAAACTTTTTTTTTCAAATCAAAGATATCAATAGAATATTCCGCAGAGAATTTCCCAAAACAGCTAAAAAAAAAAATAATAATAATAATAACGCCGTATGTGATGTCGGGGAACGTCAAAACAGCAGAATTAACATGAAAATATTGCATAAAACCAGCAACTTACAATAAATAACATTAAATACGAAACTAGTAACAATATTTTAAAATAACGCTGATTCCCGGAATATTAATTATAGAGAATTCTTCTTTAACTACACCGGTTTGTTGTTTTGCGGTTTAATGATCTCGCATACGGCGTTCTCGGCTGTATTTTTATTCTCTTCTTTTTGTCTAGCATATGATTTATAGTTTCATCCCCCCGTCGATTCTAGCTCAGTCAAGCACTTGCTATGCAAATAACTACAGAATAAAGAAATTCTAGCAATAGTTTTTCTGTGATAAAGAGGGTTTAGTGAAGAGAAGAAACCATTTCCCACCAGATTTTTAAGTCGATTCTGTACTCTATTAAGGCAATTCTGTACTCTATTAAGACAATGGGGCGGGGATGGTTTCTAACAATAACATCTCCAAATGTGACAGCAGTATTCTATCTTTAGGACGTATCTTAAACAGGTAGATGATTGCATTGGGAGTTAGTGATACAAAGGAAACTTTTGGGGGTAGAAAAGACGAAAACCTTTCAATTTTGTAAGTTTTAATATTTCTACTAACGGAATTTTAGGGTCGTTGCCAAAATTCGTTTTATTGGATGACATATATTTTTACAAAGTGGCCAAAAAAGGCACAGGCAAAAAAATGATGCTAAATGGAGCAAATAATCAAATGACCCAGAAATGTACTTACTTTCAGTTTATTCATAAGGAAATAAAAGTACTTTTGTTTTTTTTTTGTCTTTTTCGGTTTTTTTTGTTGTTGTTTTTTTTTTTTTTTACAAAGGAGTCACCACTTATCAAGGCCCGGAGGTCATTCGAGGATAAGGGTTAATCAGTGTACAGTGGTCGAAGGGAACATATCGTAGTAATCGTTAGTAGTGAAAATTTGGTAAATTGGATTACTTAAGGGGATGGCCCATCAAGAATTTGTTCACATTGGACTTGAAGACAACCATATTGTTAGTCAGTTGCTTTTGTTTCTAAAGCTCGGAAGCTTTAAAAGTTCCGTGGATAACAATCATATACAGAATATAACACTTACATTAATCACACAAGAAATATACGGAGGAACGAAGCGTATATTTATCACGTTTCTCTAACAAATTAGAAAATAGACAGGAATGAAAATAATAGAAGCAACAAGAAACAATTTTTTTTTTCAAAGGCTGTTTATTTCAGTCCGGTATGAAGAAAAATCGGTCAATGTGCACTGGTTGTCCAATGGTGTTTATTCGGAAAGCCGTTCTTAAAATGAAAAAGTTGAAAATAATAAAATGCCTTTCGGAATAAACACTCCCAACCTCCCATGTTAAGAATGGCTTTCAGAATAAACGTTCTTTGCAGGTTGGACAATCAGTGCACATTAATCGAAAAAAATCTTCAAATGTGTAAAAGTCCAAACGGTTAAAAGTTCGCATATGTAATATTGACGAAAGACATTTATTTTACTTTGATTTCTTTAAATTGTATTTGCCTTGTTTGGCAGGCAGTCTTCTGCAAAAAAAAAAAAAAAAAAAAAAAACACTTCGAGAGGATTCCGTTTCTTTTTTTTCTTTTGGGCTGGATATGTTTGTTAAAGTTTCCTTTACGAGAAAAATCTCTTCTGGATTATTCCTCAGGAAATTAATATTGTTTTTCTCTTTTCTTTCTCCTTCTAAGGCTCTTTGTTCTTTGCAAAAGGAACATGAAGGAAATACGTCGACTGGTCAAGAGCTACTCATCTTTAGAGACCTTTTCTCTTTTCAAAGATAGGATTCCAATGTTGACTCAGAAGCACTAAAAAAAACAGGTCCGACTTCTTTTACCTTATGTACTCTCGATATTTATTTGCTTCCCCGCGAAAACAAAATGTGACACAAGGTCGTTTTTATTGTGTGAGAAAACCAGCTCCCCAAGAAAAAGGGTATGCAAAAATACAATTGCCTTAGTATAGAAGAGTGTGGCCCCCGAACGGGCTGACAGGGGAATAATGATGACGCATTTGGATGGAGGACGTCTTTTAGTACACCATAACCAGTAGTTGACCGCAAACTAACCTCACACATCCCCAGGCATGACTAATACATAACTCAAGGTATAGGCGAATGTTGACTTCCTTACCTCTCCCAGCACTGCCTAATTTCCAAACTACTTATATATAAAAGACACTGTGTGTCGGGGGGGGGCGTTCTTAGAAAAGTTTTGTATCGGAATACCTCCGGTAAATATCTAAAGTCCATAATCAAAAAAATCCGATTAAAGAATGAACAGTTCGATTTTGACCAAAGTTAACACCCTAATACAGCTTAACATCGCAATTGCCTTTGAGAAGTGTTATCACTACACAAGCAGAAGGGCTCCGAGAATAAAATCAACAGTAGTTTTTTTTTTTTTTTATAATACAGGGTCGCGGTCGAATATATTGTGAACTAAGTCACTGCGGTGAGACATGTGAAGTTTCCTTCCTGTGCACCGCGGTGAGTCCCCGATTAAAGCAAGCAATCAAGACACTTGATTGAGAAATGGGTGACTTCACCGATTTTGATGACAATAAAAGTGTTGTACGTGTAGAACATTCGTTGATTGTTATTCAATCCTGAGCAGCCAGTGTATGTATGAATCTAATTTATATATATGTGTGAGTGTGTGCGTGTGTGTATGGGTGTGTGTATGTATGTCTGTGTGTGTGTGTATGGGTGTGTGTATGTATGTCTGTGTGTGTGATGTACGTGCTTACCTGTGAAGCTTCTTCATAGCAGACCACCAAATTGTTGGGCTTGTCTTTTATAATTTGCCACCATTTGTTCATGTATTCAAAATAATCACCATACGTGTCTGGAAATCGATTAGAAAAATAGCTTTACAATTCGAAGCAACATCTTTATAATGGTAATCATAATAGCAAAAGAATAAAACGGAAATATCAATACAAAAAAGGATAACCACAAGTAATCGTTGATGTTCAAAGTCGAATTCAACTGTGATTTGCGATTGATTATCAGAATTATTGACTCGAAATGCCAACGTCACAATTTAGAGAAAAATAGATTAACTTTAAAATCAGAGACTAAATGCTGCTGGTGTTGCATTGTTGGTTCCCGTAAAAATGCCGAGTAGCTTGATCGTTAGCGATTGTCAGTGTTTAGTTAGTAGAAATATTTCGATAACAAAAAGGAATGTCTGCATAGCAAGAAGATTACTAACTGTGGAATTTTAATATAAACGAAGCAGGTTAGGAATTTCGGTAGTATAAATAATAACAAAATGAATACGTGAAAAAAAAACGTCAGGTGATTTTATTATTTGGGCTACGTGTGTGAGCCCACGTGTGTCTCCTTCGAGAAATCGCCGACCCCCAGCGTCGTGTACCGTGGATTTTTCGTTCGACTGTTCTTCTTAAGGCCGGATCGTCCTTTTCCCGTTGGCGACTGTCGATGAGAACACACGCGGTTCACAAAATAGAAATATGAACAAAGGAAAAACACAAACGCCAATGTTCACATATAAATTAATTGTTGGACTTCTCTCTGTGTGTGTGTGTGTGTGTGTGTGTGTGTGTGTGTGTGTGTGTGTGTTCCCCCCCCCCCGTTTTATTGATGTTACATTTGTCTATCTCTGTTTCACAATCAACTCCAAAATTGTCCACGTCTCTAGTTCACAGTCAACTCTATAACTGTTTGACCATCACAGTCCAACTTCCAACCGCTGTCTAGCGAATCTAGATCTCAACTGTCACTATCCAACTTCCATCCGCTGCGACGGGCATCTAGATGTCAACAAACTGTCTCCTCTGTCTTGGTATCACTGGTCGCTCACCCCACCCTGGCTACCGGAAGCTGCCCTTCCCTGTTTTATCAATAGGTGTCTATTGTTATTGTTTGCTACTTCCTATCTATTGTTGATTGTAGGATATTTCCAATTTCTTTGTTTATTCTAAGCTATTTTCTATCTCTTTGTCTATTGTAGGATATTTCCGATTTCTTTGTTTATTCTAAGCTATTTCCTATCTCTTTGTCTACCCCCCCCCTCTTAGCACTTAGTGGCTCAAATCCACCCCAGGGCCACTTTATAGTATCACACGTGTATTGATTACGTAATTACAAAAGGAGATACATGTAGAGTTTACAGTTGGTAGTTAGAGTTTGAGAGAGACACCCGAGGGAGACTAGCTGGGGACCGGTCGTAATGGCTCTAACCCCCGTTGAAACATTCGGGGCAATGTCGATAAAATGTAGAACTTAGGACAAGCATGGAAATTTCCAAGTGGAGAATCATTCTGGGAATAAAAATTGCTAAAAGCACACCCGAGATTTCTGGTCGATTCCTTGGGATGCATCTTCATTTGCAGTTTCTAAGATCCGTCAATACAGGAGCCAAGGATGGACGTGGTATGTTTTCTCTATTGGTCGATGTAAAACCCCACGGAACTGTGTTTCGTCCCTTTGTATTGTCTGTGTTTGTTATATGTCCTGTTTAAAAACATGTTATACAGAAATCAACTAGACGATCACGAAAGTGAGGAACTAGAGACGATCGCAAATATTAAAGCCTTTCGCATACATGAACATTTATATACACCAACAACGAACGTAAATAAATGCAACGAAAATAAGTAGACGATCAATAGAAACGTTGTCATAAATATATACGCGTTATGCACATTCAATAGACACGTAAATACATGTACGTTAGACGACACACGTAAACGAATACATCCTGTTATATAGACCCCACTATGCAACATACTTCGGTTTGATTATTCGTTTATATAGCCACCCCAGTATACAACACTGAACGTGCAGATTTTTATTGAAAAACGTGTCATAACCAATATAAGTAAAATTTATTAGAGAAGAATTTATTCGTAACAGAAGCATGTTACAAAAAGTTATTGTAGAAAAACAGATTTAAACATATTTGAAAATTTAGAAAGTGGGCCTTGCGTTTACTTTCGGCAACCTTGTAACTCTCGCTTCCCTTGTTTTGTCCTTTAGTTCTCACATTCCATGGGTGATGCTTTTGACAAAGGAAAAACAATTAATCGGAATCTATTCATATAACACGTTATTTGATAGGTGGTATTTTTAGCTCCTTACATCAAGTGGTTTTACGCCTTGTCTGAAGCGATTTTTATAAAAAAAAATTAAAATTATCACATGTATCCAAAATAGAAAAAAAACTTTTTAAAATTACACTTACTTACTTTGTCCATGAACAACTCAAAATAACTTGGGAATGTGCCATTATACTTCGGGTGTAACATTCCAAATTGATTCTTGTACCTTGAAACAGCCACGTCTTTCGGGTTCCGCACTAAAAATATGATTTTGTTCTGAGAGAGAACAGTTTCGGGCAGGAACTGAGGTTGGACGTGCGTATTAAAGATACGCGGTGGGGCCTTTTCTGCGTATTTGTTGGGCGACACAACCTCCAACATGTAGTCTTCTTTGACTTGTGTGATCCTCTCAGCTTTCTGCTTCAGTAACATACTAGTCACTTCCCACATCCAATGCGTGCCTAAAACAGAGCACATAACTCTTATATGAATACTAGCATGTTTACCAAGCATTAAAATAATAACGAAAAACAATAACATATTCATATTATTTAATTGGAATTCATTATTGAGATGAGTATTATTAATTAATTAATATTAATTTTATTTATTACAGACTATTACCCTCATCTTTTATTAGTTGTTTTAATTGGAATTCATTATTGAGATGAGTATTATTAATTAATTTATTTATTACAGACTATTACCCTCATCTTTTATTAGTTGTTTTAATTGGAATTCATTATTGAGATGAGTATTATTAATTAATTTATTTATTGCAGACTATTATCCTCATCTTTTATTAGTTGTTTTAATTGGAATTCATTATTGAGATGAGTATTATTAATTAATTTATTTATTACAGACTATTACCCTCATCTTTTATTAGTTGTTTTAATTGGAATTCATTATTGAGATGAGTATTATTAATTAATTTATTTATTACAGACTATTACCCTCATCTTTTATTAGTTGTTTTAATTGGAATTCATTATTGAGATGAGTATTATTAATTAATTTATTTATTACAGACTATTACCCTCATCTTTTATTAGTTGTTTTAATTGGAATTCATTATTGAGATGAGTATTATTAATTAATTTATTTATTACAGACTATTACCCTCATCTTTTATTAGTTGTTTTAATTGGAATTCATTATTGAGATGAGTATTATTAATTAATTTATTTATTACAGACTATTACCCTCATCTTTTATTAGTTGTTTTAATTGGAATTCATTATTGAGATGAGTATTATTAATTAATTTATTTATTACAGACTATTACCCTCATCTTTTATTAGTTGTTTTAATTGGAATTCATTATTGAGATGAGTATTATTAATTAATTTATTTATTACAGACTATTACCCTCATCTTTTATTAGTTGTTTTAATTGGAATTCATTATTGAGATGAGTATTATTAATTAATTTATTTATTACAGACTATTACCCTCATCTTTTATTAGTTGTTTTAATTGGAATTCATTATTGAGATGAGTATTATTAATTAATTTATTTATTACAGACTATTACCCTCATCTTTTATTAGTTGTTTTAATTGGAATTCATTATTGAGATGAGTATTATTAATTAATTTATTTATTACAGACTATTACCCTCATCTTTTATTAGTTGTTTTAATTGGAATTCATTATTGAGATGAGTATTATTAATTAATTTATTTATTACAGACTATTACCCTCATCTTTTATTAGTTGTTTTAATTGGAATTCATTATTGAGATGAGTATTATTAATTAATTTATTTATTACAGACTATTACCCTTATCTTTTATTAGTTGTTTTAATTGGAATTCATTATTGAGATGAGTATTATTAATCAATTTATTTATTACAGACTATTACCCTCATCTTTTATTAGTTGTTTTAATTGGAATTCATTATTGAGATGAGTATTATTAATTAATTTATTTATTACAGACTATTACCCTCATCTTTTATTAGTTGTTTTAATTGGAATTCATTATTGAGATGAGTATTATTAATTAATTTATTTATTGCAGACTATTATCCTCATCTTTTATTAGTTGTTTTAATTGGAATTCATTATTGAGATGAGTATTATTAATTAATTTATTTATTACAGACTATTACCCTCATCTTTTATTAGTTGTTTTAATTGGAATTCATTATTGAGATGAGTATTATTAATTAATTTATTTATTACAGACTATTACCCTCATCTTTTATTAGTTGTTTTAATTGGAATTCATTATTGAGATGAGTATTATTAATTAATTTATTTATTACAGACTATTACCCTCATCTTTTATTAGTTGTTTTAATTGGAATTCATTATTGAGATGAGTATTATTAATTAATTTATTTATTACAGACTATTACCCTCATCTTTTATTAGTTGTTTTAATTGGAATTCATTATTGAGATGAGTATTATTAATTAATTTATTTATTACAGACTATTACCCTCATCTTTTATTAGTTGTTTTAATTGGAATTCATTATTGAGATGAGTATTATTAATTAATTTATTTATTACAGACTATTACCCTCATCTTTTATTAGTTGTTTTAATTGGAATTCATTATTGAGATGAGTATTATTAATTAATTTATTTATTACAGACTATTACCCTCATCTTTTATTAGTTGTTTTAATTGGAATTCATTATTGAGATGAGTATTATTAATTAATTTATTTATTACAGACTATTACCCTCATCTTTTATTAGTTGTTTTAATTGGAATTCATTATTGAGATGAGTATTATTAATTAATTTATTTATTACAGACTATTACCCTCATCTTTTATTAGTTGTTTTAATTGGAATTCATTATTGAGATGAGTATTATTAATTAATTTATTTATTACAGACTATTATCCTCATCTTTTATTAGTTGTTTTAATTGGAATTCATTATTGAGATGAGTATTATTAATTAATTTATTTATTACAGACTATTACCCTCATCTTTTATTAGTTGTTTTAATTGGAATTCATTATTGAGATGAGTATTATTAATTAATTTATTTATTACAGACTATTACCCTCATCTTTTATTAGTTGTTTTAATTGGAATTCATTATTGAGATGAGTATTATTAATTAATTTATTTATTACAGACTATTACCCTCATCTTTTATTAGTTGTTTTAATTGGAATTCATTATTGAGATGAGTATTATTAATTAATTTATTTATTACAGACTATTACCCTCATCTTTTATTAGTTGTTTTAATTGGAATTCATTATTGAGATGAGTATTATTAATTAATTTATTTATTACAGACTATTACCCTCATCTTTTATTAGTTGTTTTAATTGGAATTCATTATTGAGATGAGTATTATTAATTAATTTATTTATTACAGACTATTACCCTCATCTTTTATTAGTTGTTTTAATTGGAATTCATTATTGAGATGAGTATTATTAATTAATTTATTTATTACAGACTATTACCCTCATCTTTTATTAGTTGTTTTAATTGGAATTCATTATTGAGATGAGTATTATTAATTAATTTATTTATTACAGACTATTACCCTCATCTTTTATTAGTTGTTTTAATTGGAATTCATTATTGAGATGAGTATTATTAATTAATTTATTTATTACAGACTATTATCCTCATCTTTTATTAGTTGTTTTAATTGGAATTCATTATTGAGATGAGTATTATTAATTAATTTATTTATTACAGACTATTATCCTCATCTTTTATTAGTTGTTTTAATTGGAATTCATTATTGAGATGAGTATTATTAATTAATTTATTTATTACAGACTATTACCCTCATCTTTTATTAGTTGTTTTAATTGGAATTCATTATTGAGATGAGTATTATTAATTAATTTATTTATTACAGACTATTACCCTCATCTTTTATTAGTTGTTTTAATTGGAATTCATTATTGAGATGAGTATTATTAATTAATTTATTTATTACAGACTATTACCCTCATCTTTTATTAGTTGTTTTAATTGGAATTCATTATTGAGATGAGTATTATTAATTAATTTATTTATTACAGACTATTACCCTCATCTTTTATTAGTTGTTTTAATTGGAATTCATTATTGAGATGAGTATTATTAATTAATTTATTTATTACAGACTATTACCCTCATCTTTTATTAGTTGTTTTAATTGGAATTCATTATTGAGATGAGTATTATTAATTAATTTATTTATTGCAGACTATTATCCTCATCTTTTATTAGTTGTTTTAATTGGAATTCATTATTGAGATGAGTATTATTAATTAATTTATTTATTGCAGACTATTATCCTCATCTTTTATTAGTTGTTTTAATTGGAATTCATTATTGAGATGAGTATTATTAATTAATTTATTTATTACAGACTATTACCCTCATCTTTTATTAGTTGTTTTAATTGGAATTCATTATTGAGATGAGTATTATTAATTAATTTATTTATTACATACTATTACCCTCATCTTTTATTAGTTGTTTTAATTGGAATTCATTATTGAGATGAGTATTATTAATTTATTTATTTATTACAGACTATTACCCTCATCTTTTATTAGTTGTTTTAATTGGAATTCATTATTGAGATGAGTATTATTAATTAATTTATTTATTGCAGACTATTATCCTCATCTTTTATTAGTTGTTTTAATTGGAATTCATTATTGAGATGAGTATTATTAATTAATTTATTTATTACAGACTATTACCCTCATCTTTTATTAGTTGTTTTAATTGGAATTCATTATTGAGATGAGTATTATTAATTAATTTATTTATTACAGACTATTACCCTCATCTTTTATTAGTTGTTTTAATTGGAATTCATTATTGAGATGAGTATTATTAATTAATTTATTTATTGCAGACTATTATCCTCATCTTTTATTAGTTGTTTTAATTGGAATTCATTATTGAGATGAGTATTATTAATTAATTTATTTATTACAGACTATTACCCTCATCTTTTATTAGTTGTTTTAATTGGAATTCATTATTGAGATGAGTATTATTAATTAATTTATTTATTACAGACTATTACCCTCATCTTTTATTAGTTGTTTTAATTGGAATTCATTATTGAGATGAGTATTATTAATTAATTTATTTATTACAGACTATTATCCTCATCTTTTATTAGTTGTTTTAATTGGAATTCATTATTGAGATGAGTATTATTAATTAATTTATTTATTACAGACTATTACCCTCATCTTTTATTAGTTGTTTTAATTGGAATTCATTATTGAGATGAGTATTATTAATTAATTTATTTATTACAGACTATTACCCTCATCTTTTATTAGTTGTTTTAATTGGAATTCATTATTGAGATGAGTATTATTAATTAATTTATTTATTACAGACTATTACCCTCATCTTTTATTAGTTGTTTTAATTGGAATTCATTATTGAGATGAGTATTATTAATTAATTTATTTATTACAGACTATTACCCTCATCTTTTATTAGTTGTTTTAATTGGAATTCATTATTGAGATGAGTATTATTAATTAATTTATTTATTACAGACTATTACCCTCATCTTTTATTAGTTGTTTTAATTGGAATTCATTATTGAGATGAGTATTATTAATTAATTTATTTATTACAGACTATTATCCTCATCTTTTATTAGTTGTTTCACGACGTTTCGGCCAACTATCCCTCGGGATAGGAACTCCGACTCTCCTAGCTACATCCATTGCAATTTCTTCCGTAGTTGTCATCTCGCCACGTTTTCGCCAATAATAGTAATTGCAGTGGATGCAGTTAGGAGATTCGGATTCTTAGGATATTCATTCCGGAGAGCTTCGTCACATAATTGAGAGCAGAATGCTCACTTGAGAGACATTTATTTCGTTGTGTAAACAGGCGTGGCTAAGTTGAGTATATTTAAGTGCTTAATAACAAAAACAATAGCATATGTTACATGATAAGGGCTGTCCCCTTTTCATGTAAGTATAAAAATAGAGAGATTAGTTAAAATGAAAATAAGAGAAAGCAGAAATCGAACCCTGGACATAAGTTTTAAAGAACAATAGGTTTAAATGGAATGTCCAGTAAATTGTTAATTCGGATGAAATAAATAATAAATAAACTATTCAATTGTTAAAAGAATGTGGATAATAAAATATTGGTTAAATAAATTAGATATGTAGGTTGAATTCCTTTGTGAAAATAAAGAAAAAATAGGTTATTGAAAAATCAGAATGTTCAGGAAACGTGCAAGTCCACGCATGTTGATGGCACGTGAATTTTAGTCACGTTGGCCGGACATGCATGGATTTCTCAATATAGGAAGTGAGCATTAGTTAGTTAGAGAGACAGTCAGTGAGAAACTCAGAGAGAGTCTGGAGTTTGGAATTCGAACGTCTAGGAAGCGAAACGATCACTTTGAAACTAAAATGTGAAGCTTTGAATTCTTGATGACGAAAATCACGACCGGTCGTGACGAAATAAACCATCATGTGTTTTATAAAACGTCGTCTTGTCTTATGAGTCTTACAAAAAGGTAAAGTGAAAATTGTATTATATATCTGTGTTATAAAATGTCATTACATACACGTCTCGACATCTCATATCCACAATGTGAATCTACATCATATCTACACAAAGACTGTCTCTTCATCCCTCCTAAGACTCTTACACTTCTTAACATGTAAACAAAAGAACATTCATCATGATAAGTATAATTAGAGACTCGTCATATTATTTAATTGGAATTCATTATTGAGATGAGTATTATTAATTAATTAATATTAATTTTATTTATTACAGACTATTACCCTCATCTTTTATTAGTTGTTTCACGACGTTTCGGCCAACTATCCCTCTGGCCATCGTCAGGTGGTAACACCGAATCTCCTAACTGCAATTTATTCCGTAGTTGTTGTCATCTCGCCACGTTTTCGCCAATAATAGTAATTGCAGTGGATGCAGTTAGGAGATTCGGAGTTCCTATCCCATCGCGGTTACCACCTGACGAAGGCCAAAGGAATAGTTGGCCGAAACGTCCTGAAACAACTAAGAAAAGATGAGGATAATAGTCCGCAATAAATAAAAATTAATAGCATATTCATTCCGGAGAGCTTCGTCACATAATTGAGAACAGAATGCTCACTTAAGAGACATTTATTTCGTTGTGTAAACAGGCGTGGCTAAGTTGAGCATATTTAAGTGCTTGCTTTAAGGATGCATTTCTTTATTTTTTTTTTTTTCTGTGCGCGTGGTATTTCCAAACAATAACCCCTCAGATAATGACCAAACTAAATATCGCTTGACTCCGGTAATCTAATGAGAAAAGGTGTTTCATCTGACTATTGCTTTGGTATTAAATATGTTCAGCATAACTAATAATACCTCGGAAGAGATAAAACTAATATCATTGTTTTATTCAGGGTTTAAATAGCGCGATTAATGTTTTTGCGAAAATAATTTCTAATCTTCTCTTCTTTTATATATAAATAAAACAGTAGACGTATGTGTGTGTGTAAATATTCAACAGGTAAATTCTTAAACTACTGGTCACATAACATTGAAATTTTCAGGAAATAATATTCATGCACCAAGGATAGTTTATAATGAGTAATATCTTTGTTTACATACATGTATATCGCGTACAGACATCGGCAAATTTACATGCAAAATGTCTACTCTTACTAGCCGACATTTTTGTTTTATGCGCATGCGCATATTCGCTTTATTCCTTCAAGTTGTTTCGAAAACATCGGGCTGGAACGCTAGATGTTTTGATTTCAATTTTAGCTAATGACACCGACTCATTTTTTTTCATGTCTTTGTATTAATAAATAAAAAACTGAAATAATACGTAAATTTTACCCGTGGTTTTTGTAAATACGAAGGAAAACCTATATATCTATTTTTTATTATTTATGTATCGATTAGACAAATATTACTTTCAAATAAAAAAATTCTAACGCTTCCAAATGCGTGCGTTTTTCTTTATTAAAAAAAAAAGTATTCCAGACATTAATTCAAATATACGAAGACATACCTATATGTCTTTATTATTATTATTATTATTATTAATATTATTATTATTATTATTATTATTATTTGATCGATTAGCTTAACAATCATTAATTTCAAATAAATATTCGGTGTTTCTGCAGTGTACATACCGTGTTATATTTCAGATAGAATTTTAAAGTTAAATTAAATTCATATGGTATCTTTCTTTTTCATTAAATTGTTAGGTGAAAGTGCAGAACAGTTAAAAAAGCCTCCTTCCCCGTGTAAAGAATGGATTCCTAAATAATAACATTATTCTTTCAGCATAATTCGTACACTACACTAAATTCTTACGTTTCCGAATGCGTGCGTTTTCTTTTATTTTTAAAGTACTTAGAATTTCAGAAGTTGTTTTTCCTTTGTTTATAAAGACATAAGAATTTAAGGCGTTAACTCAAATATACGAATACATATCTATAGATCTTTATTCTTTAACCAATTAGATAAACAAATATTAATTTTATACGAAAATTCTAACGTTTCCGAATGCGTTTTTTTTTTTAGAAAAAAGAATTACACATACGAAAACATGCTTATATATGTTATTCATTTATCGATTAGATGAACAAATATTAATTTCAAACGAAAAGTGTAAATTTTCTGAATGCTTGTGTTTTTATTATTTTGAATTTTTCTGATAAAAATGTCCTTACAAATTTTCGAATGAGTGTTCGTGGTTCCATTTTGTTGTTTTTTAAAATATTTTCTTGAAAGATTTACTGAAGATTTTCAAATAATTTAAGACAATTATAACACAAAATCGACGTTTATTTTCATACAAAATAGAATTTTTCGTAACTAATAAATTATAAATAATCATTAGATTTTGAGTAAAATTCCTTTCTTCACCTTTTGCAGTTTTCGTAACAAAGTTAAAAATTCATTGGAATGGATGAATGAATGAATGAATGAATGAGATCACGACCGAAGACGAATACAGTTCATACTTTTACGGAACTCCTGAACGACAAGGGTCAAATTCTAAGTTCTGTTACCCATTGCTTTTAAAACGACACGTCGCTTACAGTAGAATAAGTAATTTCCGTGAATATGATTTTCATAAGAACAAAAACAAAAAAAAACATGTATTCACCATTATGAATTTATGTTTTGTTTAATGTATTTTATTATAATGTACGAGAACAAAATATTCAAATATCTCATATACAACCTAGCAATGCCAGGTACTTCAGCTAGTACAAAATAATTGTATATATTTATCATAAATATTTATATGTTCTTAAAAAATAACTGAACTATTTATTTATATATATATATATATATATATATATATATATATATATATGCGTAATTATATTTTAAACAATATATATGCCGCTCATATTTCATTCAAAAAGTATCACAAAATAAAAACAAATAAATAACATTATATATATATATATATATATATATATATATATATATATATATATAAAGCAAACATTTATTATATATATATATATAAAGCAAACATTTATTATATATATACATATAGAAAGCAAACATTTATTATATATATATATATAGAAAGCAAACATTTATTATATATATATATATATATAGAAAGCAAACATTTATTATATATATATATAAAGCAAACATTTATTATATATATATACATATAGAAAGCAAACATTTATTATATATATATATATATTGAAAGCAAACATTTATTATATATATATATATATATATTGAAAGCAAACATTTATTATATATATATATATATTGAAAGCAAACATTTATTATATATATATATATATTGAAAGTAAACATTTATTATATATATATATATATATATATATATATATTGAAAGCAAACATTTAGTATATATATATATATAAAGCAAACATTTATTATATATATACATATAGAAAGCAAACATTTATTATATATATGTATATATATGTATAGAAAGCAAACATTTATTATATATATATATATATATATATATATATATATATATATATATATATATATATATATATATATATATATATATATAAAGCAAACATTTATTATATCTATATATATATATAAAAATGTAATATTTGGTTCATTAAAAATGAATAAAACCATATTTCTACGTTACCAATTTAATTGAAATTTTCAGAAAATCTATTTTTAAAGTCAAAGAATGTTTGCATGTTATTAAAATAATTTAACATTGCGAATTATAAAAATATTAAATTATAAATGAAAATATTTTTCGTAACTGCGAGATTGTCCCCATTTCATTTCCGGTAGAAATGAGCCTTTCACTTATTGAGATAAGTATTATTTGTATTAATTTTATGATACTCATGCAGAGAGTGATCCGTGCTGAAATAATAACGTTATTATTTAAAAGGCCATTCTTAACATGGGGAGGGTGTTTTGTACCTATTCTGTATTTTAACCTTACAATTGAATAAAAAAAACGTATCGTAAAACTTTAATTGGGAAATACTATTTTAAAAAATAGCGCTGATCACTCACTACATTTTTTCCTTTTATTATTCTTAAAGAGTAAAACTTTTCTTATTCATGAAAAGAGTTAAGCCTACGTAAATAAATAAATAAATAAATAAATAAATGTTTGTACACGTGACAAATTATCAATAAATGGTTTAGTTACTTTTTTTTTAATTATTTATGAAAAGAGTTAACGTAAATAATCTTTGTAAAAGTAAGTGCGAAAATGCCGTAGTTTTACTCCCAGGCGTAATTTCTATACTTATAGGTTTTTGGAAAAAATTGTCACTGGATTATTATTGATTGGACACTAATTAAACAGATTATTAAAAAAAAAAATTTAAAAAAGAAATCATTATTTCGACATTTGAAAGTGATGCTCACTTTTTAGTTACAGCATTTTGATAAATCAGTCACCCATTTTGTAACCAATAAAAACGCATTATATCAAAACCATAGAAAATAAAAATAATATGAGTCTCTACCGCATTTGTAAGTCAGAAATATATTTGTTTCTCAAAGAAAAAAAAATAGATTGAACATGACTTTTTATTGTTTTTATGAAGATAAAGTTTCGAGTTTTAAAAAAATTTTTTTTTTTTTTACTTATTTAGTTAAAAGTCAGTTTGTGGGTGTTTTTTGTTGTTTTTTTTTTTTTTATAATTTGTTTTTATGAAAGGTGGGGGTTTTTGCTTTTTTTCCAAACTTTTTTTTTTTAATTTTTTTAAGTATTATAAATTTCACTAACATGCTGGAGAAATGTTGGTGCTAATGCAGAGCGTTATCCGCGCTATTTTTTAAATCGTATTTCCACGTTTAATTAAAGTTTTATGATATGTTTTTTTTATTCAATTGTAAGGTTAAAGTACAGAATAGGTACAAAACACCCTCCCCTCCCCATGTTAAGAATGGCTTTTAAAATAATAACATTATTATTTCAGCACGGATCACTCTCTGCATGAGTACCGAAATGTTCAATAATTTGGTATTTTTTTAGATTAGGTCCACCTCCACAATTTTCCTTTAAATGACGACATATATAGGTTTTCGAGTATGCTGAATACGGAAATCGCATTGAAATTTTGCGGAAATCAGTAGTTATCAAGATATAAAAAGTTATATTCTTTGGCAGCCATTTTTTTACGCGCGCACGCACGAAAACTCATGACAATGAACAATGCACTACACCCAAATGATGATAGTGACTGACTCTATGTGAAAAGGAAAGACGGAGGAAGAGGACTAGTCGGTATAGAAGACAGTGTAAATAACACAAAAAAAAAAGAATTAGAAAAATACAAAAATGCAGAACACCGAAAGAATATTTACTACAGCAAGAGACGCGGAAGAAACAAACAAAATAGAAAAAGTGACGAGGAATAAGACGGGGAAAGAAACATGAGACGAAAAACAGCTACACGGACGATTCATAAGAATTACAAAAAAAAAAGACACTAACGAAAACACCTGGAAAGGGATACAAAAAGGAAACCTAAACAAGGAAACTGAATCACTAATAACAGCTGCACAAGATAACGCAATTAGAACCAACAATATAAAGCAAGGATCGACAAGACACAAGAAAACAGCAAATGCAGACTCTGCGGACAAAGAGACGAAACAATAAAGCACATAATAAGTGAATGCAGTAAACTAACCCAAAAAGAATATAAAAATAGACACGATCAAGTGGGGAAAGCAGCACATTGGCAATTATGCAAACAATTGCATCTTGAACACTCACACAAATGGTACAAGCATAAACCAGCAGCATACTGGAAAATGAAAGTCACGTGGGACATGGATATATAAAACGAATAAACCCATCCAAGCAAAAAAATGGATATCATAATAGTTATTAAGATGGAAAAGTCATGCCAGATTGTAGATTTTACCGTCCCTGCAGACCACAGAGTGAAGATCAAGGAGACTGGGAAACGGAGCAAATACACGGAACTGGGCAGAGAGTTCAAGGGGATCTGGAAAATTAAGAAAGTCAAGATAACACCACGAATAGTAGGAGTGCTAAGAACGATGCCGGAAAACTTTGAAAAAAAATGAGAGAGATTGGAATCAGAAGGATGGCCGAGAAGATACAACGAATTTCAATAATGAAAAGTTCAGAAATATTAAAATGAATGTGGAGACTAACACCACGCTACAAAAGCATCTACAAAATTGTGGATGGTTTATGCCCCTCTAGGGGATCAAGGTTATGGATTGATATGGATAATCTTTTTTATTATTATTGCTACTACTACTACTATTATTATTATTATTATTATTATTAATCATCACTATTATTATTATTTATTTATTAATTTATTTATTTACACTAATGCAAATCAATCTAACCGACGAAATCTTTATATTTGCGAGAAAAAAAACATTAACATAGAGAATAGTCAATAGATATTCGTCACAATGTTAAGAATGGTTTTCTCCGCAGCTGCTATGAGGAAGGTGGTCTCACTCTACCATGCTAGAAAGATATTTACGCCTGAAAGTATCCTGTACCTCAACAAGGTCACCATTCGCCCTCTGTCTCATCAACATTCGCCCTTTGTCCCATTGACATTCGCCCTTTGTCTCATCGACATTCAACCTCTGTCCCTTCGACATTCAACCGATGTCCCATCAACATTCAACCTCTGTCTCATCAACATTCAACCTCTGTCCCATCGACATTCAACCTCTGTCCCATCAACATTCAACCTCTGTCCCATCGACATTCAACCTCTGTCCCATCGACATTCAACCGATGTCTCATCGACATTCAACCTCTGTCCCATCGACATTCAACCTCTGTCCCATCGACATTAAACCTCTGTCCCATCGACATTCAACCGATGTCTCATCGACATTCAACCTCTGTCCCATCGACATTCAACCGATGTCCCATCAACATTCAACCTCTGTCCCATCAACATTCAACCTCTGTCTCATCGACATTCAACTGATGTTCCATCGACATTCAACCAATGTCCCATCAACATTCAACCTCTGTCCCATCAACATTCAACCTCTGTCCCATCAACATTCAACCTCTGTCTCATCGACATTCAACCTCTGTCCCATCGACATTCAACCTCTGTCCCATCGACATTCAACCTCTGTCCAATCAACATTCAACCTCTGTCCCATCGACATTCAACCTCTGTCCCATCGACATTCAACCGATGTTCGATCGACATTCAACCTCTGTCCCATCGACATTCAACCTCTGTCCCATCGACATTCAACCTCTGTCCCATCAACATTCAACCTCTGTCTCATCGACATTCAACCTCTGTCCCATCGACATTCAACCGATGTCCCATCGACATTCAACCTCTGTCTCATCGACATTCAACCTCTGTCCCATCGCGATTCAGCCTCTGTCCCACCGACATTCAACCTCTGTCCCATCGACATTCAACCTCTGTCCCATCAACATTCAACCTCTGTCCCATCAACATTCAACCTCTGTCTCATCGACATTCAACCTCTGTCCCATCGACATTCAACCTCTGTCCCATCGACATTCAACCTCTGTCCCATCAACATTCAACCTCTGTCCCATCGACATTCAACCGATGTTCCATCGACATTCAACCAATGTCCCATCAACATTCAACCTCTGTCCCATCAACATTCAACCTCTGTCCCATCAACATTCAACCTCTGTCCCATCAACATTCAACCTCTGTCTCATCGACATTCAACCTCTGTCCCATCGACATATAACCTCTGTCCCATCGACATTCAACCTCTGTCTCATCGACATTCAACCTATGTCCCATCAACATTCAACCGATGTCCCATCAACATTCAACCGATGTCCCATCGACGAAATGTTGCATCCCTTTACCTGTTTTACAAATATTTTAATGGTAGATACTCCGACGAACTTCAAGCCCTTGACGTAAATACCCCCGACAAACCTGACAAGCAACAAGATCTCACGCGTACACAGTAGAGATTCAATCAAAGGTCAAATATGAACAGGTAAAATTATAGAGGAATAAAAATCAAATCAAATGAGGTATAGGTTGTTTAAACAGTTACATTTAATTTAGCTTAAATTAGCGGTTTTTGAAAAAATGACAAGTGCGCATTTTCTTTTTGGCGGCACTGTATATTTCTAATGGGAACTATACAGTATTATGGAACGTTTATTTCGCTGGAAGTAACACTTGAAACTCAACCCTCGGGTTTGAAATACAAAATGTGATCGGTTTATCAGCCAATGTACTAGTGGATATAACCGGAAAAAGAAATCAAGAAACGAAAGAAAACTCACTGTCTGTTTAATCTATGTTTAATGTTGATTTGAAAACGACTATAATTCAAAAATCAACAAGTGAAGCATGAATGCTCCCCCACTTGAGTGCACAGTGAACGAACCATGAAAAAAGACTAAGTTCAGCATTTGTCCCCCCCCCACCATTTAGCCCCCAAAATCCTGGTGAAAATGAACAAAGAGTGCAGTTTTAGGCCTTAACATATGTAAAGTTGAGTTCTGCACACTGCAAAAAAAAAAAAAAAGAAATGACTAAGTCCATCATTTGCCCCCCCCCCATTTAGCCCCAAAAGTCTCCAAGGCCTTAACATATTTAAATTTGAGTTCAGCACCATGCAAAACTGCTAAATAGACATACACAGAAAATTTTGGACAAAAACTGTAAAATGTTTCCAAAAATGGAGTGTTTTTATTAGTCCTAAAAGAGCTCCTGGGGTACACTCAAGAGTTATCGTGAAGTGTAGACAAACAAAATTATATAGAAATCAGTGAGTTACAACTTTTCAGAAAGTTTTATAAAAATCCAAGGCATCATTTTTTTTTTTTTAAAGAAAGTCTCTCTTATTTTTTTTCTTGTATTCGGGTCTCTTATATCTAGGTTACACTTGTATTCGGGTCTCTTATATCTAGGTTACACTGTACATTTAATAAGTAGGAGTGTGTGTGCAAATTGTCTTGTTAATTGTATGTTCTATTCTTAATTGTATATTCTATTGTTATATTCTATTGTTAATTGTATGTTCTATTGTTAATTGCATATTCTATTGTTAATTGTATGTTCTATTGTTAATTGCATATTCTATTGTTAATTGTATATTCTATTGTAAATTGTATATTCTATTGTTATATTCTATTGTTAATTGTATATTCTATTGTTATATTCTATTGTTAATTGTATCTGCTAAGTAAGGATTGAGGAGTACTATTGCCAAATCTGGGCAGGAGCTGCTAGAAAGGACTTGTCCTGCCTTGATAGAGTTCAAAATAGACTTCGTAGCCTCGTAGGAGATGTCCTTTTCTCTTCCGTGCAAACTCTATCTCACAGAAGAGATGTTGCGAGTTTTTCTTTGCTTTATTGTTATTTTCATGGCAAGTGCTCGACTGAGCCCAATCTATGGTCCCCCCTCGCCAAACTTTCACAAGAAACACTCGTCTAGCTGAAAACACTATCAATAATCCCCCCACTCTTTATCTGTACCTAAACCTAAACATAGATTCCATGAAAAAAGCTTCTTTCTTAGAACTGCACGCCTGTGGAACTCTCTTTCGTTTTCCTGCTTTCCAGCTGACTACAATATGGTTGTCTTCAAGTCCAACGTAAACAAGTTCTTGATGAGCCGTTCCACATAAGTTAACATATTTACCGAATTTCCATTACTAACGATTAC
Organism: Euprymna scolopes; assembly: GCF_053919585.1. Lineage (NCBI taxonomy): Eukaryota > Metazoa > Mollusca > Cephalopoda > Sepiida > Sepiolidae > Euprymna > Euprymna scolopes. Next base: position 146,301,566 of record NC_136482.1, on the reverse strand, counting down.
TATATTGTCCAACTGACTAATGTACACGCTTCAACGTTTATCCTCGAGTGGCCTCTGAAACTTGATAAGTGGTGATGCCTATGTAAAAAAAAAAGATATAAAAACTTACCGCTACATGGGTATGCACATATGAAAACATCATCTTCATGAGCTCGTAAACATGTGGGAATGGGACATCACTGTATTTTAGAAACGCAATTGACCCTCCCTCTCGATCGTACAGCCAGTCAAGAGACGCTTCGATTTCTTTCTTTATCCCTTCGTGCGACATTCCTTTTGTGGCCGAATCAAAGGAACGATTAAAAAGAACTTTGGTCGACAATCCTCTATGTGGTTTGTATTAGAAGCAAATTTGTCTCTTAGGTTTTTATAATGGAGGGGAAACGATAAAAAAAAAGAGCGAGCAAGAAACGCACAGAAGTTCAGAAATAAAATGCAATGAAGAAAATAGTAGATGGGGGCACAGGTAAGAAATTTAGAGAAAACGGCGAAGAGAAAAAATAAAGAAATTAAGTCTAAAGAGTGCAGTTCATGATATAACGATGACTCATTGAAGTAACCAGAGGGTAGATTTTAATTGCCGTTAAAAAAAAAAAAAAAGAAAAGAAATTTTAATTGTTTCTATTTCAAGGAACAGCGCACCTCGATCAGATAAGAAATAATAACATCTTCAACAACAACTGCAACAACAAATCAATTATATTGAAATACAAAACTACAACAACAAATCAATTATATTGAAGTACAAAACGTTTTTTATTATTCAATTATTTTTATTACAATTCGTTCTAAAGATTAAACAGTATCATCAAATTTAAATTTGAAATGTTACATAAAGTGTATTCACACGTAGGGCAAGTTATGAACAGTACATAGGGTTCGAGCAAAGCCGGGCTGAACTGCTAGTAGTAAATAAGATTGGTTTTGAGAATAATAGTGAATTAATAGCAAATAATTTTGGGTTTGAGATTAATAGTGAATTAAGAGTAAATAAGTTTAAAGTTTAGAGTAACAGTAAATTAATAGCAAATAATTTTGGGTTTGAGATTAATAGTGAATTAATAGTAAATAAGTTTAAAGTTTAGAGTAACAGTAAATTAATAGCAAATAATTTTAGGTTTGAGATTAATAGTGAATTAAGAGTAAATAAGTTTAGAGTTTAGAGTAACAGTAAATTAATAGCAAATAATTTTAGGTTTGAGATTAATAGTGAATTAAGAGTAAATAAGTTTAAAGTTTAGAGTAACAGTAAATTAATAGCAAATAATTTTGGGTTTGAGATTAATAGTGAATTAAGAGTAAATAAGTTTAGAGTTTAGAGTAACAGTAAATTAATAGCAAATAATTTTGGGTTTGAGATTAATAGTGAATTAAGAGTAAATAAGTTTAGAGTTTAGAGTAACAGTAAATTAATAGCAAATAATTTTGGGTTTGAGATTAATAGTGAATTAATAGTAAATAAGTTTAAAGTTTAGAGTAACAGTAAATTAATAGCAAATAATTTTAGGTTTGAGATTAATAGTGAATTAAGAGTAAATAAGTTTAGAGTTTAGAGTAACAGTAAATTAATAGCAAATAATTTTAGGTTTGAGATTAATAGTGAATTAAGAGTAAATAAGTTTAAAGTTTAGAGTAACAGTAAATTAATAGCAAATAATTTTGGGTTTGAGATTAATAGTGAATTAAGAGTAAATAAGTTTAGAGTTTAGAGTAACAGTAAATTAATAGCAAATTATTTTGGGTTTGAGATTAATAGTGAATTAAGAGTAAATAAGTTTAGAGTTTAGAGTAACAGTAAATTAATAGTAAATTATTTTGGGTTTGAGATTAATAGTGAATTAAGAGTAAATAAGTTTAGAGTTTAGAGTAACAGTAAATTAATAGCAAATAATTTTAGGTTTGAGATTAATAGTGAATTAAGAGTAAATAAGTTTAGAGTTTAGAGTAACAGTAAATTAATAGCAAATAATTTTGGGTTTGAGATTAATAGTGAATTAAGAGTAAATAAGTTTGGAGTTTAGAGTAATTGTAAATTAATAGCAAATTATTTTGGGTTTGAGATTAATAGTGAATTAAGAGTAAATAAGTTTAGAGTTTAGAGTAACAGTAAATTAATAGCAAATTATTTTGGGTTTGAGATTAATAGTGAATTAAGAGTAAATAAGTTTAGAGTTTAGAGTAACAGTAAATTAATAGCAAATTATTTTGGGTTTGAGATTAATAGTGAATTAAGAGTAAATAAGTTTAGAGTTTAGAGTAACAGTAAATTAATAGCAAATTATTTTGGGTTTGAGATTAATAGTGAATTAAGAGTAAATAAGTTTAGAGTTTAGAGTAACAGTAAATTAATAGCAAATTATTTTGGGTTTGAGATTAATAGTGAATTAAGAGTAAATAAGTTTAGAGTTTAGAGTAACAGTAAATTAATAGCAAATTATTTTGGGTTTGAGATTAATAGTGAATTAAGAGTAAATAAGTTTAGAGTTTAGAGTAACAGTAAATTAATAGCAAATTATTTTGGGTTTGAGATTAATAGTTAATTAATAATAAATAAGTTTAGAGTTTAGAGTAACAGTAAATTAATAGCAAATTATTTTGGGTTTGAGATTAATAGTGAATTAAGAGTAAATAAGTTTAGAGTTTAGAGTAACAGTAAATTAATAGCAAATTATTTTGGGTTTGAGATTAATAGTGAATTAAGAGTAAATAAGTTTAGAGTTTAGAGTAACAGTAAATTAATAGCAAATTATTTTGGGTTTGAGATTAATAGTGAATTAAGAGTAAATAAGTTTAGAGTTTAGAGTAACAGTAAATTAATAGCAAATTATTTTGGGTTTGAGATTAATAGTGAATTAAGAGTAAATAAGTTTAGAGTTTAGAGTAACAGTAAATTAATAGCAAATTATTTTGGGTTTGAGATTAATAGTGAATTAAGAGTAAATAAGTTTAGAGTTTAGAGTAACAGTAAATTAATAGCAAATTATTTTGGGTTTGAGATTAATAGTTAATTAATAATAAATAAGTTTAGAGTTTAGAGTAACAGTAAATTAATAGCAAATTATTTTGGGTTTGAGATTAATAGTGAATTAAGAGTAAATAAGTTTAGAGTTTAGAGTAACAGTAAATTAATAGCAAATTATTTTGGGTTTGAGATTAATAGTGAATTAAGAGTAAATAAGTTTAGAGTTTAGAGTAACAGTAAATTAATAGCAAATTATTTTGGGTTTGAGATTAATAGTTAATTAATAATAAATAAGTTTTGAGTTTAGAGTAATTGTAAATTAATAGCAAATAATTTTGGGTTTGAGATTAATAGTGAATTAAGAGTAAATAAGTTTAGAGTTTAGAGTAACAGTAAATTAATAGCAAATTATTTTGGGTTTGAGATTAATAGTGAATTAAGAGTAAATAATTTTAGAGTTTAGAGTAACAGTAAATTAATAGCAAATTATTTTGGGTTTGAGATTAATAGTGAATTAAGAGTAAATAAGTTTAGAGTTTAGAGTAACAGTAAATTAATAGCAAATTATTTTGGGTTTGAGATTAATAGTGAATTAAGAGTAAATAAGTTTAGAGTTTAGAGTAACAGTAAATTAATAGCAAATTATTTTGGGTTTGAGATTAATAGTGAATTAAGAGTAAATAAGTTTAGAGTTTAGAGTAACAGTAAATTAATAGCAAATTATTTTGGGTTTGAGATTAATAGTTACTTAATAATAAATAAGTTTAGAGTTTAGAGTAACAGTAAATTAATAGCAAATTATTTTGGGTTTGAGATTAATAGTGAATTAAGAGTAAATAAGTTTAGAGTTTAGAGTAACAGTAAATTAATAGCAAATTATTTTGGGTTTGAGATTAATAGTGAATTAAGAGTAAATAAGTTTAGAGTTTAGAGTAACAGTAAATTAATAGCAAATTATTTTGGGTTTGAGATTAATAGTGAATTAAGAGTAAATAAGTTTAGAGTTTAGAGTAACAGTAAATTAATAGCAAATTATTTTGGGTTTGAGATTAATAGTGAATTAAGAGTAAATAAGTTTAGAGTTTAGAGTAACAGTAAATTAATAGCAAATTATTTTAGGTTTGAGATTAATAGTGAATTAAGAGTAAATAAGTTTAGAGTTTAGAGTAACAGTAAATTAATAGCAAATTATTTTGGGTTTGAGATTAATAGTGAATTAAGAGTAAATAAGTTTAGAGTTTAGAGTAACAGTAAATTAATAGCAAATTATTTTGGGTTTGAGATTAATAGTTAATTAATAATAAATAAGTTTGGATTTAAGAACAATAGTAAATTAATAGCAAATAATTTGGGGTTTGAGATTAATAGTGAATTATTCGTAAATAAGTTTGGAGTTGAGAACAATAGTAAAATAATAGCAAATAATGTTGGGTTTGAGATTAATCGTGAATTAATAGTAAATAAGTGTGCCCTTGAAACCAATAGTGAATTAATAGCAAATAATTTTAGGTTTGAGATTAATAGTGAATTAATCTATAATGTAGTTTACTTGAACATGGCTCACACTTTTTAATTTATTTTGAAACACGCAGCAAGCATTTTAATAAGTTTTGAGACGAAAATTTGGCTACCAAAATGTCTAAGTTAAAAGAGTTGCAAAAACTCCTCCGTCAATTTTTGGTTTAAACACTTGAAATTTTAGATGTAGATAACGTGGATAAGAGTAAAACTTTGTATTTTTATTTAAGATCAAAATAATAAATGTTAAAGAATCAAAATTGAGGTCAAAGTTTTAAAACATTACCCAATTAGTCAGGCAATTTTTGGTCTACACATTTGAAATTTTACATAAAAGTGTAGTCACACATGGGGCAATTTATGAACGGTACATAGGGCAGAAATGCAAGCAGTAAATAAGGTTGGTGTTGAGAGTAATAGCAAATTTATAGCAAATAATTTTGGGTTCGACATTAATAGTGAATTATTTGTAAATAAGTTTGGAGTTGTGAACAATAGTAAATTAGTAGCAAATAATTTTAGGTTTGAGATTTATAGTGAATAAAGAGTAAATAAGTTGAAACTTAGAGTAATAGTAAATTAATAGCAAATACTTTTGGGTTTGAGATTAATAGTGAATTATTAGTAAATAAGTTTGGACTTGAGAACACCAGTACATTAATACCAAATAATGTTGGGTTTGAGATTAATAGCGAATTAATAGTAAATAAGTATGGAGTTGAGAGTTATAGTAAATTAATAGCAAATAATTTTGGGTTTGTGATTAATAGTGAATTAATCTATCTATTATATCTATAAAAGTGATATTGTCTGTTTATGTGTGTATATTTCCCTAGCAAACTACTCTGTCAAATTTTAATCCACAGACTCGAGATTTGATATAAGGTGTGTTGAGGTTTGGGAAAAACTTTTTAATCGGTTTTCGGCCAGAAATATGGCTGTCAAGGTGTAAAAATTCAGCAAATTGATCTTTGAAAACTCTACCAAACATCTCCGCTAATTTTGGGTCTAAACACTTGAAATTTTAGATGTAGGTTACCTAGATATAAGTACAAAACCTTTATTATATATATATATTATATATATATATAATATATATATATATATATATATATATATATATATGCATATAAAGTTATTAACAGTGCACAGGGCTCGAGCAAAGCCGGGCTGCACTGCTAGTATATTACAAAATGCGATTTGTTAAAGAATCAATTAAACAAAACAAGTGTCATCATTATCTACATAAGAACAGAGCTCATTAATATCGCAACATGTAATTTATGATGTGAAATGCCCAGGCAACATTTGTGTAAAGGTGGACCTGAATTAATTAAACATAGACGTCCTTTAAAAATAGTATTGCACACTTATAAAGTGACTAGTCTATTGCATTATTAGTAACAATGGTCCAGGGCCTATATATTAAGCAACAACTACGCAATGATAAAATTTCAAATTTGGAAGAACTTTGGACAAGAATTAAAGAAAAGTGGGATGCCTTTTTTCCAAAGTCTAGCTACAGTCTAATTTAAGGAATTTCCAAAAGATTGCAGGCTGTCAAATGGCAGAACGGTTATGCTACTAAATATTAATTAGTTCATTGGGTTTCTGCTGTATTTGTGTTGCATTAATGTCCTAAACTAACATTTAAATAACAATTTTCCATTGTGCGGACTTTCTTTTTGTCTCCTCAATTTTAAGTTATTTTTTGAAATTGAGGTGAACATTAGAATATTTAAATTAAAAAAAAACAAATATAAACAGGTAAAATAATAGAATCAAAAAAGGCTAATCAAATGATGTATGGGCTGTTTAAACGAGCTTAAATTTGCAGTTTTTTAGTTATATATATATATCTATTATATATATAGATAGATTATATTAATAGCAAAACTACCCGTCCATGAGTGAGTTAAAAAACAGTCTACAGAAAGTGGACTCTGAGTTATTAAAATATGATAGGTTATGAAAAGGAAGGGTGTAAATTTTTATATAAATATAAATATATATATATATATATATATATATATATATATATATATACATATAGACATATATATAACGCATACACTTTTTTTAAATAAAAAAATTTGGTTGAGACTAACACTTTTGGAGTAGAAAAGTATATACATACATACAAACATATATATTCATGTATATAAACATATATATACATGTATATATAAACATATATATATATACATGTATATATAAACATATATATATACATGTATATATAAACATATATATATACATGTATATATAAACATATATATATACATGTATATAAAAACATATATATAAATGTATATATAAACATATATATATGTATAAACATATATATATATATATACATGTATATATAAACATATATATACATGTATATATAAACATATATATACATGTATATATAAACATATATATATATATATGTATATATAAACATATATATACATGTATATATAAACATATATATATACATGTATATATAAACATATATATATATACATGTCTATATAAACATATATATACATGTATATATAAACATATACATATGTATATATAAACATATATATATACATGTATACATAAACATATATATATACATGTATATATAAACATATATATACATGTATATATAAACATAGATATAAACATATATATATACATATGTATATATAAACATATATATGTTTATATATACATATGTATATATAAACATATACATGTATATATAAACATATATATACATGTATATATAAACATATATATACATGTATATATAAAAATATATATACATGTATATATACACATATATATATACATATGTAGATGCACATATATTTACATGTGTATATACATATATATTTACATGTGTGTATATACACATATACATACGTATACATACACGCATACATACGTGTAGATACACATATACATACGTGTACATACATATACGTATATATACATATATATACACATATATGCATATATATACACATATATACATATATATACATATATATATACATATATATACACATATGTACACATATACATATGTATATATATACATATATATAGACATATATACATATATACATATATTTCCACATATATACATATATATACACATATATACATATATATACACATATATACATATATATACACATATACATATGTATATATATATACATATATATACACATATATACATATATATGCATGCACATATATACATATATATGCATACACATATACATCTGTATATATACATATATATGTGCACATATATATGCACATATACATATATATATGCACATATACATATGTATATATATACATATGCGCATATACACATATATGCACATATACACACATATATATGCACATATACACATATATGCACATATACACATATATGCACATATACACATATATATGCACATATAGGCACATATGCACATATACATATGTATATATGCATATATATGCGCATATATACATATATATATGCACATATACATATATATATGCACATATACATATATATGCACATCTACATATATATCCACATATACATATATATATATGCACATATACGTATGTATATATACATATATATATATATATATATGCACATATATACACATAGATATGCACATATACATATGTATATGCGCACATATACATAGATATATATGTGCACATATATACACATATATATGCACATATATACACATATATATGCACATATATATACACATATATATATGCACATATATACACATATATATACGCACATATATGCATATATATGCACATATATACACATATATATATGCACATATTATGATTGCAACGTCTTGTCAGACGAGTGCCACTCCCTCAGACATTTAAAATCCATGAGCCCAAATGCCTGAGGAAGTATCTATACAAATATGATGTTACAGAGTCTTAGCTTTGTACGACAGCTAAGTCTCTCTCTAGGTTCAAAATGTTGAGATCCAGCAACAAGCGAGAGCAAGATAGCCAGAAACAAATTAAATTGCAGACCAGCTTAATGCGGATAATGGTCTTCCGCTTTATGTTTTTTTTTAAATCAGAGATTTGCTTCTCCGAGAAAGGTTGCCTTCACCACGGCTTACGGGAGCCCTCTCCACCCCAAAAGTATATATGCACATATACATATGTATATATATACATATATATGCGCATATATACATATAAATATATATGCACATATACATATGTATATATGTAGATATATATGCGCATATGCGCACATATATATGCACATATACATATGTATATATATACATATATATGCGCATATATACATATATATATGCACAATGTATATATGCGCATATATACATATATATAGGCACAATGTATATATGCACATATATGTGCATATATATATATGTATATATGCGCATATATATGTATATATATACATATGTATATGTGCATATATATTTGTATATATGCGCATATATATGTATATATATGCATACGTATATGTGCATATATATGCATACGTATATGTGCATATATATTTGTATATATGCGCATATATATATATATATACATATGTATATGTGCATATATATGCATACGTATATGTGCATATATATTTGTATATATGCGCATATATATATATATATACATATGTATATGTGCATATATATTTGTATATATGCGCATATATATGTATATATATGCGCATATATATGTATATATATGCGCATATATATGTATATATATACATATGTATCTGTGCATATATATGTATATATGCGCATATATATGTATATATATACATATGTAGATGTTCATATATATTTGTATGTATGCGCATATATATGCATATGTATACATATGTATATGTGCGCATATATATGTATATATATACATATGTATATATGCGCATATATATGTATATATGTGTGCATATATATATGTATATCTTAGGTATCAATACACTTTGAAATTTACTTCATGTATGATAACCAAATAGGGATATATAACATATGAGGAATATTTGGAATCAAGTCTCCCCTGGCTGTTTTAGTTTCTCGTTTATCAAGACCAGGGTTGTTGGGGAAATATCAGATATTTTGTAATTAATTTGAAAAAGTAAGAAAACAAATGACTATCATTGAAACAATAACTATGATTGAAAGGTGCAATATCTTTCTTGTTATACACAAATCCTTTACAATTACCACTATTATAGGTTTTTGAGAGTTCTGAAAACGAAAATAATAGTAAATATCCTATTAAACTTGTAGTTTCCAAGATATGAAGAAATTATTTAGTAGTGGCTTACTTTTCTTTATTACTTTAACGTAAAATTAACATCTATTTATAATCAAGGTGGCCATAAATTGGTACTCATTTTACGTTAAATTAATACAGAAAAGTGATTCCGTCCTCTTTAGGCAGTAATGTGAGACCGTAAACAATTCAGGTCATTAGCTTTTCAACTAGTCTACTTTTGTTAAATTTTGCTCAATAGTTGCCGAGATTTCGAACTTATAAAATTGCCCCCAAAAGTGGTGTATCTACACATCTATTTATGGATATATTTTTACTCGTCGTCAGATTGAATATTGAAATGCTAATATATTCGGTTCTATGGGCCGAAACTATATGAAAATTTGCAGCCTTTTTAGTAGATTATAATACTATTCTATGGTTAAAATTTCTATGACAATTGGTTAAAAGAACCTATATTTTCAAACCAATAAATATGCCCAAATTAGCATACATTTATATATAGTGCCCTAGCAAGCCAGCTTTAGTTTTGATGCTTTGGGATGAATTTTGCTTCGGATTTTTGTTTTTCGTGATTGTCTCCCCTGTGGCCTTAACTGTGTATTCTATTAAAATACAAATAAATATTAGAACAATTATTGAAATATAAACGCTTACCACTACACGGGTATGCACAAATGAAGATGTCGTCTTTATGAGCTCGTAAACTATGAAGTTGTGACAAAGCCTCTGGTAAGCTGAGCATAGAGGGGAATGGAACACCATTGTATTTTAGAAAAGCAATTGACTCTCCATCTCGATCATACAACCAGTCAAGAGATGCTTCGATTTCTTTTTGTATCTTTTCATGCGCCATTTTCTTTTTTTTTCTTCTTTTCTTTTTTTTTTTTTTTTTTTGAAGTGAAGAGAAGAGTTTAATGTCAGCTGGTTTACATCAAGGTAAAATGGCTTTAACCAAATTTGTATGACTTTGTTTGCTAATGTAGAGATAAAGTTTCTTGCTTAGGTTATATAATAAAGATGTGTACATATATAAATAAAGTGAGAGGGGAGAATAAGATAAGAAGAAAGACTATGTGAAAAAGGCAATAATAAAGTAGGCCACTGATAAAAAAGAAACGGGGAGGAAAAAGATGGACGAGGTAAGACGACAGAAAAATAAAGGAATTAATGAAATTGAAAGAATCTGTAGAAAAAGACGAACGGAAAAGCAAATTAAAGCAGGAATAACTCATTTAAAACAAGAGTTTTACCCGGTTCATTCGAATCAAGGAACGTCATCAGAAAAAAAGAAAAATTTTTAAATGTAGTAGAATTTCTAGGATTATGATTGAATGGTTTTTGTTTGATAAGTAGAATAACAACGACTCGTTGAATTGTGTGTTTCGTTTTACGACGTAGTAACTCTTTCCAGGTCATTTAATGGCAAGAAAGAAAAAAAAAACGAAACACTGAGAACCCTAAGGAGTTATGCATTATAAATATTATAGGAGACCTCGATAGCAAATTAATAAACATATCTCTAAATGAAAATAAATGTTACATAAGAAGTTCTATCCCCTTCTCATGTAAGTAAGAAAGCAGACTATATAAGTGAAAAATGATATTAGGAAAAGGCTAGAGTCGAACCCTGTAAGCAAGTGTTAAAAGATAATGGATAATTGAAATCCTAGGAATGCAGTCGATTTTTAATTTTTTTAGAAATGACTAAATATTATTTATGTTAGAAAAAAAAGCGATTGTCCATTCTTTTATAAATAACTGGATATTAAATATGTCAGCTAAAAGAATGGACAATGCTAGTTTATAAATAATGATTAAAAATAGATTAGATATTGGACAATTAAAATTGGGAATTCTTTGTTTGCCAAAAATGTGTTTGGACAGACATATATAAAATCCATGTGAAATTTAGTCCAGCTGGTTAACAGCACACTTTTGGCGTTATAAACAAAGGAGCTTCTCAACATATAGAGATTGCGTCGAAGTTAGGAGAGCGAGAGAGTCACGCTCACAGCCAGAGAGAGAAGGTCAGAGAATGAAACTGATGCTCTTAGAAATAACTGGATATTAAATATTTCAGTTAAAAGAATGGACAATAACAAAGTTGAAAATGTTATGTAACAAATAGGTTAAATGATATAATTTAATTTACGGATTTCTTTTGTTTATGAGAGGTGTTAGATACATGTGCAAAGGGCACGGGTAAATTGAAACGTGATAAAGTCACGTTGATTGACAACACTTCTGACGTCATAAACAAAGGAAATTCTCAATATATTGAGATGGGGTGCGAAGTTAGATAGAGAGTCTTACTCACAGCCAGAGAGAGAGGGTCAGAGAGTGAAGCTGATGCCCTTAGAGTCGAGGGTAAAAGAGTAGACCATGTAGTCGAAAAGGCTTGAATCGCTGACATCATCAATCAATCGATCGGATGATGAATAAAGAATCACTAGGTGTATCAGAATTTTTGTAGGAATTTTTTACACCCCTAACATGAAACTGCGAATAAAATATAAAAAAAAACTCGTACTTTCTCTTTTAAAAGTGGGTTGTTTATTTTCTTTATGGATTATACTTCCAAAATAAACTATTAAAGTTGTATAAAAAGTAATAGAAATATTATTTTTTTATTTTTTAAAAAACAGTAATGAAATTAATTGAATTTTACGAGCTCAGTATTTTTCAATTTTTAAACTTTAAAAATCTATCAAAATTTTTCTATTGATTGTATTTTTACGATATTTTCAGGGTCAATGTGAAATTTTATGCTCTTTCCAACAAACTAAATATAATATTTTAGACAAACATTTTTTTTAATTCACGCCCTCCTTCTTTTCAAATGTCTATTATAAAGTAAATAATTTACTCACCAAAGTTTTATATATTACAAATTGAAGATAAAAGATCAATAAATAATATATTCAAATTTAAAACAAAAAAAGCAGTGTCTTTTAGAAATTTACCTGTAAAGTCCGAAGTTTAAAACTGTTTTTTAACCACGTTGTTTGTTGCTGTTTTTTTTTTTAATGAAACCTTGTTCCTTGCTCCTTTAATTGAAGAAAAAAATTAGGGTTTGAATTACATTTTTCGAGGAGTTATAAGCTTGGAAAGACAGGGGGTCGAATTAATTCACGCCTCCCATTTTGAAATGTCTATTAAAAAGTAAATAATTAATTTACTCACCAAAGTGTCATATATCACAAATTGAAGATAAAAGATCAATAAATAATATATTCAAATTTAAAGCAAAAAAAAATAGTGTTTTTTAGAAATTTACCCGTAAAGTCCGAAGTTTAAAACCTTTTTTTAACACGTTGTTTGTTTGTTTTTTTTTAATGAAACCTTGGTCCTTGCTCCTTTAATTGAAAAAAGATTAGGACTTGAATTACATTTTTCTATGAGTTATAAACTTGGAAAGACAGGGGGTCGAATTATTCAATATTTTTCACGAAATTTCTGACATACCTAAAGAATCACCGTTTATATTTTTAACTGTTTGTCTTCGTGTCGTCATTACAGCTGAAAGTTTGTTTTTTGGCTATCATCTTGTAAACGAATAGAAAATACAATGTTGAAAATGTTATGTTACAAATATGATACAATTTAATTTATGGATTTCTTTTGTTTATGAGAGGTGTTAGATATATGTTCAAAGGGCACGGGTAAATTGAAACGTGGTAAAGTCACGTTGGTTGACCACACCTCTGACGTCATAAAAAAGGAGATTCTCAATATATTGAGACAGGGTTCGAGGTTAGAGAAAATCACAGTCACAGTGATAGTCAGTTAGAGACGAGAGTCGGACAGCTGATCCCCGTAAAGGCGAAGGGGAGAAGAGGAGACTATGTAGTCGATTGTCCGTTCTTTTAGAAATAACTGGATATTAAAAATGTCAGTTAAAAGATAGACAATACAAAGGGGGAGAGGAGACTGTGTAGCCATACAAGCTTGAATTCCTGAGTCATCAATTAGCCGGCTGATGAATGAAGGATCACCGTCTATATTTTGTAACTGTTGGTCTTTGTATTCATTATTCAAAGTAATGTGCCGCCTCCATCATAAGTGAAGTATTTCCCCTCTGATGTAAAAGAATTGTATTACACATTCCTTTAATAATGATTTGGCATCTTTCTCAGCTCCTTTATAAATGTCTCTTTCAGTATTGCCATAATCGTCGTTATCTTGTTATGAGTCCCCCCATTAAACATGTCTCCAATATGTACCCTGCTACGCAACAAATAAATGTGCTTTCATATATGAGCACAAAACAATTATTTGGGGATTACTGTACACAAAAACTATGGCAATTCACAAGATGATACTCTTATATAAAAAAAGGCACCCCATCTTGTAAATCTTAAAAAAAAAAAATAGAACATATGTGAGCAAATAAAATCATTGAGACAAGCTAATGCAAATGAGTTTCTACACATGTTTTTTATTAACTCTTAATATGGCTAGACAACAGCTTAGATAAAATCGAGGGGTGGTGCAAAATGTATTACAAAATGCTAAACGCCAATTACACAAAACCGGGGTCGTCGTTTGCTACATCGAACAGAGCTCATTAATATCGCGAGATGCAATTTTTGATGTGAAATTCCCAGGCAACATTCGTGAAAAGGTGGAGCTTAGTTTATTAGATAACGATTTGACCTATGAAAACTCTACCAAACTCCTCCACCAATTTTGGGTCTAAACACTTGAAATTTTAGATGTAAGTTACTTGGACATGGATCGAACTTTTTTAATTTGAAATGTTAAGGGGTCATAATTGGGGACCAAGGTTTTAACAAAATTTACCCCTACGGTCTACCAAATTACTCAGCCAATTTTTTATCTAAGCATTTGAAATTTTACATAAAGTGTATTCAGACACAGGGCAAGCTTTTTACTATTTTGAGCCAATAATTTGGCTACCAAGGCGTCAAATTTCCAAACATTTTACCTTTGCGATCTCTAGCAAACTTTTCGGCCAATTTTCGGTCTAAACATTTGAAATTTTACATAAAGGGTATTCGGACTTGCAGCTAGCTTTTTAATCAGTTTTTGGGCGAAATTTTGGCTGCCAAGAGTTCAAAGTTGAAAGAATTGACTTTTGCAGACTCTATCCAACTCCTCCACCAATTTTGGGTTTAAGCACTTGAAATTTTAGATGGCGATTACCTGGACATAAGTCAAACTTTTTAATATATATATATAACTACTTAATTTACTCACATAAAATTAATATACGAAAGTATAGATTTATGCGTAAATTTTAAGTATTTACTTCAAAAGTGCTCAATACGTAGGTAGAGCTAGTTAGTAATTTATAAAATATCTATGGCGATTAAGCTACACTGAATATTCGGCGTTCATCCACTCTAGGACTCCTCAGGCTTATGCGCGAATTCTGTGGTTGTTTATCGTTTTTATATGCTCCTCTTCTATTGAGATTTTAGTTAGTCAATCAGCTTTCTAGTATCCACCGCGCCCCTTCCTATCAGCCAATGGGCATGCATTTTATCGGACAAAGGATCTGTTTAAAAACTAGGTTACTGAGTTTTTTTTATTATTTTTTTATTTTTTTATTGTTAGTTTATATATAAATATATATGTGTACATACATATATGCACATATATGTATATATATATATACATACATACATATATGTGTGATCGTTTATGTATATTCATGTTTATTTTATTTATTTATTTGTTTATTTTCTATTGTTTTTCTTAGTTTTAAAACCCGAATAACAAGAAATATTACATAGGCATGACTTCCTTAGATTTCAAAACCCGATACTATGACCACAAAAGTACATTCAACAATAAAAAACACAGTATAAAAACAACACTAGCGAATAAATACTGGGAACTCAAATAAAGCGGACATTCGCCGGTAGCTGAATGGAAAATAATAAGACAAGCTACCACGTGTAGGCATCGAGACGACCCATGTAGATTATGCCTTCATGAAAAATTTGCTATCCTGTACTTTAAAGAACCCAACATCTATTAAACTTTAGAAGAGAAATAGCAAATAACTGTGTTCACAAAATAAAATTTACTCTAGGATAGCGATACAAAATAGTTTTAAAACTATATATATATATATATATATATATATATATATATATATATATATATATATATATGAACAAATGATTAATAAAATATGTTGAAAAAGAGTTAAAAACATATTTAATTTTAAAAAAGGAAGCACAAGATAAGTGGATAGTCCTTAATCCACGGAGTTTCGAAGAAATACTCTCCTTCTCATCAGAGGGCAGGAATTAGCAAAATACAGGATCGGATTTTGCATATAAAAGTATTTAATGAAACTACAAGTAAGTCAAAGATCTTACTTGGTTAAAAAAAGGGTGAGGTAAGGGGAACAGGAGGCAAAAGAAAAATAATAAAAAGATTTCACATGAATGGATAGTCCGGTGAAGGGTAAAAATCCAAAAATGGTAAAATCCAAAACGGTCGAATTTAAAATTTCAATCCACTGGGTAAATTCCAAATGGTCCAAAATCATCCAAAAGGCAGAGTTCCTTGGAAAAAGTGCAAATGGAATGAATTCCAATTCATTAAAAGAAAAGTACTAGAGATAATATTTGAAACACGTCTGTCAAGGCTGGATGAATCAAAAACATTCTATTATACGCTCTATTTCCTTTTCGGTTTTATTAAGCTTTTTATATCTGGCTGAGTTTATTTTACTTGTAAATATTAACTCTTTAATATTTATAATATATTTTAAGTTTACCATTTTGATTACCTTAGTAAACTTATTGTAACTTTTATTTTTATATATATATATGCAAATAAAGTTATGGACAGTACATAGGGCCCGAGCAAAGCCGGGCTGAACTGCTAGTAAACATTCATAAGAAATATGTTTATGAAATTATGAAATTACTTTTTTTATTTTAAAAATAAGTTTTTATTTGAATTTATAATATAAATATATGTTTATGAAAGTATAAAAAATAAAATTATAGAAATCAAAATAACAAATAAAATTATTGAAATCAAAATAACAACATTTCAAACATAATAAAAAAAATGTATCCAATACATAATATTCCCAAAATAGTTCTTAAATATTTTAAAAAGCGTTTTCAATAATTCTTTTTAAAAAAAAGAACGCAAAGAAAGTGTTTTCAATAATTCTTAAAAACAATAAAAACTAATTTCAATAATTCTAAATTAAAATAAGACCGAAAAACTTTTCAGTAATTATTAAATTAAAAAAAAGAACGATCGGAAAAAACGTAAAAAAAGGGGGGTACATGAATAGGGGAATATAGGCGGGAAAGAAAAAAAAGTGAAGGAACTGATTTACCTTGTCACCGCCTCTGGTAGCAGCCATGCCGGAAATTTGGTTAATAGTTTCTTCCCCAAAACTACTAGACTTTGGAACTCTCTTCCGGGTTCCTGTTTTCCCAACTGTACTGACATGCAGAAGTTTAAGTGTAATGTGAACAGCTCAACTCCCTACATAGTATCCCTGCAGATCATGTCCCCCATAGTAGCCCATACATCAAAGTGGCACTGTGCCTTGTTTGGGGTGAAAATGGAATAAATAAATGTTTTAAAAATGCGTGGAAGAGTCTAAAACGGGCGAGAGGCAAATAACTATTCCGATGTAGATCATTACTATCAATAGAAAAAAACTATTATAATGTACCCCCATAACCCCTTATGTCGGTCTCACTTGTTTTTATGTTTTGTCATTGATTCTGGTTAGTGATACATGCAACATGAATTCTTCCATCGCACACCATGTTCTTAGATCACAGAAGGCAGTCAGTCATCAAATGATGTTTTGGTATGGGTTGGCCCCTTTAGAACAGGAATGGGCTATGACCAGATGGGGGTTACAAAACTGACCAACCCATCTGCGAATGTGGAGAAGAGGACTATAAAATGCAACATTGTCTGCTCTTTACTGCTCAACCAGTGACAACTGAGATCTTGCAGAATGCAACAATAATACAACGTATATTTGCGTAAGAAAGTGTGAAACAGTTGTATGATCACATGCTTCAAAGGCAGAAAACAAGTTGAACACAAGCAAGTGACCAAAATAAAAAATTCAAGACATTTGTAACATTTGATTGTTTTATGTATAAAATTTCGATACAAATTTTTTTTTAATAATGAAGGAAATTTATTCGACGAATTGTATGAATAGTTAAACAGATTTTGGTTTCGTCTGGCATTGATTATTTTTGTGCATTCACAGCTGACATTTTTTTTTTTTTTTTTTTTTTTTTTTACAAAGAAGTCACCATTTATCAAGGCCCAGATGCCACACAAGGATAGAGTAGTTAATTGGATAATATAGTAATCGTTAGTTATGGAAATTCGGTAAATTTAACTTGAGTGGAACGGCTCATCAAGAACTTGTTTACGATGTACTTGAAGACAACCATATTGTAGTCAGGTGGAAAGCAGGAAAACGGAAGACAATTCCACAGGCGTGAAGTTCCAAGAAAGAAGCTTTGATCATGGAATCTACATTTAGATTTAGGTACAGATAAAGAGTGGGGGGAATTATTGATTGTGTTTTCAGCTAGATGAGTGTTTCTTGTGAAAGTTTGGCCAGGGGGAACCATAGATTGAAGCTCAGTCGAGCACATGCCATGAAAATAACGATAAAGCAGAGAAAAACTCGCAACATCTCTTCTGTGAGATAGAGGTTGCAGCGAAGAGAAAAGGACATCTCCTACGAGGCTACAAAGTCTATTTTGAACTCTATCAAGGCAGGACAAGTCCTTTCTAGCAGCTCCTGCCCAGATGTGGCAACAGTATTCCATCCTTGGACGTACCTGGCTCTTATATAGATAGAGAATTGCATCAGCAGTGAGATATCTACTGGATCGATAGAAGGATCCCACCATTTTTCCAGCGGCGTTGGCAACAGATTTAATGTGCGTGTTCCATTTCAGATCAGGAGTAAAGGTGAAGCCCAGAAGCTTGTCAAGACATGAGGTCTCCCCAAGACGAGAGCCATTCATTTCAATTGATGCCAGATAGGGATCAGAAAGTTGATGATGTAAAGATAGAAGCTTGGTTTTAGATGCATTAAAAGTAACCAGCCACTCCTTTCCCCATTGTACCACGTGCTCAAGATCAGAGGAGAGAGAATCGGAGAAAACTTGGTCGTTTACGGTCTTAGATGTGCTACCATAGATGCTCGTGTTATCAGCATAAATGTCTACGAATGATGTAAGGATGTGATTTGGAAGATTATTAATGTAGATCAGGAAAAGAGTTAGGCACAGGATGCTTATGTAATGGCGGTCTTTTCAAATGATTGCTTAAAAAAAATCTTTTATTTAAACATACGTGGAATATAAAATATAAATATGGACAAATTCTCATAAATGAAGAATGGAAGCATCCATTGATTAGTATTTTATATAGGTAAGTGATTTTTTTAAATTTATATATATTTATTATATTTAGATTAAGTTAAAATTCGTTGAATTTTGTGAAATCTTTTTGAAAGAAAACCGATTTTAAAAAAATATTGTATATTTTTCGATAAAACCTTTTATTATTTAAAAGTTTGGTCTTTGCTCCTTTCATTGAAAAAAATTAGGGTTTAAATTACATTATTCATATTGTTATAAGCTTCGGAGATAGCGAGTATAATTAATCACTCCTTTTTTAATGGCGACTTCTGACACTCCTAGCCCATAGCTAAGAAGATATTTACTAAAGAAAACTCCTGATTTTTATTAAACCTTCCTCTTACACTGGTGATCTACTGGGTCCGTCAGTGCAAAAAATCTTATCAAAATAAACAATAAAACGATTTTACTCACAGTTGCGATTATTTTTGGCAGATCCTTAGACAGATTTTTTTTTCAGTCCAGTTTACCACTTTTTTATTATTTTTTAATCTTTGTAAAAAATAAATAAATAAACAAGTTTATTTCTTTGTTATTGAAATAAAAAACAAAATGAATTTAGTCACAGACACAACTTTCAGCTAAGAGTTTTTTTTGTTTTTTTTTTAGGGGTTTTCTTGGAAAATTAAAATTTTACAAGTGACGTTTTTCTTTAAAATTTGAATTTTGTAACACAATAACAACATAACACTAGAAAATTTTTGTAAAAAGTAGAAATTCTTAAAAAGATTGAGGCAATGTTTCCAATCCAGTGTGCCTCTTTTGGGGGAACTAGTTTTCCCATATTTAAAACATTAGTGCCTAACTGCCCTTGTGGGGAAACAAGTAAATTATAATTATTTAAAAAAAAAAATTTTTGTTGTTTTTTTTTTTTTGTTTTTTTTAAATAATAGTTCCGTTTTATTATAACGCGACACTGGTTCATTTCTCAAAAGCTGAGAAAAGGCATTTTTGAAAGTTTTCTCAAACATTTTTTTTTAAGTTATCATTATCGACTACTGTTTGTTTTTGTTTTGTTTTGTTTTTTGTTTTGTTGTTTTTTTTTTGTTTTCGCTTTTTATTTAAATTAAACTCGAAACTGTCGAGGTTGTTTTGACTAATTAAACCCTTAACGACTATTTTTTTCCAATACATTGTGCCAAATAATTGTCCCAGTCTTAAGATTTAATTAGACGTACATAAATCGTGTTTAATTTTTAGTCATGCATAATTAGTAAAATCAAGGCACGGTTAATCTAAAAAACTAAACTTGTTCATTTTTTTTTTTTACAAAGTGTAAGATAACATCATAGCATACCTGATTAGTGTGGGTGCCATGTTTATTTGCTTAAGGAGAAAAAAAAAAGCTAAAATGGCGACATCGCTTTTGTATTTGACGATCATGTGTGAGTAACGCAAACTCTACACCAATTAGATTATGAAAGAAGGGATAAAAGGAACGACCGGCGAGTTGAAGAACAGCATGTTATATGAATCGATGCGTGTATTATCAAGATTACTGAAGCTGACTCAAAAGATTGTAGGTGAAACAGAACACAACTTTAAAACTCCACTGAAATCAATTTTCAAACTAGAAGCCATTTTGACTTTATATTACCTTTCAGCTGTAACACCAAAGAGGGGCCACATCAGATCAGTAGGGTCGATGTGACGTTTTTGTTAAAGGTGATAATCAATCCCGGGCGAACACCGGTTACAAAAAAAAAAATAATTTTTTTTGTTAATATTTTTATGTATCAAAATCTTGTTGTTGAGATACCATACGGTCGGGGGATAGAAGTGGAGGTCGCCTGCTGAACTTCAAAGCGAAAGATCACTTAAAACAATAATAAATGCTTTAGCCAAAATGGATAGAATGATAACTTAAAAAAAAAACGTACGTTTTGTTTCAAGTCGAGCGACGGTGACAAATTCCAAATCAGAGCTTTGAAATGTCGGTCGGCTTGAAATGTGTTGGTTGACAAGTGAAATGTCGGATCGTTTTTAATCTGAGAAACACACACACACACACACGTAATTGTTGGCCTCACAAAATATATTTGTGACAAGATCAAAACAAAAGATAAATAAATTCTTTGGAGTTAAAATTTAACACACGCATTTGTCGGCTTCAAAGAATATTTTTTTCGAATCAAATATTAACTGATTCGGGTGACTATGATAAAGCCATTTGAAATTTAGATCAAGAGATTTTTCGGTTTTCCATAACATATTTTGTCGGGAGGTTGACAGACCAAATAAATTCAAAGGGGAAAGAATATCAAACGGATATTTTTAAATAGATGAAAGCTGGTGATCTATTACAAGCTAAACAATAATATTTCCTCTGATTATCAGTTGATAATATGAAAAAAAACATTTTAAAGAAGGGGGGGGTCAGACAAGTTGGGGAGGAGTCAATTTGATTTTGGAAATTGGGGGCGGAAAAATTATACCTGCCACAGGCCAAATTGACCAATGAGAAGGAATCAGGTGGATTGTTATCCATCAATTTGATTGCTCTATGCTTCTTCTAGGAAACGCCTCCCTTTTTGGGGAGTCGGCCGCCTGGGGAGCATTGTCCCCTTTATTGTCCTTGAGAGCTTTTACCCCTTTTGTTTTGGGGGAGGTCCAGGCTGTATGCCCCCTCGTTTTCTTGATTTGCTCCCCTTTTGGGGCAGTAACCCTCCTGGGGAGCACTGTCCCCCTTATCGTCCTTTGGGGCCTCTTTATTTTTGTTGTCAGAGCAGGATGTCCCGTCCAACATTGTTTTTCTCCCCCTTGTGGGGAGTCGCCCTCTTGAGGAGCTGCTGGTGAGTTTTCTCCCTTCTGGGGGGGGGGCGTCCTTCGGTTTATTATCCGGGCAGTATGCCCCGTTGTTTTTTGCTCCCCCTGTTGGGGAGTCGTCCTCTTGAGGAGCAGTTTTTCCTGTGGTAGCCCCCTGGCTGGGGGTATCTGTATTGGTGGCCCCCGGGCTGGGGGGTGTCCATTTTTTAAAAAAGCTCTTTTCCCTGTATTGAAAAATCGCCAAAATGAGTGACGTGGAGTCGGCGTCCAGTGGGGAGCCGACTTTGGCACCAAAAAGAAGTGGCGCCAAAGGCGGCAAGAGGGGAAATTGAACTGAGAGAGGGAGTGAGAAGTTAGTGGAGGGAAGAGAGAAAGTGTTTCGTGGGAAGGTTGTAAATTATCAGTTCGGATCCCCACCTCACGGGGGGTGGGGGAGAGCAGAGAAAGACAGACCAAGTGGGGGTGCGGACAGAACGCTACCCAACAAGCTCGTCACGTGTTCCAGGCACAAGAATGTGTCGCTAGAACAACACTGCCTAGCGCGGTGTATGTA
The DNA here is from genome assembly GCF_053919585.1 of Euprymna scolopes. Taxonomy (NCBI): domain Eukaryota; kingdom Metazoa; phylum Mollusca; class Cephalopoda; order Sepiida; family Sepiolidae; genus Euprymna; species Euprymna scolopes. The sequence goes on along the minus strand of NC_136482.1, from coordinate 146,279,062 downwards.
TCAGAGAACAGATACTACACTTTGAGATATTAAATCCTTTATTCATGTTAAAAGTACAGTGAAAATCAACAATGAACAAAAAACTTAGGCACATGGCCAACTCAAAAGGGGGGATTGTGGGTGTCGTTGGTCATCCTTGTCACTCCAGAACTAAACAAAATCAAAAGTTTCTCCCAGCTAGTATCTTTCACCATAATACCACATTCACCCTTTCATACTGGGGGACATCCTACTTAACTCCCAATTTTTAAAAAATATTTTTTATTGACGTGTAAAAACAAAAAAAGATAACAATAAAAATGGTACAAGAATTCATTTGTGTCGAGGGCGAGGAGAGAAAAAAAAGGGGGGTAGTAGGACCCTCCCAACCCCGTCTAGTTGATAGACTGCCCAGTTCCACTAGGTTTGTAAAAGGAACCTGGCTTCTGCGGGTCAGTCTCTAAGTGGGGATGCCCTCTAGATGGGGGTGAATGGAGAAAAGAAAATTTTGTGGATAAGGAATACACACTTTGATCCCGGCCTGAAGGCCAAGATCACCAGAAAAAAGGCAAGCCTCTTTTCTATTTAATGTATTTATTTGCTTCCCCACCAAAGCAAATTAGGCACAAGGCCGTTTTTAATGTGGGGTAAAAACCAGCTCCCCTAAAAGTAGGCAAAAAGGGGGCACTCTGGTTACCAAAAATAATAATTATCCCAGTATAGATGGTTTCCCCTCCATTGACTGGTACAAATTATCTAAAGTGCAGCATCTGCAGAACAGATACTACACTTTGATCCCGGCCCGAAGGCCAAGAACAACAGAAAAAAGGCAAGCCTCTTTTCTATTTAATTATTTATTTAAGAAGAAAAATCACAAATTTTACAGAATTTTAGGGTTAAAATTATATAAAACAGGCAACTAATTCTTTTTAAATGTGGCATGAGGCCAGAAAGAGTGTGGGGGGAAAATGGGTGTCGGGCGTCGTCCACTTGTCTATTCCCTATCACTAGTTGCAATCACCACAATACCGCATTCACTCTAGGAGTTGGATCTTCTTAAAGCCCAGATGACAATATGTAAATAAAATTATATACAATGACTTTTTCCTTTTTTTTTTTTTTTTTCTTTTTTTTAAATAAAATATGTAATGACTTTATATTTACAATGCAATAATGACAAAATGGAAATTGTGATGTGTATGATATATGCGGATGAAATTGTGATGTGTATGATATATGCGGATGATGGGCGGGGATAATGAGAGCCTTAAAAACACCTCAAAATAAAGAAAAATAACAGTAATACAAAATAAATGAACCAAATAAAACGTTAAACGGTGAATGTGTTAGTACGGACCCACCCTTACCTATTTAATTTTGAAATGCTTCCTGTTTTCCGGTATCGGCCGAAAACAAGGGAGCACTTCCTAATAGGGAGTTGGCACAGCTACGGACAAAATAAAGAGGGGGGAGGGGATATTCGGTGACCTCCAAGAAAAATAACATCGGGACGGGTTTGGACTAAAATAAATTAATCAGGACTGGAGGTATCCTAACACCTAAAAATAAAAATTGGGGACATGGAACTCATTTATACCAACTAGCTAAGGGACTGATCCACTACGGGATTATCTTGATCTGGTCTGGGGGTTGCTTTTACGGTCGGCGTGTGCCATGTCTGGGCAGGGAACACGTACTCAAGCCTGTTTCGTACAAACGCACATAAACTAGCGGTGTGAATCCACCTCCTACTAAACTGTGAGCGAGATAACCTCCTTCTATCGCATCTGATTTTGATTTTAAGTTGGTGTTTAAAATACAAAATCAGATCCCGATGAGAAGGCGGCTCCCCCCCACGCCCTATCTCTATGCGTGAAACCCACACTACCAGTCTAGCTACGGCCAAGGTCGCTAGGAACACCATTCGTTCCTCCCTAGGCCACAAGGGATCTGCGTTGTAGACAACGGATGCTAAATCCAGGATCGTCACCTGATCGGGGACCATGCGAGCCGTGACCTCACTGACATACTCCCAGAATTCACGGAGCTTGGAACAAGTATAAAAAGCATGTTCTACGGTTTCTAAGCTATCCTCCTCGCACTGTGGACAAAAGGGACTAAATACCATACCAATTCTAAACAGTATGTCATTGAGGGGTAGAGCGTTTCTAACCAATCGCCAGGTCAGGGAAAATTCGGAATTGTTAAGGTATCCCCGGCCTGGCGCCCAATTCCATAGAGAGCGAACCTCCCCCTCCGACAGCTGCAGTCGCTCCCCAAGCGGGTCCGAAGCAGTTCCCACCACTAATCCCCGATATAATGCCCTTCTAGGCTGTGCAAGGTCCAAGGACCCTGGCATCGCTCTAAGCGCATTTCGGCATTCGTTGAAGAATCTTGATTGCCCTCTCGGCTTTCTTTGGCATTCAATTAAATGATTGGGGATAAGATCGGGAAAAGCTGCACCGACCGCTGGACCCCAATCAGACTCCTCAATCAGAGTTCTACCCAGGAACGCCAACCTTTCGGCATTTTTGTGGCTAGCCAGGTCAGGCATCCCCAGGCCCCCATCTTCAAGACGTTGAGTGCAGACCTGTCTACGGACAAGCGGCCGTCGCTCATTCCACAACAGTAAGAAGAGCGCACGCGTTAAGGCCGCCATGCAGACCGCAGGCAGAGGAAGTACAGCCAATCGGTAAAGGATCAACGGAAACACATAAGTGGCGCATGCCTCCGCCCTACCTTTAAGGGACAATCCCCTTCGAAGCCAAACCCTCACAGACGCTTCGACCTTGGTCTGTACCTCCGACCAGTTCTTATCTAGACATAGACCGGGTCCAAACCAAACACCCAGAATACGGACCGGGCCATCCGTCCAGACAAATGTGCCAGGCAAAGCATTCGAGCCCCGCCAAGCGGCCAACCTCAGGCCAACGGATTTGCTGAGATTGACTACGGCCCCTGTAACTTGTTCATAACGCTTGAGAGCCTTAATCACCGTAATTATATCAACGACGCTCGAAACAAATACAATGACATCATCGGCAAACGCGGAAACCCTGGCTCGCGCACCACCAGGAAGAGCAATTCCGCGCAGGGCCGAGCCAGCCACCCTAGTCCTCACTTTCCTAAGGAATGGTTCCAGCGCAAGGACGACAACGGACACCCCTGTCGCACCGACCGAGAAACCGCGAATGGCGCCGACCGCACCCCGTTGACCTGCACAACTGCCGTCGGCCGAGCGTACAAAATGGAAATCCATCTGCAGAAGCCGAATCCAAATCTGGCGGTCTCTAAAACAGCCATCAGGAAACGATGATCCACCCTATCAAACGCCTTGGACTGATCCAAATTAATCAGCGCGGCTTCAGTGTCGTCTTCTAAATTTTCTATGACTGTACGTATCAAATGCAAATTATTTTGAATTGATCTTCCCTTCACAGCGTAATTCTGATCCGGTTCGACCAAGTCAGCGATAACAATCTGCAAACGATTCGCCAGCACTCGGGCCAGGATTTTTAAATCCGTATTCAACAACGTGATTGGCCTAAAATCATCTATCCCCCCAACATGTGTGTCGTTCTTCTTCAGAAGTGTGACCACTCCTTTGGTAACCTGACTCGGGATAGATCCCGTGGTTAAACACACCCGTCAGAATCGGAACAAACATGTGCGACATCCTCAAGTAAAGTTTGTAGGGTAGTCCATCAAGTCCTGGTGATCTGTTATAGGCGACCTGCTTCATAGCAGCTACGACCTCACACTCTGTAACCCGACCATCGCAAGCAGCCGCTCGGGCCGCCTCCAGGCGGGGCGAGCCAGCCAAATAGTTGTCAAACTCCTGGACGCAGAGCCTGGACAGCTGCGCAAAATGATCTTCAAAGTGCACTCGAAACCGCTCGCAAATCCCCCGAGTCGACACTAAGGAGTCCCCTTCCGGGCTCTGAATTTTACGAATGTAGTTATCCGATTTGTGCCCGAGCGAATAGACTCGTTCGGCTTTGTCAACATTCACAGCTTCGTTGGGCATCTTTTTAATTCTAGCCCTAACTACCTGGCCCTGATATCGCTCGCAAGCCAAATGACTCAGGTCCACCTTAGCGAAACCTATTTCTAGGGAATCCCCCCCAGCCACCGCCCGGGAAAGCCTCTTTTCTAAATATTTATTTAAGAAGAAAAATCATAAATTTTACAGAATTTTAGGGTTAAAATTATATAAAACAGGCAACTAATTCTTTTTAAAAAGAAAATACAGTTTTGTTATATATGGTTCGTGCAATTGCATTTATCTGCAAAAGATCTAGCTAATTTGCATATTATTTTAAACATTCATTTTAATTAATTCCCTATTAGTTTTTCGGTTTTCTTGTGGGATAATCATCTTTAGTTAACTATTACGTGTAATTATATTCATGCAGATATTCTACATGATTTAATACTTGTATAATATTTGCGTAAAAAGTTTATAGTAAACACAAAATTGTTTCCATATATATTTATGTATACATATATATTTTTGTTTAATCGATCTATATATCTATCTATATATCTATGAAAGTGACCGTGTCTGTCTGTGTGTGTGTACGCAATAACTTTGTCAATTTTAAGTCTACAGACTCGAAATTTGATATACAGGGTACTGAGATTTGGGAAAATCTTTGGGATCGGTTTTCGGCCAGAAATTTGGCTGTTATGGGGTCAAAGTTCAACGATTTGACTTTTGAGAACTCTACGAAACTCCAACAATTTTGGGTCCAAACACTTGAGATTTTAGATATAGGTTCCTTGGACATGGATCTAACTTAATAACTTGATTTGAGCCCAAAACAATAAATTTTAAGGAGTAATAATAGGGGTCAAAGTTAAAAAATTGACCTTTTTTTTTTTTCTTTTTTTTTGCTCAGCATACACCTCCAAACTCCCGGGCAACACCGGACCGAAATGCTAGTATATCTATAAAAGTGAACGTGTCTGTGTGTCTATCTGTGTACATATCCCGACGCAATAACTTTGTCAATTTTAAGTCTACTGACTCAAAATTTGATATACAGAGTATTGAGATTTGGGAAAATCTTTGTGATCCGTTTTCGGCCAGAAATTTGGCTAAGGGGCCAAAGTTCAACGATTTTAACTTTGAAAAATATACCAAACTTCTCCGACAATTTTGGATCTAAACACTTGAAATTTTAGATATAGGTTCCTTGAACGTGGATCTAACTTAATAACTCGATTTGAGCCCAAAACAATAAATTTTAAGGGGTCAAAGTTTTAAAAAATTTACCTCTGCGGTCTCAACCTAATTACTCAGACAATTTCTGGTCTAAACATTTGAAATTTGACATAATGGGTATTCAGAGATAGGGCAAGCCTTTTTATCGGTTTGGGTCAAAAATTTTTAGTTACCAATATATAAAATGTATGTATGTTTGCATATCTGCCTAAAACTTTCCACAGATGCGACGTATTTTACCAAGATCAATATCGTTATGAAGTACGACCTTTCATACGACAAATATAAAAAAATTGGCTAAAAACATTAACATCTTCACCTTCAATTAGACACTTTTCTACAGGGGGAGGGAGGTCGCTTTTTTTTTTTTGCCGATATTTTTTAAATATGTCCTCTCCTTTCGATTGTCTGGCCTTCATGTAAACAAAAGTCACTTCAGGTTTGTGGTGGTCATAACCGCAAAGACGTCAGGTTTTTTTCCCGTTCTTTTCCTCCTCCGCGGGACGGGTTCGAGCCTGTCTTCCTACTACCACTTTTTTTTTTTTTTGCTCAACATACACATACAAACACCCGGGCAACGCCGGGATGAAATGCTAGTATATCTATAAAAGTGAACGTGTCTGTTTGTGTGTGTGTCTGTGTACATTTCCCTACACAATAACTGTCAATTTTCAGTCTACAGACTCGAAATTTGATATACAGGGTAGTGAGATTTGGGAAAATCTTTGTAATCAGTTTCCGGCCAGAAATTTGGCTGTTAAGGGGTCAAAGTTCAACGTTTGACCTTTGAGAACTCTACGAAAGTCCTCTGACAATTTTGGGTCTAAACACTTGAAATTTTAGATATAGGTTTCTTGGACATGGATCTAACTTAATAACTTGACTTGAGCCCAAAACAATAAATGTTAAGGGGTCATAATAGGGATCAAAGTTTTAAAAAATTGACCTCTGCGGTCTCTACCAAATTACTAAAGCCAATTTCTGGTTTAAACATTTGAAATTTGACATAAAGGGTATTCAGAGATAGGACAAGCTTTTGGGTCAAAAATTTGAGCTACAAATATATAAATCTATGTATGTATGTTTGCATGTCTGCCTAAAACTTTCGACAGAGGCGATGGATTTTCACAAGATCAGTATCGTTTTGAAGCTCGACCCTTCAGACGACAAATACCGAAAAATTGGCTAAAAACATTAATTTCTTCACCCTCAACTAGGCACTTTTCTACAGGGAGGGGGTCGCTTTTTTTTTTGCCCATATTTTCAAAGTCATCCCCTCTTTTCAATTGTCTAGCCTTAATTTAAACCTACATCACTTCCGGTTTGGCGGTGGTCGTAACAGCAAAGACATCACGTTTTTTTCACATTCTTTTCCTCCTTCGCAGTATAGGTTCGAGCCTGCCTTCCAACTACCACTTTTTTTTTTTTTTTTGCTCAACACACACCTTTAAACACCCGGGCAACGCCGGCCACCCATGCTAGTGAATCTAAAAAGATATTTGCCAAAAAATAACTTCTCAACTGAAACTTGTGAGTAAATTCATTTTTATTGTTTATTTTAATAATACAAGAAGATTTTACGATATTTGCGCTAACAAATCCGTGTTCGTCCGTGTCAAAGTTGCTTTAATAGCAAATCAGCTGCAGAAGAAAATAAAAACAAAAAGCATGTGGACCTGATCTCATCCCGGCTGTGCTATTAAAAAAATGCTCTGCTGAGGTTGCTCCAGTTTTCTCTAAACTCTTTAACGAATCTTGCTTTCCTGGCTGCAGGAAAACTGCTTCTGTGATACCAGTTTACAAAAACTCTGGCGAAAGAACTGACTCATTAAATTATTGCCCAATTAGCCTTGCCCCTCTTTTTGCCAAAATATTTGAGTCCTTAATTAATCAAGCTGTAGTCCACCACCTCACAGCTGCTAAACTTCTGTCTGACCACCAATATGGATTTAGGCAAGCCCGTTCTACTGCAGATAATCTAACTGTAATCTCTGAACAAGCACTGGATAAGGCAGGGGAGAGGAAGGCAGTAGCCCTAGATATATCTAAAGCTTTTGACAATGTATGGCACAATGGTCTTCAGATGAAAATAAAATCCTATGGTATAACTGGACGAATGCTTAGCATAATTAGATCATTTTTTAATGAGAGAAGAATCCAGGTTGTCCTCGATGAGCGTATATCCAAAAAATTTTATATAAATGCAGGTGTACCTCAGGGGTCGATCCCGGGACTTTTATTCCTGATATTCATAAATGACTAACCTGATAAAATTGTCTCTGATGTGGATATATTTGCTGACAACACCACGCTCTATAGCAGGCACGTGGGAAAAAACTAATGAGCACATATCTAAGGTAATGGCTGAAACCTTAGAGAAAGACCTTCAGTCTATAGTGGAATGGAGTAAAAAATGGATGGTAACGTTCAGCGCTGCTAAGACAAAGCGCGTTTCCTTGAATAATTACATGAAACCTTACCAACCACTAATAGCTATGGCTAGAGATACTTTACTTGAAAGCACTTCGTTCAAGCTCCTTGGCTTAACGTTCACAGGAAACATGAGCTGGAATAGATACATACATTGCCAAGGCTGCTGTAAAGAAGATGGGCTCTCTCTACCGTGTTAGAAAGTTATATACCTAAAAGTATCCTGTACCTCTACAAAGCCACCATTCGCCCATTCTGGAGCAGATTAAAGGCTACATTAACAAGTATATCTGAATCTTCTTTGAATACTGAAGTGAAGCCACATGAAAGCAACTGACCACTATCTGTTGAAAGTTGGTGTCCCACAATCTTTTGGTGATTCCTAGTTGTTCCATCAGAATGTAAGTCCATATAGCTGAAGCATTACTGCAATCAAGCAATCTATTGTTTGGCGAAGGCATGCCCTTTGTCAGCATACCTTAGAGATGATCGCTCTGATGGCAGGTCTTTTAAATCTATAGCTGTGTGAAAGACACGTCTTGCTACAATATCAATTATCTTTCCACAATTTTTGCCAGATACTTCTGCTTGCCCTATCCATTCAATGACACACTTGATGACATCTTTAGTGTACTGGGTGCTATTATGTTTCTTCATAGAAACATTTCTTTCCTCGGCCTGATTAAGAAAATCAAATTTCATCTGTTGAATTTTCAACTCATTCTTCTTTTTCTCTTCTTTGCTTTTCTTGTGAAGTTTTTTGAATTGGCAAGGCAAGTTTGTGTCTGAGTTTTAGTTTCAACTTAAAAATTTGTTTTGACAATATTTGATTGGGCATTCTTTCCATCTTTTCTTTCTTATCCAATCTTGTTTCCCATTTTTTCAAATGCTTGTGAAATGCTGGGTGTCTAATTTTTGAAAGCTCCTGATTTCTTTGCTGTGGGGTTGTCAAGGTACTTTCAAGTTTAATTTGAATTTCCTCATATTGCTGTTGTAACGACAACAAATCTTTATTTCTTCTTAGCTCTTCATTTTTCTGCTGGAAATCGTCATGAAAAGACTGTATCTTTTCTGAAAGTACATCTTTTATGGTCTGCACTTTATCTTGTTCTTCTTTCAGTTTTTTCTGCATATCTTTCATCTCTCCCTTTAGTTTTTTTTTTTTATCTGAATTGTTTTTGAGCCAGAGAGCAATGGTGAGTTTTCTAGGTTGTTTTCATCATTAGCCTGAGTTTGTTGAATCATCAGTATCTTTCTACAGGCTGGCATAGCTGCCTTCGGTGTACTTGGACTAGATTTTACAATGGCTGTGCTGACATCCTCACCGACTGGTTGACACCAGTAATTTGCTTTCATGAAGTCGTCATAATTGTTATTACGATGCCGAGATTTACAGAGATTTTTAGATGTGCCTGAATTTTCTTTAACTGTTTCTCAAAAAACTTCCTATCAATAGAACATCCAGATAGATACTTGGCAGACTGACATACCCAAGATGATGGAAGTACTTCTTTCCTTTGGAAGGAAATTAAATCCGGAATGATGCCGTTGTAAGTGCAATTATTTCTGATCGCCCTGACAAGCTTGAACTAAGCAGTTCATCTCCTGTAACACCAGCACATGACAAATAATTTCCAACGAATGTTAAATTTTCCATTAAAAATGTTTGGAGTCTGTCAGAGTCATTTATGTGCAAATTGGCATTAGCATGAGTTTTCTCAATTAAGTATCTTATTCTCAACTGATTGATGATGATGATGAAATTGGATGCAAATTCGACAATGTCATCCCAGGTTTTTTTTTTTTTTTCATCTTTCCGGTAAAAAAAGTTGTAAAAGGAGTTTATTGTTTATGCTAACTTTGGGAATGGATGGACTTCCACCTCTTCCAGTGAAATTGAAAATATCCTTTAATTTCTTGAAATCACAGTCGTCTGAAATAAAAATATCCCCAATTAAAATTTCAAACATGCAGCAAACTATTATTAATAATCTCATTCTTAACATGCAGAGAAGAGTTTTTTTTTTTTAAAACTAGTCCGTATTTTCACCTAACAATTTAATAAACAATGCAAAAATAAATGCTAAAACAATAAAATAAAACAATAGTACTTATGAAACGAAGTATTATTTAGAAACCCATTCTTAACATGTGGAGGAGTAGGTGTGTATTTTCTTTAACTAGGCTGTACTTTCACCTAACAATTCAATAAACAATACAATAATAAAATAAATGAAAACAATGGTACTTATAGAGTGAACTATTAATTAGAAAACATGTGAGGGGGGGAGCGTGTTTTTTAACAATTTAATAAACGATACAAGAATAAAATATATTAAAACAATAGTATTTATGAAGCAAACCATTATTTAGAAAACCACTCTTAACACAGAGACGGTGTGTTTTTTTCAACTAGTCTGTGCTTTCAATTAACAATAAACAATAAAATAAAATATATTAAAGCAAAAACAATAGTACTTATGAAGAGAACCATCACTTAAAAAAGATGAAAGGCAGAGCATGTTTTTTTTTTTAAACTATAGTTTGTACTTTCACCTAACAATTTAATAAATACAAAAATAAAATATTAAAACAATAAAAGAAAGTACTTATAAAATAAACTGTTATTTAGAAACCCATTCTTAACACGTGGTGTCTGTACTTTCAATTAACAATTTAATAAACAATTCACGAATAAAATAAATATAAAACAATAAAAAAACAATAGTACTTATGAAGCAAACTTATTTAGAAAACCACTCTTAACATGTGGAGGAGAGGGTGTGTTTTTTTTTGTTTTTAAATTAGTATGTACTTTCAGCTAACAATTTAATAAATTATACAAAAATAAAAAAATAACGGCTATATCAATAAAAAGAAAATAATACTTATGAAGCGAACTAATATGCGGAAGATAGGGTGTGTTTTTTCTGTTTTTGCTAATTTAGTCTAGTCTGTACTTTCAGTACTTATGCACTTAGCGAACCGTGCTAAAATAATATTTAGAAAGCCATTCTTAACATGGTGAGGGGAGGGTGTTTGGTAATGCTTCTGAACTTTCAACTAACAATTTAATATAAAAAGTTATCAAAACTTTAATTTAACTTGAAAATACTATTTAAAAATAGTGCAGTTCACTAAGTGCATAAGCACCGTACTTTCATCTTTGGATGACAATAGTTTTTTACGCTTATTCAAACTTTAATTTTATGCAGTTGCATGCCTTGAATTAAATATCTGCCATGCACCAAATCATTTTCAAATAAATACAAAATTCTAGAAACGTGTCGTTCAATTTGCTTCTTGTCTAGCATTTTTTTTACGCTCTTTTGCCAAGTTTGTTTACTTCCAGGAAACTAGTTTAAAACGCTGAATATACGGATATTTAGATACTCAAACGCTTTAAAATTAAATCACCAGTTTTATAAATAGTTTATTATAAACACTCCTTATTTATTTCCCTTCCAAAATGATACAATATTAATTTAATTTTTGAAAAAAAATCCAAAATATCACTCATTTGTTTACATTAAAAAGCTGAACACGTGCTAACTACATGTTGCAAAATACTTCTGAATATTTAAAATATTCAAACATAATTTTTACAAATTAATGTACAGAAATGGTTTCTTATCACTTATATTGAAATTGAAGCAGTATAGTTAACTATTTGGTGAAATACCAAAGTCAAACAACTTTCATCCATTGACGCACTCATTTTCGTAATGTTCACAGTTCACGCAATTTTGTCCAAAAGACTGTAAGTGTGGCAATTTTCTTTCGCCTTGCACATTTTTGCGAATAAAGTTAGGTACAATTTCTTAGCACCATTTTATAGCAAATTGAATAAACTTTAATTTAATATCACGTTTGCCAGGGTTATTATGAATAGTTAATTCACTAGAAGCAAATTAAATGAAAAAAATTTTTTTAAAAGAATTTCACATTATTTTTTTTTTAAATATTTGTTGCGACTCATACATAAATAAAGATCATTCTTTGCTTCATTTGATGTTATTTATAGTTTTTTTACTGGATGAATGGCAAAAATTTTTGAGAGTTTTAAATAAGGGGTATGATTTTCTTGATTTTTTAAAAATTAGCAGCTAGTGTTCTCGGTCAAAATGTTATCACTTTTGTTGGTACTATTAAAATAAATCCGTATAATTGAATTTTTATTCACAAATACAAAATAAACACCATACGAAAGAGGAAGATTCACTCTTTCATGTAATATATATTTTATCCAAAAGCAAATTCAAACAAATGAAATACAGGCGGGTGAACATAACCTAAAGTTGACCATTTTTTTACGAATTCCACTCGTTTTTCAGGCTGTTGCCAGTACCTAATTTAACTTCTGCAGGGTCGGTTTAGCAAGATGCAGTTTGGCATTATTGTAAACGTTTCTAATGTATTTCATCCATTTGTTGGCAGTACCCCTCTGCCATAATAGTTTTGTGCGCATTCAAAAAAACTAATGGATGGGACCAGTTGCAGATCACCAAACAGTCAACTTTTGGTGCAACTCTGGCTTCAGTGTCATGGAGCTTTGTCGGCATCTAACCACTCCGTTGAGCATTGCCAGTTGTCGTAATGAACCCACTTTTGACTGCAAGTCACAACCCAATCGAGAAACGGGTTGTTCTTGTTGCGTAAAAGAAGAGAAGATAATACTTCATAAGAGCATTTCTTTTGGTTGTCATTCAATTCGTGAGGCACCCATTTATCAAGTTTTTTGTCTTTCCAATATCTCTCAAGTGGTTGGAAACCATCATATACATTATGTCTAATTTAGAAGCAAGTTCTTGAACAACTGTGCATGGATTGGCTTCGACTAATGCTCTTAATTGATCATTGTCAACATCCGATGGCTAACCACTAGGCTCATCTTCACGACTCATCACTAGCACAAAATTTCTTAAAACCACCATTGTGCTGTGCGTTCGGTAGTGCTCCCTGGGCCAAACACTTCTTTGATATTGCAAACTGTTTTAGCAGCTATTCGGCCTAGCTTGAATTGAAATAAGAAAATTGTGCAAATGTGCTTTTTTTCCAATGTTCTGAAAAGAAGACAAACTGTTTTAAAACGATGTAGTTTAAATGATTCGATGGAGCAAAAAAATGTTCTTTAAAACGATATATAAAGTAAAGGTATTATAACAAAAACTTATTTGAAAATACATCATTTAAAATCAAAACTAAAAATTCAGCAAGAACTTTCATGCCCAACTAATAGATGAAATATTTCTGGGTTCAGTATTATCATTCTGTAAAAGAATACCTGGATTATCTGAGTATTTATTTTTATATTTTCTTCAGAAAAGAAAAGTGAAACAAAAAAATCTTCACTTATTAAAAACAAATGCTCTGAACATATACATGTATATAAAATAAAATAAGCTTTAAAACTTTCTAGAAAATTCTGAAGTAGAAATAGTTTATTTCCATTTTCTTTGAACATGCAATCTTTTTCCATTCCATTTTCTTTGAACATGCAATCTTTTTCCATTCCATTTTCTTTGAACATGCAATCTTTTTCCATTCCATTTTCTTTGAACATGCAATCTTTTTCCATTCCATTTTCTTTGAACATGCAATCTTTTTCCATTCCATTTTCTTTGAACATGCAATCTTTTTCCATTCCATTTTCTTTGAACATGCAATCTTTTTCCATTCCATTTTCTTTGAACATGCAATCTTTTTCCATTCCATTTTCTTTGAACATGCAATCTTTTTCCATTCCATTTTCTTTGAACATGCAATCTTTTTCCATTCCATTTTCTTCGAACATCCAATCTTTTTCCATTTTCTTCGAACATCCAATCTTTTTCCATTTTCTTCGAACATCCAATCTTTTTCCATTTTCTTTGAACATCCAATCTTTTTCCATTTTCTTTGAACATCCAATCTTTTTCCATTTTCTTTGAACATCCAATCTTTTTCCATTTTCTTTGAACATCCAATCTTTTTCCATTTTCTTTGAACATCCAATCTTTTTCCATTTTCTTTGAACATCCAATCTTTTTCCATTTTCTTTGAACATCCAATCTTTTTCCATTTTCTTTGAACATCCAATCTTTTTCCATTTTCTTTGAACATCCAATCTTTTTCCATTTTCTTTGAACATCCAATCTTTTTCCATTCCATTTTCTTTGAACATCCAATCTTTTTCCATTCCATTTTCTTTGAACATCCAATCTTTTTCCATTCCATTTTCTTTGAACATCCAATCTTTTTCCATTCCATTTTCTTTGAACATCCAATCTTTTTCCATTCCATTTTCTTTGAACATCCAATCTTTTTCCATTCAATTTTCTTTGAACATCCAATCTTTTTCCATTCAATTTTCTTCGAACATCCAATCCTTTTCCATTTAAAAATTAAGTTCATCAAAACACCTTATGGTTTCGAAGAATATGAGTGCACAGGCAAAATTAACTTGATCATGAAGGGAAGTTTATTGCAAATCTGTTTTTTAACATAAATTACATGAATGTTTATTAAAATTTTCTTTTTCTTCCTTTTTTTATAATTAAAAAGGAAGCAATACTTCAAGGTGACACTATTACAGAAAGTACTTCTTGAAAGATGATATTGTTGGAAGGCTTCTCATCACAGTATAAATAAAACGCACAGGAAAGAAAACGGTGTATAAAAAAAACATAAGGAATTTTTTTTTAATCTACAAAATAATTAAATTTTTAACAGAAAAAATAAACAAGCAAAAAGGGGGAAAAAAAATTAGAAAATGGACAAACAAATTGAAAAGACAGAAGATAACAAAACAAAAAGTGAAAAGAAAATAAAGGAGAAAAGCAGAGAAAATAGAACAGAAGAGAGAAGGACAAGAAAAATAAAAACGAGAGAAAAGGAGAGAAACAAGAGAAAGGGAGAGAGAAAGAGATAAGAGAAAAAGAGAGTCAAATGAGAGAAAGACAAAAAAGGAGAAAGAGAAAAGAAAAGGAGAGAAAAGAAATTAAAAGAAAATCTCCCCTCATTTAAAGGATAAAAATCACAAAATAAAAAACAGCAGAATGCAAACTAAAAGCAACCAATTAAATATAAATTTTTATATAAATGCATCATTCATTTCGTAACGCTTTTCTATAAAGCAGAGACAAATATTTGTCGATGCCTACGATTAGAATTTATGAAAATTGCTTTAGAAAATATTCCGTTTTCACAATTAACAGCCCATGATTTTATTTAAATTTTAATTTTTAAAATAAATTTTTTTCCGTGTAAAGAAGAAAAAGAAAATTCTTCCATGGGGAGTTTATCGTTTTTTTATTTGTTTTTTTGTTTGTTCTGTTTTTTGTTTTTTTTTGCTATTAGTTTTTATATCTGACAACGCTAAAATTGACATTTCTTTTTCCTTTGGTCAAGAATTTTAAAAAGTTGCCAATTCCTGCAGGAGTCAGTTAACAAGCGAGGTACACGTGCAAAGAAGTCTCACCTTGAAGCAAGTATGGCAGCAAAATATTAAAAAAAAAAAAAAAAAAAAAAAAAAAAAAAAGTAATGAAGCAAATGTGTAACAATAGTTTTCTTTTGTTGTAATGGTGAGTGGTATCTGTATGATTATTTGTCCGTCAGGGTTAGGCTACGGTAGACCGTTTGTCCACAGTCCGATTGAAAAGACCATAGCGCAGACATACTGGTCATTGGTCAATTTTATTTACTTTGAGGGCATTGGTGTTGCTATCATGAGGCAAATCATTATCACACTGCGAAGGGGTTTTTCTTTCCTTTCTCTAACTTTGTTGTTGCTATTTTATGCAAATCTCCTCCTCTCAACTATCCCCTCTGATGAGGGATGGTAGAGACGAAAAGCCACTAAGGTGTGGCTCTTGAAAAAGTTTAGTGTTGAGAGGGAAGTGAATTTTTTTATTCTTCTCCTCCTTTTTTCTCCTTTACATCCTCTGCCTTTTCTGCCTCTCCTCTTGCTCCTCCTCTCACTTCGTCCTCCTCCACCTCTTCTCTTTCCTTCTCCATTCTCTTCTTCATCTTCTCCACCTTCACTGCTGCCATCTTCCTCTCTTTCTCCTCCCAGTGACATGACTAGAATGAACCCCCCAGACTTAGCACATCAAAGCAAATGTCACACACACGAACAGGCTTGCTGAGGTTGTACTTGACAATTGGCATGTCTTGCGTTGAGCATTTTGCACACAACAACCGACCACAATGGCGACTGAAAAATAAAAGAATATATAAAAAATAATTAAGTGGAAGAAAAATATCAAGTTATAATCATTCTTTTTAAATATCACTGAAAAGTGATCCCATTTAAATAGTACATTATTTTTATGTCAAAATTTTTATCACTTTATAATAAAATTTATACTCAAAGCAAGAATTATTTTTTTTTTTAATTTGCATACTGAACAAAATATTTAAGTAATTTACCATGATAAAACATTCTTTTCATCGGAAACCTTAAATCAAAAGTGTGATTAGAGAAAAATTTAAATTCTTGAAATGATTTCAGAATAAAGACATTAATGTCCAAGTTTTGTTTCCTCAGACTTTTCTTTCAAATGGTTTCTTTTAATTCGATCCTGGATATTTCATTCTTTGAATATTGTAACCAACCAAACTATATCTATTTTTGTAATGAATGATGAACATGGTTTCGATACAGCTATTTTTGGATCCTTATATAACCGGTGTGGTGTCCTGAGCTGCGTCCACAATGCTGCATGCCAAAATGTCGGCCTCTCAGAGTCCAGGACAAGCAATGACTTCTACATAGTGAGCAAGCTATGCTTCGCTGGATATGCCATACGAAGATAACAGAGTCAGCAACTCCGTTCTTTGCAGAAGACTCCAAATACCACCTTTGAATGAAGTACTATGTGAGAAGTGTCTCCACTAATTTGATCATGTAAAGTGCAATGGTGGATGGATAAACAAAGCCTGCATCATAGAACTATCAACGACTTGAAAGTTTGGCAACTTGATAAGAGAGAAACCATGGATCAAATTAAATGGTGAACAGACGTCTGAGCCACTATCAAAAGGCAACCCCATAGAAGCCATGGAAACTTGTCTATAACTGGATAGTCAATAAGGCAGTTATTTCCTCAATGCAATGAACCTCAATTTTTTATTTGTTTGTGGACTATTATTCTTATCTTCATAGTTATTGTTTCACAACGTTTCGGCCAACTATTCCTTTGGCCTTTTTAAGGTGGTTAACCGCAACGAGATAAGAATGCTGAGTTTCTTAACTGTATTCTCAGTAATTACTGACTTCCATAGTTGTCGTCTCGCCATGTTTTGGCCAACTAATCCTTTTAGGTAGGATTGAAACCACTATCTTCAGACAATGCTCACCTGGAACGATAGAGGTTTGCTCTTCAGGTTTCGTGGGGCAGTGGATAGATGCATTGAATCTCTACGATTCCAAATGAGCATTGTCTGAAGATAGTGGTTTTAATCCTACCCGAAGCCGGCCAGAGGATTAGTTAGCCAAAACATGGTGAGACGACGACAACTATGGAAGGCAGTAATTATTGAGGATACAGTTAAGAAACTCAGCATTCCTATCCCGTCACGGCTAACCACCTGAAGAAGGCCAGAGGAATAGTTGGCTGAAACGTCATGAAACAACAACTATGAAGATGAGGATAATAGTCCGCAAATAAATAAAATATACAAATTATTCACCTCAAACGATTTCAATAATAAAATAATGTTCAATATTTTTGTTTACACTTTTGATCTAAAAGATTCTGACGAGGAAAATTGGTTTCTACGGTAAACTACCTCGAGTTTTTGTTTAGTATGCATGTTTTGGTACTCATGCAGTATAAGGACTGTGTTATCATTAGGGCTATGACAACAGCATATTCTTTTCCTTGTTTTGATTTTCAGGTATATACCCATTGATATCTTACATGTTTTTATGTAGAGTGATGTGGTTTTCAGTGGATTAATTGTGTCTGTGTCAAATATATACTCGAGAGTTAAAACAATGAAAAGAGTATGCTGTTGTCATAGCCCTAGTTATCATCAGAATAATCCAGGCAGTTTACAGAAACTAGTATAAGTTGCCAAAAAATCGTCTTATGATTTTTTTTTTTTTTTTTTGCATAAATGCTGGCTAATTTTTTACATGTAAAATCTATTATTTCCATCAGTACAAAGCTAATTCAATGAAAAATTAATTGAAAAATGAAAACAATATTCTTGAATACTTAGTAGACAATTTTTATGAAACTTTTAGAAAATTCAAATAAAGAAAAAAAAAATAACATTGTAAGTTGCACAAATATTTTTTGAACAACAAACAATGATAGCAAACAAAATTTTTTACTTTATTTTTTTTCTTCTTTTATTATTTTTTTTGTTCAAATCAAGATAAATATTTAGATCTTTTTATTTTTATAATAAACCAATAATAGCAAACAATTTTTTTATTTAGGATTTTTTGGTATTTATGATAAAGTATTCAGCATTTTAGCATCTTCTGGAATTTTCCATAAATTCTGATGATAACATGGTCTTTATACTGCATAAGTGGCATATAATATATCCCAGGTTATGCTGGGATGTTGGAAATTGGGAGTTGCTTCGCAGGTTGTTTTAGTGCAAAAAGATGTCAGAGAGTTATGATTGGCATATGTCAAACACAGTAGCTAGGGTCAGCGGATCAGACCTGGGGTGTCATTCAATTTGTGTTAAAAAAAAAAAAAAAAATTAGAAAGAGATAGAGTATGAAAAAAAAAGAGAGGAAGATATCTTTTCATTCCCATGCAACGAGTCTAGCTTGCAGTTTTGGACGAAGCAGACGTCTCAGTTAGATGTGATGATGTGTCGAAGAAAAAGACGATGCAAGAAAGTTTAAGTCGCAATACTTTTCAGGTTGGCAACACAAATAGCTACTTTACTTACCAATGATGCTTCCGAGTTTTTATGCCAAATTTGACCCCACATTCTAAACAGGTTTCTCCATCACACCATGGCGGTTCCTTAGACAACATGTCTGCGAAACAAGAAAAAAAAAGAAAAACAATATTAATAAAATAAAAATACAAAATCATGCACCCTTGTATTTCCATATGGTTGTTTTATCAGTTAATTGGTCTGTCATGTTTAAGTTAGCATGGTTTATCACATTCCAGCATTTTTAAATCTGTCCAAGGTGTCTGTCACACTTAAGTTTTAAAAAAATTATATCTTCATGGCTAAACATGCAAATTAAATAGATTAATCTTAAGAATGAGTCCATTCTTGCATTAAGAACATAGATTAAAGAAAAACAAATTTTTAAAACCTGAGGATAAAAATCAGAATGTTTTTTTAAAAAACACTTCCTTGGCCTTTGGGTTAAGATCAAAGTGTGATATCTGTTCTGCCCTCGATTAGTAAAAATGGAATCATTCTAAATTGGGCCAAGCTTTATTTTATTCCCAATCCAAAGCAACCTTTTTCGGACTGGATTTTCCCTACATTAAAAACTGACCTCCGTGGCTAACTCTGCCCTTGTGGGAAGACAAGTAAATAGGAACATCAAAACAATTTATTAGAATCTAAACTTATGTACTAAAAAGTCGTTCTGTTTTACAACATATCAACATTAATAGTATCATTTGATGTCAAGGATTATTTTTTTTTACTTGAATATCAATACAATACCTATTATATAAGTCAAAGTGATAATATTCAAGAAACCCTCAAAATATTTTGTTTTGACTAAAGTGCTGATTATTTGAAACTTTATTACAACAAGCTTTGCAGTGGAATTATAGTTAGAAAAGTTTTAGAAAGTCCTTCTTTTTTTTTTTTCCACTTTTCTTATTGTCTTGGCTGGAGATGGAGCATCTTACCAGATGTCAAACATTCATCTGCTATTCTATACATTCCAACAGAGATCTTTTTTAAGATTTTACCTGTCCCTTTAAGTGCAATTATTTGTATCTCTCTTGCACTTGGTTCACTAAGTATATTTAACAGGTAGTTTTTTTAACTTCTTTTTCACAAGTCTAGTTGCTGCTATAATTACTGGAATAGACTTCATTTTCAAAATAAGCAAATAAACATCTTCAATATAACATAAAATATCTATGATAACTTTTCAATCAAGCCAATGACTTAAACACAATCATACAACTAGTTAATCACTTTTACTATTGTTAAGTAATAGATCGAACATAAGAAAGAAATATGTTAAATCATATTGTAGACACGTTTTACCGGAAGTGAAGGTCAGCTGATCGGATCTGCGGGAGTCACGTGATCCGGTTAGCTGGAGTCAGTGAGCTTTGGGTTTGAACGTAGAGAAGAACAGACGGCTTAACAGGTCATCCCTTCCCCTTCACTGGGGGGTGGGGGATGCTGACATGTGTAAAAATAAGAACCAAGCAAGCAAAGATATTCACTTTCCATTCTTCTGTGATCAACACCTGGAAGGTGAATAAACTATATAAAACCATTCATCGTCTTGGAGTGAATAAATATTCATCCAAAACAGGTTTCCAGTCTCCCCTCCAAGAACAAGATGAATTCCAGGTGGACAAGATCAACGACGCATAAAGTAAGGTATGTCCAAAATACATGTACCAAACACACACACACAACTGCTTATGAACAATTAGATATGAATATATCACAAATAGAACATTTAGACGATCACACAACAGTGCCCCCTTTATGATACAATACAACACTACTATAGAAATAACCAATACACACAATTATGTATACATACAACCAAAAGACAAATTATAAAAACAATGTCAATAACAGATAAAACTATACCTTATCTCCTACACAATGAAAAAAAAAAACTAACAAAGCAAAGCAAAAAATAAATAAACAGTAAATATATAAATACATAAACAGATTCAATTAAATCATTTTTCTCCCACCAAAACTACAACCTAAATAAAACACCTTAAATAAAAACAATATATATAAAAAGGTGATTGCAAAGATTAAAACTATTTGAAGTGGACAAAAAGACTCCTCAGATCCTTTTTTCACAAGTTAATACCAAAGCCAAGACAACAACTATTAAGAAAATCATGAAGAGAAAAGTCTGTTGTTTTTAATCAGACATGTTTTTATAACAATCTGCTGCCTAAATATATTTAGTAATGTGATTGAGCTTATTATATATCTAAATTACAACGAGCACTTTTTCTTTCCTGTATTTTAATTAAACTAGTAATTTCACTATTACATTAAAATACACTCAGCTCTTTAGACTATTGTTCTAATCTCCTTTAAATTATATATATATATATATATATATATACATACATAGTGTTTGTAAAGTGTTTTTGCACGTTATACCTCCTTCAGATATGCAAGTCAAAAAATTAAAAAAAATTAATTTGTACAGAATATTACAAATGAATAAGATACAATTATAATTTGTGCATTCATTCTTTTTTTCAAACTGTTATCCCCCTCTCCATAGTTGTTGCTTTTGTTTCACCATGTTTCGGCCAACCCCGCCTTTGGCTTTCTACAAACGTGTTGAAACAAAAACTATAAAAATGAGAATAAAAGTCCGTAAAAAAAAAAAAAAAAAAAAAAAAAATGAATTCATAAATAATTTGTCCCAGCCAAAGGGAAGTAACTCTATTCACAGAAAGAGAGAGAGGGAGATACAATGATGATACAAAGGAAGATAAAACTGTCGATACTGTCACCGTCTATGCACTTCTCTCTTTACTATGAATTTATATCAACTAATATGATTACTGTGTATATCAGGCATTTGTTGAGGTGGGGGATTATTTATATTTTACAAAAGTATTAAAATTATCAGACAAGTTCATGTGTCATGTTTGTTTCTTGATGGAGTTGATTTTTTCAAATTTATTAGTAGGATCTAGAAGGTACTCAACATTGATGAACTTAAACTCCTGTTCGCAGCCCCAAACCCCATATTACTATTTTTATTCTTTTTTTTTTCTTTTTTTTTTTTTATGTATTCATCATTAGCAATTTTCATGTGATAAATAAAATAAAAGGTATCTGTTTGTTTATAGACTAGAAAATCACATTCAAATCTGGTTTAAGAGCACAAATATTTGGTTTTTGTTCATAAACTTTAATTCTAGGCAGAAATTATTTTTAAATCACAATCAAACTTCATACAGATAATGTATCAGACATGTTTATGAATATCAGTCTTAATTTTAATAAATATACATGGAATAATTTTTTTATTATTAATTGAACATTTATCCAAAATCTATATATCTATAAAAGTGAAAGTGTCTGTCTGTTTGTCTACATTTTCCTACACAATAACTGTCAACTTTCAGTCTACAAACTCGAAATTTGATATACAGGGTAGTGAGATTTGGGAAAATCTTTATAATCAGTTTTCAGCCAGAAATTTGGCTGTTAAGGGGTCAAAGTTCAATGATTTGACCTTTGAGAACTCTACCAAACTCCTCCGACAATTTTGGGTCTAAACAGTTGAAGTTTTAGATATAGGTTCCTTGGACATAGATCTAACTTAATAACTTGATTTGAGCCCAAAACAATAAATGTTAAGGAGTCATAATAGGGGTCAAAGTTTTTAAAAATTTGACCTTTGCAGTCTCTACCAAATTACTAAAGACAATTTCTGGTCTAAACATTTGAAATTTTACATAAAGGGTATTTAGAGATAGGACAAACTTTTTAATTGGTTTGGGTCGAAAATTTGAGCTACAAATATATAAATCTATGTATGTATGTTTGCATGTCTTCCTAAAATTTTCGACGGAGGCGATGGATTTTCATAAGATCAGTATGATGTTGAAGCTCGACCCTTCAGACAACAATACAGAAAAATTGGCTAAAAACATTAATTTCTTCACTGTCAACTAGACACTTTTTTACAGGGAGGGGTTGCTTTTTTTGCCAATATTTTCGTAAGTTATCCCCTCTTTTCAATTGTCTAGCCTTAATTTAAACCTACGTCACTTCCGGTTTGGCGGTGGTCGTAACAGCGAAAACGTCACGTTTTTTTTCTCCTTCGTGGTATGAGTTCAAGCCTGCCTTCCTACTACCAGTTTTTTTGTTTTTGCTCAATACACACTTCCAAACACCCGGGCAATGCCGGGCACCCATGCTAGTAAAAAATAAAATAAAGCCAAGTAAAACATTTTTTTTTTACTTTGTAAGTTCTAAAAGCAAAAACAATGTAGATATATATATATATATTTTATTTAAAATCAAGTTAGTTTTGATTATTTTTTCACACATTGAAACATTATATTTGGGAGAGGTGTTAGTCTAGCGGCACTGATGAGTTGTGAAACAACGAAACAGGTCTGTATGTCGATGACTAAAATATATTTTATAAAGCTCCCCTCTTTGGTAGAGCACTCTCGTAAATTATCTTACTCGCTACTTAATTTAGCTGAAATAATGCGAAGCTTGCGGTTTGTTTACAAACTAACGTTTGAGCCCTCTACGAGTGGCGGACGGATGTTTATTTAAATAGACGTTCGGACAGTTTAATTTCGGCCACCGATTCCGTAGTCAGGGGGTAGGACTGCCGACTGTCATCACGACGGTTCTAGGTTCGATCCTCGGCTTGGGAGAGGTGTTAGTCTAGCGGCACTGATGAGTTGTGAAACAACGAAACAGGTCTGTATGTCGATGACTAAAATATATTTTATATATATATATATATATATATATATATATGTGTGTACACACATACTATTTTGGCTTCTAAAACTGACTAATTCAAATTTACACGTTTACATGAACAAACTATCTACAATTCATTTCACACACGTAACCATGATCACCCTAATTAAAATATAAATAATTAAAAGAAAAAGAAAGAAAAATCAGTGTTGAAAGACCATACAGACTTTATTTTTTTAATGACATTATGCCAGGTGGAAAGATAAGAATTTTTCTACACCTGAAGATAACATTATATCATATATTCATGTACAAAAAATGTGCTGTTTTGCTTCTATAGCTTACAAATTGTTTTTTTGCTAAGAAAATCAAATTTTATGACAAAACAAAATGTTATGTTTTAATCTGCCATGTTTAATAAGGGGACACAACTCAATAGGTACAGAATTAATCTTGCAATAGTTATAATTTCCTATTAAAATTGCTAAAAATCATAAAATTATTTTCTATAGAAAAAAACTATTTGATCAATTTACATGATTTTGGGAATATGACATCTTCGTTTCAATGATGAAGACATACAAATGAAGTAGTTTAGTTTTTTTAAAATAGGTTTAATTCTAAATATGAATCAAATATTTTATAAATATGGATAAGTAGAAAACATCTTTAATTGTAACTATACTTGAATTATTTTTCAAGTGTTTTTTAGATTTGATAACTGGTGACTTATTAGCAAAAAAATAAAAAGACATATTATAAATAGTATATATAAATTACTAGCTGGTAACCCAGCATTGCCTGGTTGTACAATACACTTAAACCTGATATTTTGATTTATGCAGATTGTGTATGTATTATTATAGAATTAATCCTCTATTGATTATCATATACTATAGGAAATAATTTGCCCAGTGAACTAATTCACAAAACAAAATTTTAAAAACAAAAACAATAATAATGATAATGTTGTTCATCAAATTTTGTCTGCGTTTGTTTATAATATTACGTCAACTGATATTTGTGCTTGACGATGAATGCCCTGGAAAAGTCACTTCTGATTAATGGTTAGTTTTAAAATATGCAATTGAATACCTCTTCTTTTATCGTAAATTGAACTCCTTAATAAGGATCAATTAAAATAAAATAGTGAAGTACACCCAGGTTTGAACAGTAGATCATTCGATCTGTAATCGAATGCTCTACCACTAAGCTATATCTCCAGATTATAATAAATGTTTTTTTTTTTCAGAAGAAATAATTTACTGAAATTTTATTATCTTCCTTGCCGGTGTAATGTAAAAATATTCCCTTGTAAAAATTATTCTCTTTTATCTATAAGAGAGAAAAGCTATTTTTAAGATTATTAGAGTTTTTTTGCTTTTTTGATACTTATCAGATGAATTTCTGTACAAAACATATCTAAGAACACTGCCAGACATATAAATTAGCTTTATGTGAAATTTGAAAAAGATAGACTCAGCCGTTTCGGAACCTATGAGGAAGGAACTTACACACAAAATGACTTTTATACAATAGTAGCGATAGAGATTACATTAAAGAAGATTTCTTAGGCCAGAGTCAAATGATTTTAAAATTTCAGGAATCAAAATCAAGTATTTCTGTTAATGACTCAACAGGTTTACTACATTCGTTTATAAAAAAAAAAAAGTAGTTCTTACCAAGTAAATTAAAGAGTAATTGCTTGGATGCCACTGTGGCATTGAAAATGCTGCAGCCGTGCTTGTTGGTCGCTCCAAGGCAGGCATTGGCTTTCACCAGTGCTCGACACAAAGTTCCATTTCCATTGATATACGCAAGCAACATGGCTAAAAGAAAAGAGAGAGAAATCAGAGTTCACATAAAACTGAAAAGGACACGTGTAAGACAAACTTCACACTCTGATTAGTTTCTAATAATAGATTGTAAGCAACCCTTGATGTTAGTCCTTCAAAACTATCAGGTGAAACTTAACAAGATGATGATGCAGCACAGCTTGCAGACCCTGGTTGTGGCAGCAGGACTCTAGGCTGGCCCACAAATCACAAGAGACCCAGGCTTGGCTTCAGAAGTAGTGCTATGACTTTATACCCTTTTCCACTGGCCCCACCCTCGTCCTCCCCGGACCTGAACCCACAGGACTATTTTGTTTGGTCATACATTGAGAACATCATCAACATGACCTTCCACAATACCAAAGTCAGTCTGATCTTGAGTATTCGCCAGGCTCCTATAGGCGCTTGTGGAAAAGGCATGCTCACAGTTCCAGACCCATATTAACGTGGTGATTGAGGCTGAAGGCGACACATTGAATAGATGTCAACTCTACGACATAATCAAGTTACCAGAATTGATTTTTTTCAATAAAAGTTTTAAAATAAAACTGTAGTATTGTTTTCTTAAAGGCAACACATCATTCCACCCTGTGCATCTAATGTATGAAAAAAGAAATCTCGCAAATTCACCAAAAAAAATCAGGGATTTTTTTTATTTACAGCATACAAATTGTATCTTGGTGGTAAGCTGAAGCAATTGTATGCTGCAAATAAAATTTTTTTTTTTTTTTTTTTAGGAATTTGTGAAAATTTTGTTTCCTTATATTTGATGTGGTTTACATAATATTAAAATATTTTATTACAGGTCTAGTTTTACACTATTGAGTTACTGGAAAAGCTTTGCTTTATGAAAAATTATTTTTGAACTATACATATATAGTAATTCGATATATCTGGTTTCATGGAGGCATGAGAAAGTATTTAACTATTATGGGTAAATATTTTCTCCATGCCAGGTTTTACAGTTTTAAATGAAAATTTAATTTTCTTGGGTTAATTGTACGAGTGTATATAAAATAATATGTAAAATGTAATAAATAACTATTTTCTTTGAATAATTTTTTTTTAAACTGAGCTCTCAAAAGAATAAAAAATTGGAAGTAAATTCAATGGATGAAAAATAACTCTTTGATTTCTCCTGCCACTGAAATTAACTAACACCACAGTGAGAATTACTGTTGATTATTGAGCAGTCCTTGCTTCATTATAAACTCATCCTCCTGATACCATTTCAGAGGGTATCGATTGTCTTTCCAGAGAAAAGACCTATGATAATCCCGTACAAGAATATTTCCAATGAATTGCGTAATGTCAAGAAAACTCACTCTCCCAACTTACAGAGGTCTAACTATTTACATGTGTTACATCGGGAGCTTTCCTTCTTCTAGATTAGTTGCCCTAATGAGGCTTGAGAGTTTAATCTATCTTTTTTTTTTTTTACTCATAGGAGGGGAAGAGATGACTTCATACATTTCATAAGTGCATTAGTGAAATTAACTCAATTACCCGATGGAACTTGGACTATTTTAAGCTTTGATAGTCCAAGTTCCTTTTGTTGTAGACTGAAGTGGTAACTTGTCAAAAGTTCATAAGTTACATGGCATCGAAACAAAAACTAAACTATCAATTAGCATATCAGGAGCAAGATAGAATTTACATGTGCCTAAATCAAAATGTAGATTCTATGAACAAAGCTTCTTTCTTAGAACTGTATGCCTGTAGAACTCTCTTCCATTTGCCTGCTTCCCAGCTGACTATAACTTGGTTGTCTTCAAGTTCAACATAAACAAATTATTGATGAACCGCCCCCCCTTAAGTAATCCATTTTACCAAATTTCTACTACTAACGATTGCTACGATATTATCCCATTGACTACTGTACACTCTATAACCCTTATCCTCGAGTGGCTTCTGGGCCTTGATAAGTGGTGCCTCCTATGTTTAAAAAAAAAACAAAAAAAAAAAAAAAACAAAGGGCAGCATGAAATGCAAGTGTTAAAACGTAACTAAATATAACCAGTAGTAGATTCTATATCTCCATTTCTCTCTGCCTGAATAATGTATCTGAAGTAATAAAAGAAATATGCATTTTGTTAACAAACGTCTTTACATCAGTTATTGATAAATTAACAAAAATCAAACTCCATAGAGAATCACTACCACACATGTCCTGATCCAGAGAGGAGAGTCAGCCAAGTAAGTTTTTCATATTTTAATCTGTGTCTCATCACTGTCTGGCAGAAGTGACTCAGTATGCAACGTCTTTATCAAAACTTCTTTGAATGTAATTCCATATTTACATATACTTTTGCTGTTTTTATTTTTTTTTTAAACCAAAACAAAGAGACACCAACCTGTGTTTCCTTCAAGATCTGGCTGATCAATAGGATAGTCAGGCATTGCCTCACGAAATAATTCAAAAATGGCTGCTGCATTATCTTTTCCGTACTGTGAAAGGACGTGCAAAGAATTTTGACCTCTGAAAAAAAAAAAAAAAAAAAAAAAAAAAAAAAAAAAAAAAAAAAAAAATGAAGAAAAATTGTCAGATGTTTACAATGTATTCATTTCTTAATCTTTGGATTATTATTAATTCAATTTTTAGGAGAGGATGGGTAGTTTGTTATGCAAGTTTAACTTAAAATAAGACAATACAACTTTAACAAAGGACAAATGGATTGATGCTATTTTGTAAAAGGTTTTGTTTTTCTTAATTGATTAAATACATTTGAAGACAGTGAATGCCAAAGGGGCTGCAAAAAGAATATGAAAAATATCAAATGTCTGCTAAGATCCATTACACACTAGATATAACTGCTAAGTAACAATCAGTTCTATGTGACAACCTTCTGAGTGTTGAAGGTTCAATCTTCAATATGGGCAATACTCTATCAACTATTTATGGTTTTGAATAAAGGTGTTAAATATAATTCTAAAAGAAAGACATTTATTTTATATTCCTACAATACATTGCTTCCATGATACATTACGTTACTTTTAGAGAGAGAGGCATCATTGCTCTCAGAAAACATTGCATTACTCTTGTCAAAAAAAAAAAAAATCATTATCTAAATAAAAAAATAAAAAAACTCCCAGAATTCATTATTTAAAAAAAAACATTATTCTTAAAAGGAAATTTTACAAAGAGGGATCCGAATTACTCTTTTAAGACATTAGTCCTATATAAAAAAAAATACTCCTTGGCATTAATAATCTTTGTTCTCAACATAATTGACCCTCAGCCATTGCCTTCTAGTATCTATTTAGGAAGAACATAAAAAAGAAAACTATTTTTTGATTTCTGAATAATCAGACACACCAATATGGTTGGGGTGAACTTATAGATACCTGAGTATCTATAAGTTCACCCCAACCAATAAGTTCACCCTGAGCATGATGTGACCGGCCGATTGATCAGATCGTGTCTCTCCAATCTCCTATCTAGCTGAAGTAAGGGCCAAAGTAGAATATAGGTCAGTCATCAGGATTTCATCCTAAAGCATCATAGGTTGCTACCCACAGGCTACTAGTGGCCTCATTTTCAGATATTTTTTTTTATCCCTCTGCATAGAGCTGCAGTCAGTGAATTCGTATGCCTACTGACAGGACAAGAAAAAAGTCTGAGTTTAGATCGACCTAAACAGGCCTCTATGGACAAATTTATCTTTAGTTGACCTTTGACAACTAAATATTTCCGTTTACTAGCCAAATAGAAAAGTTACTAGCCAAACCCACATGATTTTTAGAATATGACATCTTCGTTCTGTGACGAGTATGGACATTATAAAGATTTTTCTGTGTTTTTTTAATAAGTGTAATTCTAAATATACAACAAATTTTATGTTGATACTTGAAGGAATAAACATTCTAATTTCTTCAGATATTTTTTTAAACAGCCTTCGTTTAAAAAAAAAAAAATAAAAAATATATTGTTCTATTAAACTTTTATTGTTTAAATAATTTAACTTTTCAATTTTTATTTTCTTTTTAAATAAAATGAACAAAGATATTTTTTACTCAGTAGTGAGCTTTGAAAGATTGTCAGTGAAAGAAATACAATTGGCAAAAGATAAGCGTTTTATTATTTCTAGTCGCCACTTGGAAAAATCACTTGCAAATGCGACTGTTTCACTTGCAATGTAGAGCCCTGTACAATATAAAAAATACAAAATGTGCACTTACTTTCCGTTTAAAGCTTCCGCATTGATGTTTGATTCTGTTAAGAGGCACCGGATTGTGTGCAGATTGCCGTGCTGCACGGCTATGTGTAAGGCTAAAAAGGAAAATATACATGAATGGTAAAATTAAAACAAAACAAAAAAATGTGCATTTTGGGATTACCAAGTTAAATAATGCTTCAGAATTGTCTGATCTATTCCATATTTCCTTTGGTTTAATCGTCTATCAATTTACAGTTTTGATCCATCCATCCAGCACAGCCGAGATTGGACTCACTAGACGAGTTTGTAGTGTAATTCAAATCTTATCGGTAGCTGAATACTTGATGTTTCGCTAGGGCTCTGAAAGGTATTTTTTATCGTGAAGCCATCATTAGATGGAGTGCCTACCATGGCTTAAGAGAGTCCCATCTACCCTTGAGAGAAGTTTCTCAACCTGATATTTTACCTCGCAGTACATACAGTGCCTCGCCTTCCCAAATGGTCACCCATATGGTACTGGCCAGGTTCAACATTGCTTAACTTCGGTGATCTGGCGAGAACCGGGCTGTCAACATGATTGTGCCATATATTTGATACTTCATTATAACACAGCTTCCTATTCCAATAACTTCTTTCCAAGAACTAAAAGCTTGTGAAACTCTTCCTTCTGACTGTTTTCCTCCTACCTATTGTCTTGTTTTTTTTTTTTCAAGACTAAGGTCAATAGGTATTTCCTGTCTTCATTCTTGTTAGCTCCTTTGGAGCGATTTTCAAAAAAATAAAAAATAAATAAATAAAAATATTTTTAAAATAATCTGACTCAGATTAATAAAAAGTGATGGAATACAAATTTACATTTTATGTAATAAAAACAAAGAAATAAAAATCTCTTAACTCACCATTATTGGCATTTTCATCAAGAGCATCAACATCTACACCATTTTCAATGAGTGCCGTGCTTATATTGGCATTATCATTTGTGGCTGCCAGGTGCAGTGCTGTCTCACCACGTAATGTCCGATCATTGACTTCAGCTCCAGCCAGCACCTGAATAGCATAAAACCGAAATATTTTTGAATAGCAGACAGCAACAGAGAGCCAAAAAGCAAAAAAGAAAAAAATAAATATTGAGCATGAGAAATGTGTGTATTATTCAAACATATCGTTCAATTGGTTGTTTGAATGAAACTCAATTTCATAATTTTGCATAAAAGATTGAGAATTTCTAGTTTGCATTGTGAGATTAATCTTTCTTATTAAAAAAAAGTACCACGATTAAAATTCTTTATTTCTGTATTTGTTATGAGAAGATAAATCTTTTTGGATATGCCTACTGACGATTTATAACCATTTGTTACCATTTAACTGAATTGCAGCTATTTTTTTTTAAATAGCTATTTTTTTTAAAATAGCTATTTCTTTTTTAAATAGCTATTTTTTTTTTTTTAGAAATAGCTAAAAAAAAATTTAGAAATAGCTATTTTTTTTTAGAAATAGCTATTTTTCAGCTATCAGATAATTGTTGGTATAATTTGTTTTTATACATTGAATCTTGACTTTGATTTGGGTGAAATTTTACTATCATATCTATTATAACCATGTTTTTAATTTAAAAATTCATTGATAGTGGCTATTGCCAACACATTGAACACTGGCACAGAGGCCATCGCTGACATGTCGGACACTGGCACAGTCGGCACCACCGACATGTTGGACACCGGTCATGATCATCACCGACATGTAAAGTACTAGTGCAGTGATCATCATCAACAGGTTGAACACAGGTAATGGTCAATACGAATATGTTGGAAACTGACATATCTCTTTCTCACGGAAGAGACATTACGAGCCTGTCTCTATTTTATCGTTATTTTCATGCCAAATGCTCATCTGAGCTTCAATCTATGGTCCCCCGTCACCAAAAAATTCATGAGAAAAACTCATCTGGCTGTAAACCCTATCAATAATTTCCCCCACTCTTTATCTGTGCCTAAACCTAGATTCCATGAACAAAGTTTCTTTCTCAGGACTACACACCTGTGGAACTCTCTTCCGTTTTCCTGCTTTCCAGTTGACTACAATATGGCTGTCTTCAAGTCCAACATAAACAAGTTCTTGACAAGCCGTTCCCCTCAAGTAATCCAATTTACCAAATTTACACTTCTTCTAACAATTACTATATTGTCCTTTTGACCACTGTACACTTTTTAACTCTTATCCTCGAGTGGCCTCTGGGCCCTGGTAAGTGGTGATTCCCTTGTAATAAAAAAAGACAGTGGACAGTAAGTGTCTCAACTAACGTCATATTTACTGTCATTTAAGACACTTTTATCCGATTTTTTAACAATTACACGAACTAGCTGATACATGTTTGCTTTGATTTATGAAGAGTGTGCAGTGAGCATCGGACGAATGTAAAGGATGCGGAAAAAGAGATGAAGAAGAGAGCAATGCATAAGACATACCAAATTACGAACAATGATTTCTGAAAGTGCCAAAACAGCGAGGTGAAGGGGCGTATGTTGGTTGGAATCTTGGACACGAGAGTTCACATTGGCGTGAATGCTTATCAAGAACAACACGCTTTCGATATCCCCATTCGTGATGGCTGTGTGGAGAAAGTTCCGGCCTTTATTGTCTGTCTGAAATGAAGAAAATAGAGATTTTATGTTATTCAACATGTTTATCACTGTAACAAAAAAAAAACAGTAACAAAAAAAAATCTTGTTACACACGGTTTTTCCTCTCAACTTGTGTTAAATGTTCAACACTAGATGAGCAATGCCAGTCATTTATAAGGACCATGTTAATGTCCTTCATAAAAATCTCCATAAGTTACTAGTAATGGGACAATTCCAATATTTTTCCCCCCTGATTCCAATAAAATTACTGATGCCGATACTAAATTACCAATGCCGATTCTTTATAAATCTCTAAACATTAAACTATAAAATTATACTAATAACTATTTATCATTTTATTATTACTACAAGCAGTGGAAGATTTTATTTTAAACAAAAATCAAATAAAAAAAAAAAAACAATGAAAGGAATCGTTTTTGGTATCGGAAAATAAGCACAATTTTTTTCGATTCCACAAAAAGTTAAGATTTTTCCAATTCATCGCCCCAACACTATAAGTTACTAATCTTTGTAATCATGTAAGTCTGGATGCATTTAAATTACCTCGCTAAGGCTTATAAAGAGAATAAAACCATACATATCATTAACATAAATCTACCAGACAATACAAATCCTAAATAAACATACCAGACAACATAAATCTCTTTTCACTCAAAGTGCTGATTGCTATTGGTCAATATTTAATACATAATCATAATTGTGCATGCCTACATCAGCATTTATTTTAAAACTCTTAGAACCAGTTTTGTATATAAATATTTAAAAAGGTATAAGAACTAATCTTTTTATATAGATTCAAAAAGTATGAAATATCTACAGAACTTCGATGCTTATTAATATTAGATGATCATGTATGAAAAGTAAACAATGAAATTAGAAATCCACCATTGAACTGAGGTTAAGATTGTTTGAACAAGGAAAGAGTCTGCAAATCCAGTTAATTTTCTTTTAAATACAAGATAAATCTCAATTTCTTTCTGCTTGCTATATCTCCTTCTTCTGACTTGTTTATCTTCTCCAGCTAAGAGTTATACTATTTGGTGCCCTTTTTTTCTGTTGATGTTAGTAATGCACACTAGTGCACTATCTTGAGTTTTATAGTTATTTTTGTTTTTACCTGTAACATTTACTAAACAGAGAGCAAACAACAGTTTGTTTGTTTAACCAGTATATCAACTTTCTTAGGGTCATTTAATGGTGTATACATTCAAGATTTAAATTTTTTATACTTTTAGAGTCGATTTTTGCTGGGTATATTTGAGCAATGTTTTAGTATAGTTTGTTATTTGATGGTATTTATATTTTATCGTAAAGTTTGTCTCTTTTAAAGAAATTTAGAATGGTTTTAGGGTTTTCTTTTTCAAAGAGTTCTTTTAAGTTTATGGACGTGTAGTAGTGTTGACGAATTTGTGAGAGGTCATAGCAATCAAGTAAAGAGTGTTTCACTGTATAAGGTTCGTGATATGGTATACATTTGGAGGGTTCTTCACTTTTTAGTAGATGGGAGTGAGTTATGTATGTGTGTCCTACCTGGATATGTGATAAGACTACTTCTTCTTTACGTGATTTTCTGGTATCTAGAAGGTCTTTTTTTAAGTATAGAGGTAATTTGGAAGAGTTTGTTGTTTTGGCAATTGTTCCAGTTTTCTTGCCATTTCTTTGTGATAAAATTGTTTATAGTCCGTATATGGGATTTTTATGTCATTTCTTTAGTTTTAAGCAATTTTTGGTCATGTCAGCTTTTTCGTTTCCACGGAAACCGTAGTGATTAGGAATCCAACAGAAGAAAGTTTTGTGTTGCATGATAGAATGGGTCTTTTGTAACAGTTTGATGAGTAAGGGATTGTTTAATTTTGGATTTTTTATTGCTTCTAATACTGATAATTATTCTACAAATATTATGAATTTTTTGGAGTTTTGGTTGGTGATAATATCTAGAGCCAGGTTTATGGCTGTAATTTCTGCACTATAGATAGAGGAGTTATTTGGTAACCTTTTCTGCTGAATAGTGTTTTCTGAAATAGCTGCACATCCCACTTTGTTTTGATTTGGAACCATCCGTGTAAATGTGTGTCCAATTTGGGTAAGAATCCAGAATGTTGTTTAGTTTTTCTCTCTAGTCTGAGGGGTGAGTATTGGATTTAGAAGAGCAAGTAATAGAATCAAGAATAATAGACACAAAATAAGATGAGGGGGGGGATAAAACAACATATAGTTATAGAGGGTAAGAGTGATAGACAGAAACTTAGAAAGAATGGAGTTAATGACTTTTTTCTTATACATTAACATAGTAGAGTTCACAATGTTAGATTTCGATCTCCACTTGACACGTTTATAGGCTAGGTCCGGGTGAAAGTTGGTTTTACAGATATCCTTGTCGCGGGTGCCTGCCCATTTCATTATCGGCCTTCCTCTCGGTTGCTTCCAGATGAGTTTTAATGCAAAAGCAAATTTCACAAAAGGTGTTGTGGTTGACCTTCAGCACATATCCCAAATCATCTAAGCTGCCATTTCTTCATTTTACCCTTAATTGGCATGATGTTGTAATGCTTTTAATTGTCACCTGATGAACTAATTGTAAATTATGGCTGATTAAAACAAAATGGAATGTTTTTTAAACATAACTCCTTGGCCTAAAATTCAAAGGCAATATAAATTGGAATAGATACATAGAAGATACGAAATGTGCTCCAATGAACTTACTGCACTTGTAATCCCTCAATATAAATACAACCAACTAATTTGACTAGCAGCAAAATCTCACCCCTTCACTATAGAGGTCCCTAGATTCCAGAAAACTTTCTACTCTAATATTTTCTTTCCTTAGACCATTTGTTTTTGGAATAGCCTCCCTGCTTCCCTAACTGTTTCTGCATGCAGAAATGTAAATGTAATGTGAACAAATATCTTGCTGCACAACTGCCCACTATAAATCTGGCCTCTAATCACAGTAAAGTAGCCTCTTACATCTTGGTGGCAATATGCTTGGCTCGAGGTGAATAAAAAAAAAAATTGCCAAGATTACGAAATATTTTAGCACCTATATCATTAAAGTACAAAGAAAACCAATGGTAATTCATTTAGACTTAAAATAATAGATAATATTATTAGGAAATTATTTAATAAAATCTGTTTTTGAATTCTTGCCATAATTAGAAGTGTTAATTTTAGAAATCAATCTTCATTTAAAATATTGTCTTTGACATGCTAATTTTGTACACAAACCCCACTTTGACCCCTGAGTACATTACCTGTTCTGCTGCTGTTGGTTCTCTGTTCAAAATGGCCTGGGCAGCTTTGTTGTTTTTGGTCATCATGGATTCTGCAAATGGGCTGTACCCTTGTCGATTCTTCAGGGATAGGTTCAGGTTGGGGTGGGCAAGTAATAACGAAATGATCACTGAATGTTGATTCTGGATGGCAATGTGCAAGGGGCAATTGCCATCAGCATCCTTAAAAGCAAAGAAGAAAACATTCAAATTACATGTAACAAATCATCAGAATAAAAATAAGCTTTTATTTCACAACCCATCAAATGTGTCAAGGTTATTTCACACCAAATTCACTAATTTGGGGATTTCGTTTCATGACTATTGTGAACAATTCATTTTTGACAAAATATATAAAGCAATTTCTATGAGCTATTCTAAAGTATTCATTCTTTATAAACTGCAGGAAATGATTCAGTCTAAAACATTGTAAAAAATTCTGTAAGGCAAATAACCAATAAGTATTTACAGTTAATAAAGCAAAAAATAAAGGAATTACATTAAAAAAATAAAAGTAAAATTTAAAAAAATAATTTTATATTTCAATTTATGAGTTCATTTGGATTTCTTGAATTTTATTAAAAAAAAAAATCCAGTATTTATAAATAAATTTGTTTACTAAAACTAAAAGAAATGCAAGTTATTAGACTAAACACTCAACTTACTCCAATCTAAGAATTCTTTCACTAGTCCATAATATATATGTGTGTGTGTGTGTGTGTGTGTGTGTGTGTGTGTGTGTGTGTGTGTGTGTGTGTGTGTGTGTGTATGTTTATAGTGCTTTTATTTTATATGGATTGTGAACATTTTTCAAGAATCCCTTATCTTTTTTATTTTATTTAAAATGAATGAAATCTTAATTCAATTAAAAAAGTGATAGATTACAAAATAAACGCTCAAAACCAAGAAAAAAAAATAACAGAAATCCATTGTTTGAAAGCACAAAGAAAATGAAATTCAGACACATGCAATATTTTTTATTTTTTAAATAAACATTCATTTATTTAAAGTTTTTAAACAAAGCCATCATCAGAATTGTTTTTTTTCTTACTTACCATGCTGTAGTTCGGCACAATCTTTATTTGTCGAAGATAGGTGTTGTCTAGACAATACAACACCTATCTTTGACAAAGAGATGGCGTCCAACTACAGCATGGCAAGGAAGAAAAAAAATGCACTGTCTAAAAAAAAAAAAAAAAAAAAAATTCCTGATTATAATTCCTGGTTATAAGCCGAAAATTAGAAACTTTAAATAAATAAATGTTTATTTAAAAAATGAAAAAAATATTGCACATGTCTGATCTTGGCAGTTTTTTATCGTGTAAGATTTTAATTTTTAGTCACAGCAACATAAAACAATGCATTTTCTAACTTGGCTGCAACTGTGAATGGAATTTTTAAATTACAGTTAATATAAGTACTTCAGTTATTCCTGTTTACTTATCTCCCCACAAGGTCAAAGTCATACACAAGGTCGGTTTTTAATGTGGGAAGGGAAATCCAGTTCTCAAAAACAGGTGCTCTGGATTAGGACAAAAATAAAAATTATGCGAGTCTAGAAGGATTTCTTCTTCGCTGACTGAGGACAAAAACTATGAAATGTAGTATCGGAACAGACAAAGGACCAATGAATCAGGGTAATCTCCAACAACTGCATTCACAAAATTAACACAATGGAAATGGATACAATTAATGTAGATGATATTAATGCGGGAGTACATCAGGGGTCTATTCTTGGACCTTTATTATTCCTGATATTCATAAATGACCTCCCTTATAAAATTGTCTTTGAGATGGGTATATTTGCTGATGACAACACACTTTATAAAAGGCACGAGGGAAAAATAAATGCACACATATCTAAGGAAATGGCAGAAACACTAGAGCAAGACCTCCAATCTATAGAGGAATGGGGACATAAATGGATGGTCACATTCAATGCTGCTAAGACTAAGCTCGTTTCCTTCAATAATTACAAGAAACCTTCTAAACCATCAATGGCAATGGCTAAAAATACATTACTTGAAAGAACTTCTTTTAAACTCCATGGCCTAACATGCTCATCTCCCTACATAGTATTCCTGTAACTTATGTCCCTGATAGTAGCCTCCCACAGCAAAGTGGCACTGTGTCTTGTTTACGGTGAAAATGGAATAAATAAAAAAATTTGTTTTTTAAGATACGAAACGGAAATCACTAAATATGAAATGAAATACGAAACCATAGAGAAATTATTTTTTTTTAATTATTTTAGTTTCAACACTTTTTGTCTTTTCATGAAATAATAAAACAAACTTTTTTTTTTTTTTTATTGTTTTATGATGACATAAGTGTTAAAACAACAAGTGAAGCATGCATGGTTCCCCCCCCCCCATGAGTGCACAATGAACAAGGCATAAAGAAAATGACGAAGTTCAACATTTGCCTCTACCCCACCTCATTTAGCCCCAAAAGTCTCCAGGGGACGTTAAATCCTGGTGAAAATGAACAAACAATGCAGTTTTAGGTCTTAACATATGTAAATTTGAGTTCTGCACCATGCAAAAAAATAAATGACTAAGTCCATCGTTTGCCCCCCCCCCCCCCCACAACCCACCCCCATTTAGCCCAAAAAGTTCCTAAGGCCTTAATATATTTAAATTTGAGTTCAGCATTTTGCAAAACTGCTAAATAGACATACAGAAGATTTTGGACAAATATGGTAAAATAGTTCCAAAAATGGAGTGTTTTTATTAGCTGTAAAAGAGCCGCTGGGGCACACCCAAGAGTTATCGCGAAGTATATACAAACAAAATTATATAGAAATCAGTTAGTTACAACTTTCCAGAAAGTTTTATAAAAATCCAAGGCATCAATTTTTTAATAAGCACAAAAGTGTCAATTTTAGCCATTTTAACATGAACGGCACCCGGAGTTTTCCTGGAAAATCCGTTCTGTTACCTTTTTACTCATATCATGTTTAATGTTTGTGCAAAATTTCAAAAAATTCCAAAGCATAGTTATTGAGAAAAGTGTGGATAGACGAAGAGACAATGGTGAATTTACAGGTCCACCCCTCTTTATTGGGGGACCAAAAACTTTAAAGAAATGTCAAAAATCAAAGTTTATTACTTTTTAATTGTTTCATGGTAACACAAGAAGTGTTGAAACTAAAATAATTTTTTGAAATAAAATATTTCTATATGGTTTTGTATTTCGTTTCATGCTTAGTAATTTCGATTCTATACTTACATCAATGTATCCAATTCCCTAGTCTTAATTTTAGGAACACAATTGTTAAATATCGCCAGAATCTAATATATAAGTGACTATATGTCAGTCTCCATATTTTCAAACTATCTCCTTCGAAACTAAAAGTCACAGAGTGGTGCTAGGGGGTCTCAAGTGATTGGATTTTTTATAGGTCGTTCTTTTATGGGTCGTTAACCGGTTAAGATAATTTTCAAGGGGTCAAAAATGGGTCAAAATTGAAATTCTGTACGTTCATTTTAAGTTTATTTTTAATCAGGTCGTATGCGTGTCACGTTGGTACAGTGGTAACGTCACCTGCTTTGAATGATGCAGTTTCGCTTTCAATTCTAACTGATGGCATTCATATACTTTTTAAAATACTTAAAATATCATATTTAAGCATATCTTACGCCTGCCCCCACCCGCTAATCAGAATATATCTTCAGCAAATTTAAAATAAAACCTAAAAGATAATTTGTTCTAAAAATATCAAAGTAATAATGATGAAAATAATTTGAAATAATGAATGCAATTCTTGCAACTGTGATGATTCTAAGCACTGTACATTGTTTTCTTACAGAAAGTTAAAGGTTCTACCTGAATATTGACATCAGCCCCATGCTCCATGAGACACTGCACCACCAGTTCCAGGCCCCAAGCACAAGCCAAGTGAAGCGGGGTCTGTCCATCTCTAACAAAGAAAACAAAACAAAAGGAAAATTACTTCAGCCACAAAAACAATCATTTTAATCATTAACAATCATTAAAAAAAAAAACCAAACCCTGCAAGAATTGAAAGAAAACATCAGGAACAAAATAAGGGAGCTAAATCGCAATCCAGAGATTCTGCAATTTGTCATGAATAATGTTTTGGAAAGAGCACAAGATTGTTTGAATTTTGCATTTTTTTTTTTTTTTAATTTCCCAATGTCTTAGTCAGATTGTGTTAAAATTACAGAAAGATATAATCAAAAATAAAAAACCCTTCAGTGACTTTTTGGATACTTTGTGTGTGTATATATATATATATATATATTTTTTTTTTTCATGTATCCACATAAAATTTTATAAGGAGATACATTTTATGTATTGATATTCAGTATTTACTTCAACAGTTAGAGCTAGGTAGTATGTTATGAAAATAAATATGGCATATTGTCACATATTTTCATAACATACTGGATGTATATCAGAAAAAATCCTAGAAGAATTCCCAAATGGGACAATTTTTCACCATCAATCGATCAAAATCAATATATAATGATACATCTAGAACCTTGAAGCTTTTGATTCTAGAAAATGTCTAACATTTCAGGAAATTTCAGCTTAAGGAATGTTAAGTTGAAATTCAGAAAATCTTGCTTTATTAGTACCTAATGACTACAGAACAAACCCAATGCAAATCTGAAATATTTGAATTTTTTAATGAAAGGTTGTACTCGTATACCCCTTCCCCAAACCCTTTAAAATATTCCATACAAACTGAAATTTGGGAAATATTTATTAATAGATGTCTAATATTTATTGTTCAAATTTAAAAAAAAAAAAAAAATAGGAGGTATCTAAATTTTCATGAACGGCTTATAACCACTTTGCATTAAACTAAATTAAATATCGCCCACATTTGGACCATTTACGTCTAGCAATTGTTTTCCAAAATTCAGTTAATTAGTTGAAAAATGAATCCTATATATACAAAAATATATATACATATAAACATTGGCAAGGTACATAACGTCCTGCAATAGATTTTAAATGTATTAATTCAAAGAGAAGCAAATAAACAATTTCTGTATGGATAGTAAAACTATGAATATTCAATAATTCTATAATTTAATTGAATTTATCACGAATTTGTAAGAGTTGAGTAGAGCGGGACATTGTATCCTTCCAGCCAGGGTTGCGGAGTCGGATGGTAAAAGTCCGACGCCAACTCTTAGAATTCCTAGGATTTAGACTCCGACTCCTTTGATATCATCAACTCTCAACTCTGACTCCGGACTCAGATTTCCGATTCCTTGACTCCTATGTGGAAATCAATTCTGCAGATCCATATACCAGCCTCTCACACCTATTCAGCAAGCATTTTACAATTACTTTTTATGTATATTATTTTTTACGTTTAACATTCACTTGTATGATAAATATACTCACATATACACTCAGCCAACTTTATAGAATAAGATAACAAAGGTATAAAAAAATTTACAATGAAATTTTATCATGCTATCAGTTCAAAGGGAATACAATATTTAGATATAGGGAAACTTCTTTAGACCATGGCATTTCGAAGCCAAACGCTCCTCATCAGAAGAGGGGAGTAAATACATATTATACAGAGAAGAAATTTTTTAAAAGATAATATTGCCTTTATGGAAAGAGGATCAAAGGAAAAATAGGAAAAAGCTATAAAGGCCTAGAGTAGCATGGGTTGTTTCTTATTGATTTACACCCGTTTTTTTTTTTTTTTATATAAGATTGTAATCCCGGATTGATCCCAGATTAATCCAATTGCCAAATTCCATTTGATTCAGGAACTGGATAACTTTCAGATTACAATCTGTTATCCGATGTGATTCACAGTGATCTCACTCAAAGACAGAATTTTCATTGATCCTGTGTGACGTCACAACCAAAATGCAAACAGCTGTCCAAACAGGATTTGCAGTGATCCGATGACCCAAAATATCTTGATGAAGTAGAAACTTTGCAGTACAGTACAAAATATGATATATCTCCAAAAGTAAAAGCAAAACCATACAAAAACTGCTAAATTGTGCAACTGGTAAAACCAAACAGGAAAACCATGTAAAAAAAAAATAAATTTATTGGACTTAAGGAGACGGAGTTGGATAAAAAATTCTGACTCCTAGTACTCTTAGAAATCCGACTCCAGCTAAAACCTCTGACTCCCTCCGACTCCGCAATCCTGCTTCTGGCTCGTGGTAAGCTCAATACAAAATACAAATATCTGCGCCCATGTTTACGATATTTATAGAAATAAGGGGAGGTCACTCCAGTTCCTTCCTGTTCAGGAGTGCTCACTCTGGTTGCCTCCTGTTGTTATACCTATTACAGAATTAACATAAAATAACCCATATTGATTGCGTCAGTTTAAATAGCGAACTGAAATGTTGCAAATATGAAAAGTTGATTTTATGGTTAGCCCTAATAGCTTATTATATTTGTTTTTATCTCTTCTGAAGTGTAGCCTAGTTTAATATTGCTGAATCAGCAATGACAATGGAGGATGGGGGGGGGGGGTAAATGTAGAATATAAAATACAGATGTACGTATTGATGCTTAGAGAGGCACCCGTAAATGCAGAAGATATTTTTAAACTAGTGTTAGAAAAAGAGCAAAAGAAATGAATAGAAAAACACAATAAAAAAAATTTAATAAAAAAAAAAAAGTTTGGTATGAAATTCAAATATTCCTACCTGGCCTCTTCACCTCCTTCTCCATTTGGACCAGGCCTCCTCGGACTATTTTTGTCACATGAGCTGCAAAACGAAACAATATAGGAACAAAGAAGATTGAAATTGTCAATAATATAAGCTATTTACATGATTCAAACTATTTTTATTAATTACAATACAGAAAATACAATACCAGTAAAAGTTAATAAAAAATAAGATGTTTGGTTTTTAAGTTCAAAATAAGGAAGCTAATAAGGGGACATATTACACAAAGTGATTTGCAAAAAGTTAAGAAATATAAGACAGACGTTCATCTTTGAAATCCCTTGAGAAAGATATGGGTTAACATTACACTGGGTAGAGGGCATAGAAACAAAATAATTCAAAATATAGTCCTGGTCACTTTTTTTTTTGTAAATACGATTTTTAAAAAAAATTGTTCAGTTTTCAGTTTTCATCTTTATATTTCAAAAAATATTATGTAACATTTTATAAATTAATGAAAATTGTGGAGTAAATTTACTTTACAGAAGACATCAAAGTATTATCTATCTATCTCTCTATATATATATATGTTATATGATAAGGGCTGTCCCCTTTTCATGTAAGTATAAAAATAGAGAGATTTAGTTAAAATGAAAATGAAATAGAATAGACGAAATTCGAACCTCGTAAATTAGGTTTAGAAATAGATTACGAGAGAGAATTAGAAAATGGAATGGAAAACAAACCATTGTTTAGCTTAGAGATAAAATAGTTTCAAGAAAAGAATGTGCGTTGACAAGTCTGTTATGAAAAATTCAATTGAGGAATGCAACTATACAAGATAATTTAATAAACATGTTTTTAACATATTGGAAAAATAGGTTATTGGGAATATAGGTTAAAATTCCTTTTGTAAACAAAGGAAAAAGTTTTGGACACGCATGTCCAGAACACGTGAAAGAAGACACATGTTTTAACATGTGTATGACGTCATGGAAAATGGGAAGTTCTAGATATAGTTAGAAAACTTTAGAGAAACTGGGGGAGAGTCAGAGGGAGTCTGAGGACGACAGACAACAGTCCAGACATGGACATTTGAACGTCTAGAAGCGAGACAGTCACTTTTGAAACTTAGAATGTGAAGCTTTGACTCAGAAAACCACGGCCGGTCGTGAGAAGAAATAAACCCATCATGTGTTTTTATAAACATCGTCTTTGCGTTGTAATTCTACCAAAAGGTAAAGTGAAAATTGTTATTATATGTCTATATATGTGTTATAGAATGTCTTGACATACACATCTCATATCTACAATGTGAACTCTATATCTCATATCTACACTTCTAAGTAATAAACATTTAAGATATATGAATCATCATAACACGAACAACATCTCTCAACAACAATCTCTCTTTACAACATCACTTTTTATAAGACTCTCACTTAATAAGACTCTCTAACATGCACTTTATATACCAACAAGAACAATAATAATAATGAAACCCTTAAATATAACATATATATAAGTGACTTTGTGTGCCCAGAATGGTCTCTATCAAGCTACTCTGTCAATTTTTAATCTATAGACTTGTAATTTGATATATAGAAGATTTGGACATGTGGAACAAATTCAGGCACTTGTATAGTTTAATCAAGACATTAAAAAAATGAAAATATCAACAAAAAAACAAAAAAAAAAGTTATATTGTATGTATCTGTTTTGGACTTGAAGATCTCTGAAAAAAATTTTACTTAATTTGATTGAGTATTTAAAAAAAAATTTTTTTTTATCGCAGAAAAGCACGTTTTTATGACTGCACGTTGAAGATAGACATCTTGGAATTTTTTTGAACACGCCACGGGGAGATAACTCAATGTAAAGCACCGACACTCCCTCCCGATCTTTAATACTAGCTTTTCTTCCTAAAAATCGAACCTTTGGCTTGATATCATAAATTGTTTTTTCACTGTAAAAAAAAAAAAATTTTTCGGAGAACTTCATTCAATAACAGATACATACAATATAAACTTTTTTCAATATTTTCATTTTTTTAATGTCTTCATTAAACTGTACAAGTACCCAAATTTGATTTGTTTTTATCCACTAGAAATAGCTCCTAAGGGGTAAAAGTTGAAAAGTTGGAACTTGGTTGGCAGACATAAGTCAATTTTCAGTGCTCTTCTAATCACGTGCAAATATACATTTATATATTAAAGTCGGTTAATTTCTAGAGTTTTAACTGTATTTTATAACTGGGCAATACCAGGCAGCCTGCTATTAATATATGAAAGAATGTTTTTACATTCTTTCATATAGAGAGAAAAAACTTTTAAGAAAATATAATTTTAAATAAAAAAATTTATTGTATAAATGAAAGTTTGTCTATGTGTATTTACAGTTAAAAGTCAAAAACTACACAAAAGAAACTCACAAGTCTGTTTTTAATGTTGTGACCCTTTTGCTGTGATCATACCATAGTATCTGTTAACTGTGGCAAGCAGGGCCAAGGGTTCAAACATTATTATTATTATTAATTGATTTGAGCGATGGCAGGGTCGCTGGATCGATTGTGATTAGAAAAATAAACAATTATATTGGGAAAAAGTGACTGATAACTGAAATACTAAACAACTACAAAAAAAATGTGATTTTTTTGATTTGGATAAACAAATAATCAGATTTCTGTTACGTCACCGGTTAGGGTTTTGGACATGTGATGAGATGTAGATTTGGGGAGATTCTAGTCAGTCGTTAGCTGAACATCAGGGAGAATAAATGACTAAAGGGGTAGTTGGTCTCTCCATGATGCAGGGAGCGGCGTTTTTTCAGGCAGCCAAGATGTAATCTCTGAAGATGCAGCCGGAATCATGAAAATAAATGTTGTATATTTCCAGGTATGTGTTGTGTTTATTTACACCTGTTAAAAGAACTGTTGTCTACAACTGTTTCGATAAAAAAGCATACACAAAGGAAGGGTTGAACCTAAGGTCAACTTAGCCTTTGTCCTATAAGTACCTAGCCACTGGCTG
This sequence comes from Euprymna scolopes, assembly GCF_053919585.1. Classification (NCBI taxonomy): domain Eukaryota; kingdom Metazoa; phylum Mollusca; class Cephalopoda; order Sepiida; family Sepiolidae; genus Euprymna; species Euprymna scolopes. Next base: position 146,234,249 of record NC_136482.1, on the reverse strand, counting down.
ATTAGGAGGAACACAGTGGAAACTAGGGAGCTGATTCGCTAACTAAAAACTTTATAGAATGTGTGTATATAAAAACGCGAGAACCACAACTCTTCCCGTAAGCCTGACGAATCCTAGTATGGATGAAATGCGGAATATTCTGTGTAGCTTGATTGCCATATATATTTTTATAACTTACAATTATCCACTTACATGTGTTTCGTCGTCTATTCAGCCACTCTGAGGAGTCATAGACAACGAAACACGCGTCAGTGGATAATTATATTTTAAAAACAATATATATGCTGCTCCCCATGTGGGGGCAACAAATTGGTTAAAGGGAAAATTATTCCCAACTCGTATTTAGGTAAAAATGCACTTTCGTAAATAATTGAATTTATTCGAAATGTATCACAAAAACAAAAAACATATATATATATATATATATATATATATGTGTGTGTATTAATCCAAAACATATAATTATAATTATATATTAACAAAAAAGTTTGTTTTTTCTTTTTAAAATTTTGGAACAAGCATCCATAGCATTTTCAGCAAATAAAATAAATGCAGAAATTATTTTGCAAGACTGACCTTCGAATGAGAAAGCAAGCTACTGACTCATTGTTCTCGTCTATTGCCCGGTGCAGCAGGTTCTGGTAGCAGCCTTCAGGGCCTGGACCCCACATATCCACATCGCAACCGTGTTTCACCTTAAAATGAGAAATTAAAAAAAATATTTTTGGTAGAATAAATTCATGGATTTCAATGTTTAAATGTATATAAAGAAAATTATAAGTAAAAAGAAATGTTTAAGGATTTTTTTTTTTTTTACAAATAATGATTATAATTGTTTTTAATTCCCACACAAAGTTCAAACCAATTTATTTATTATGTATATGGTATTATTTTAATCAAAAATCTATTTCAACTTTTAGTGAAAAAATTAATAAACAATATGTAGGTTGATGTAAAAATAATGTCGTTTTTTTGGCATTCAACTTCATTATTTTTGCACTAACTTATATATATATATATATATATATATATATATATATATATATATATATATACATACAGGGTGACCCCAAAAAAAAACAGAGGACATTCAATTGTTTTTCTGAGCATTTTACAGTCAACGGAGAAAAAAAAGCCAAAGACCCTAGTGTCTTGATGTGATGTTTTGAATATAATAAACTAGTTATGACCAAAGTTTCATTTCATTCAGACAAAACACTAAGAAACAGGGTCTAATTAAAGTTGGGGCCCGGTTTTTTTTAGTCACCCTGTGTGTATGTGTGTATGTATATATATATATATATATATATATATATATATATTGAGGTGGGGGGTGGGGGCTCATTAAAATTTGAAATGCAGTTCTTGATTGAAGAAATGCTCATCAACATCAATGTATATATTTACTGCTTCAGCAAGAGGTTAAACACAATATCAGGTGGGGTTTAGAAAAGCTAGTACATTGGGTGAAATGTACTTTGGCCTACAAAAATTACCTGAGCAGTCCCAATAGCATTCTCCAATAGGGGTACCTCAGGCGATTAATAATAAAATACTCTCCTTCTCAGAGAGAAGGTAAAGACTAAGAGAGTAAACCTCCTAGGATTAAAGAGAACCATGCCTTAGCCAGACAGCAACAAAACCACTGTCAGACTAATTATTGACTAGTACGAATAAAATGTACTCAAGACACACCCGGTGATATAATAATACTAGCAGGCAAACTCAACGTTGCTCGGGATTGAATGTTGATTAATGAATGTTTCATACTCCCATATTTTTATTGTCATGGGAATCGCTGTTATTAAACATTTTTCAATCAAATCGATTGATTGCCTGATCTAGTTGGGGACCCATCGTAGTGCATGAGGAGGAAGCTTCACATGCCTCCCCGCAGTGACTTAGTCGACAATACATTGTAGTCTAGATTGCACTTACTGTTAATTTTATTAAAAATTATTTTATACAGAACTTAATAGATTGAATTAAAGTTTAAAATGAAAAAAAAAAAAAATCAAGTATCATGTTTCAATTGTGCTATAAAAAGAAATATTCATTTTGAATGCGCCCCAGTCATATCAAAGAACCTCTCGTCGATTTCATGTCTAGCCTTTCTGCTTGTGGGGTAATAAAAATTTCTAAAATGCACTTGTGATGTTAGGCTGTATACGGTGTTAATTTTGGTCAAAACCGCCTATTCCTTCTTTCAGAGTTTTTTGACTATCAATTATCAATAATTATCGAAAATATTCCAATACAAAACCGATCTAAGAACACTGCCAGGCACATAAGTTACCTTCCTGTGAAATTTCCAAAATAAAAAATTGGCTCCGCTGATTCCAAATCCATAGGAAACGAATTCACACACACCCAAAGTGCCTTTTATACATAAGTAGATAATTGTATTCTATTTCAATTAATTATTATTGTTTATAGTATGTTGACTGGGATTATATCTACAATAGGTTTATTTACATTTCGGAGTCTATATGGAACAAACTCACACTTATAGTTCCTTTTATATAATAGTAGATAAATTAGATATTTTTAAATATTTCATGAGAAATCCCAAAGATTTTCTTGCTCTTCATAAGACTTTGATGTTGATGAGACTTTATGAGAACCATTCAAAACCATCATCTGTTTTCTGGGAAAACAGGACATTAAAAACTCTACATCACCGACGGTTAGAGTTACACATATATAAAAAGATGAACTCACCAAAATATGTGCAATATCTTCTTGCCCTGAATCCAGAGCCAGCCACAATGGAGAATTGTTATCTGAATCAACAATGTTCATGTTAACTCCTTTCGCACACAACGCTTCCACAATGACAGGCAAGTGACGCTTGATAGCCAGTTGGAGGGGTAGGTCTCCATCAGGAGTCCTAAAATAAGCAGCACACAAAATGAAAAGAAACGTTGAAGTGTAGGTGCAATTTTCATTATTGACAAGCAAAAAACGGGTATAAAGACAGGTATTAGATTTTTATCTGAAATGAAAGAGGACGCACTTTTTTTTCTCATTTTGTCTTATAAACAATATCAGTAGAAAATGTATTTCGGTACTTGTGCATCTATGTTACTGTGGCGAAATAACAACATTATTATTTAGAAACCCATTCTTAATATGGAGAGGGTGTTTTGTAACTATTCTGTACTTTCACCTAACAATTTAATAAGCAAAAATATCGTAAAAATTGAATTTAACTTGAAAATACTATTAAAAAAGTAACACAAGAACATAGATGAGCCTTCATTCTTTATAACAGAAATTCCTGTGCAATTAAATAAATCAACTTTCCAGAGATCAAACCATCCAATTAGAAACCAAAAATTCACATTTACCTGAAAACTGGCCATTTTTTAAACTGACAAGCTTTTGTTTCAGACTAATTTTGGTTATTATTTGCATAACATTTTGGCCAATCTTTACAACAAGCAATAAGACAATTAACACTTTACCAGTGCAGGGCTGATGGAACAAGAGCCATCTACCCTCATGGATTTAATAAAGGGTTCAGTCCGAAATTTCATACAAGTTTCTTTAAATTCAAAAAAGATTTTCAAGTTTCTAAATATTTTAAATAGATGGAGTGTGGTCACATCTCTGAAAACATCATTTCATAAATTTAATTTGAAAATTTTTCAAAAACCAAATGTTATAAAATATTTTATTAAATGCTTAAAAACATTGGTTTTCATCCAGAATTCCTTCTATATTAAAAAACAAAAACATTAAAATATAAAAATAGAGAAAAATTTGCATGATGAAATGAAAACATCATATTCCAAAAATCATATAAATTGATCATAGTTTTATTTCTACATAAAATAAAATTTTACGAGTATGTATCCGTGGAGTGACTATCTCACCTGCCATTTTGAAAAAAAAATGTCAAGAAACAAATGGTGATAGCTCAGTAATAATTCATAATTATGAGAATTATGTACTTGAATTCTCATTATTGGCTTAAAAATTATTTTCTTTACAAAAATTAAACTAATGGATTAATTTACATGATTTTTGGAACATGGTTTTTATTTTTGTCACGGTTACATACATCATACAGGTTTTTCTTTCTTTTTGTTTTTTTTAAACATCAGATGAATTCTGGACGAGAACCGAATCATTTTTTTCTGAGAATCTCGGTGTAAGACACCTTTTTCAAGGGAAACTTATTCTGTTGGAAATTATTTTAGACGATTGAATATGTCTAAAATAAGAAATGTGTATTCAATTTGCAGTTTAGCAATGAACATACTACTGGTTTAACACTGCATTTTCCAGCATTATTGGATTAATCATTTTGCCAGACAATATGATTTCACATTAAGAATAATTCACGAAGACTCTCCTTAACAAGAATTACCAAAAGGTTGTTTTTTTAGAAATTCAACTTATTCTTTGCCAGAACTAGTGTTTATATTTAACATCATCGCTGCTATTTGAATCTGTATAGCAGTAACTAGAGTTAAATTAAAATAAAATAAGGTACAATCTAAAAATATGAAGAGACTACCACCAGCAAGTGCAGTGTAAAACAACTTTATGGCATGCTACACACAGACATCCGCTAGCTGTCCAATAAACTAGTCTAGTGGAAGTATCAAGTTTTCTTTCATTATTTTGTTTGAGTTAAAAGAGGTGCCGGGTCATCAGTTGCTGGAAAAAAAATCAATATTGGGCTTGTATCTTAAATTTAAGCCCTGCAAACTGATTGAGTCCAAAATTGACACTAATAAAGATGCGAAAATACAATTTGGCACAGAGTTGCAGTTTCCATAAGAAAGTAGTTACTAATGTTAAATTTTAGTATTAGTATTATTGAGAAGGTTTCTTTCTCCAACATTAGTTACCTAATTAAGGCTTATAAGTCTTGTCTATGTCATTTTTTTTCCATAGCTATGAAAAAGGACAGATTCATACCTTTCAAGATTTTAGCCAAGTAAACTCAACTGTTCTTGACTAAACTTAAATTACAGTCTACATGGATAACCATTTTGTCATTTGCAATTTCAGCTCTATAGAAATAGCAGTAGTAATAATAATTGCCATCATACTCATTCACCAATTTCAAAAAATTCTCCCAATCAACTACATCTATTAGAGAAAATTTTTTTATGCATATTTAGAACAACATTTATTTTTAAAAACAAAAAGGGAAAAATTTAAAAAAACCTTTATCGTGTACATACTAGTCACAAACAAAGAGGTTATATTCCAAAAATCACATAAATTGATCAGTTAATTTTTATTTATTGAAGAAAATCACATTTCATTTTTAATGATTAAGTATTCTTGGCAACCATTGCTCTCTTACTTATAGATAAGAAATAGATAAATCTCGTTAATTAAATCAAATTGTCAGCCTTTTAAATTAAGTGCATCCTAAACAAATATGGCAACTGGCTGCTCTCCTATCTGGCATGTCATAAAACTTGATTTTCTTAAATTAGAAAAAAAAACTACTTGATCAATTTATGTGATTTTTGGATTATGCCATCTTCATTTTGTGATGGGTACATACAAAGATTTTTTTCTATATATTGTAATAAATAAGTGTAACTCTAAATAAGCACCAAACCAAACAATAAAGGGAGATAATTCTTCATTATAATCAAATTTGTTTTTAAAGGACAATTTCTTGGCCTTCAGCTAGGACCAAAAATGTAGCATCTGTTCTAATAGAGAAGAAATCTTTCTTGATTGGGCATTTTTTTTTTAAATTTTTCTCCTGCCCAGAATCTCGCTCTTTGGGAGCATTAGATATCTTTCACAGATCTTGTGTTTAACTTTGCCTCCATGAGGAAACAAGTATATAAGGATAGTTTTTGCATATACAGAAGTTTATTTAGAAAAGAACAACTTCTCATTATATTGTTGGAAATTTTGGAACATGGCTGCACATGAAACGGATTTTCTTGCAAAACTTAATCAATCTTGAACATTATCATAAACATGCTTTATTGCTTAACATTAAAAGAGTCACTGTATGACATATGACTAACACTGCAGCCCCCACCTTTAAATATTGTAAAAAATAAAAAATTTGATTGATTAATCCACACATATGGCTTTTTTTTTTTAAAAAAACCTTAATCATTTTAAATGTTGATTTTTGAAAAAAGAAATGTTTTTCTATATCATTTTTTAAAATTTTTTGGAATCCTTAGAGATGAGGCTTTATAATTTGTGTATTCATTTTTTTTTGCAGACTGTATATCCTCACATTCATAATTGTTTCACCACATTTCACCTACCTAATTCTCTGCCCTTTGTCCTGTAACTGTATTCCTAGTAATTACTGTCTTCCATAGTTGTCATCTCACCATGTTTTAGCCAGCTAATCCTCTGGTCTATTTTGAGTAGGATTGAAACCACTATCTTCAGACTCATCTGGAGCCATAGAGACTATGTTTCTTCACTGTGCCATGAACCCCGAAGGCCTGAGGATGAGTTGGTCAAAACGTGGTGAAACAACAACTATAAAGATGAGAATAACAATCCGCAAAAAAAAAAAAAAATACACAAAATGTTTTTCATTATGTTTCGGAATTCTTTTTTGATGAGGATTGATAATTTGGATTATTTGGACTACGGTTCTCATATTGATTGTTAGTTTCACAAGGTTTTGGCCGATATAACTTTCAACCTGCTTCAGGTGCATCTTTATGCCAAACTTAGGAGCCTATATAGTATTCTGAATTGAACCCTTTCTTTAATCCATTGGGGTAGACTGTTTTTGTTCCAGCTTCCATGAATGGGTAGAAGTGTTTATTATTATTAATTATTATTGTCTCCAGAAGACTGTCACTTACATGGGATTGTTAATCAACACCTGTAACCATTGCATTCCAAGCAAAAGTCTTCTCGAAGCTGAAGTTTCAATCCTTATTACAGGCAATAATAGAGAAGCGCAAAAAGGACAGGAAAGACAATGTTTTGAAGCCCTCGACATCTGCTACGATTCACTGTTATCACTGCAATAGAACTTTTCAAGCAAAGATTAGACTTATCAGCCATATCTGCACTCACCGATGGTGACTCCTCCCACTCCATCCTACAGGATGATCAGATGGTCCTCGTCGTCCAGACGGACAAACACACAGACAATAATAATTAAAAATTAATTAATTAATCAACACTTCTCCCAGGCAATGTCTGGTGAGACAAGAACAATCTATCCCTTTTGATTAAATAAAGCATTCAGTTTGAAATTCTGAAACAGTTCCAGAGTTTGATAACAATATGCACCTGACGAAAGTTACATTGGTTGAAACAGGAAACTAATTCCAAGATGAGAATAATAATCTGAAATAATCAAAATAGAAAAAAATTTTTCTTTGTTTAGTAATTCTTTATTAGAGATTTAAATACACTTACGGTACTGACGTATCCACCTGGTGGTCAAGCAGAAAAAGGGCACTGACAATGTCCTGCTTCATTAGAGCTTGGTGTAAGAGGGTTAAGTTTTCCATATTCGTCTCATTGATGTTAGCACCGGCAGAGAGCAGGCGGATGGATGTACTATGAAGAGTATTCCACAAGGCCAATCCCAGGACGCTCTGACCTTGGGAATCTTTTAGGTTGAAGTTAGGGACAATCATCATGGAATCTTTGCTTGACATTTGCTTGGCTAGGCAGAAAGATGATAAAATGGTTGGTATAAATATTTTGTTTAAAATAAAAAAATTAAATTTAAAAAAAAAAAGCACAATAAAATTCATATTCATTTGAAACTAAAACTGTAAACATTAAAGATGTATCAAATAAGTTGCACAAAATATCATTTATAATAATCATTTTATTTTTGAAGAATTTCTTTTTTACTTAATATATCACATATGGTTACGATGCAATCGCATCAGAGAGGAATATATTTGCTGACAATACTATGCTCTATTCTTGACAGGTGGGCAAATTGAACACACGCATATCAAAGTCAATGATTGAATCCTCCAAAAATCATCTTCAGTTTGTAGTAGAATAGAGCCAAAAATGAATGTTTACATTCAATGCTACTAAGAGAAAGCTTCTTTCATTTATGAATTATCAGTAACCTTTCCAACCACTGATTATCATGGCCGATAACACCAGAATCAAACATTCAAACTTCTTTAACATTCATAGACAGCATCAATTAGAATAAATATATAGAAAATATTGATAGGTCTACTGCAAAATAAAGTAGGCTCTCTCTCTCTCTCTATCAGAGGAGAAAACTTCTAACATTTGCCAATGTATCTTATATCAGTTTAAACTATTATTTGCATATGTATTTTTGTCACATATGGACTAAACACTAGTCTCTAAAGCAAAAAAGAGTTTCTAGCATTCCTGTCTTCCAAGCTCCAACCTGTTCGTTTTATCACTCAATGTAAATACTCCTAAAAAATCCGACTAGCAGCAAAATTCCACCCCTTCACAAAAATCTCCAGATGTTGAACAATTTTATAGTCTAACAGCTTCTTTTATCAGACTACTCTCCTCTATAATTCCTTTTCTGTTCTTTGTTTTTCCCAACAGTTACTAACATGCAGAAATTTAAATGTTATGTGAACAAACACATAATTCTCCACTTTGGATGTCCCTTATAAATCTGGCTCCTAATCACAGTAGCCCCTTATGTCTCTGTGGTGAATTAAAAAAAAAAAAAAAGATATTTTCAAAGTCACAGTAAAAAAATAAAAAGAACAGAATGCATAATTGAAAGAATAAATTACATTACAATGTTTTTAATAGGAAAGGTTAATTGCAACCAACCAACTGATCAACGGTCAAGCTACGGAGATGTGCATGTCTATTATCTATATCTGGGTTTTCAGATGTTCAGCTCAAGAATGATTGCTTTCTTTTGTTTTTAAACTTTCCTAACTTCAAATGACAATTCGACCCATTCTCAAACCACCCAACGACAGCAGAATCAATAGGCAAAAGAATTAGTATTAAACAGTGATTGGACAATTCCAATATTTTTCCCCCCCCCGATTCCGATGCTAAATTACTGAATCCGATTCTTTATAAATCTCTAAATATTTAACTACAGAGTTGTTATTTTCCCCAATTTCTGTAAAAAAACATGTTATATATGTAGATATTTTCTTAAACGTCAAATTACACTTGTGGAGGATGATCTGCTGATTTTAGCTTCACTATTATTTTAAAATCAATAAATATTTATTATTTTATCATTATTACCAGCAATGAAAGATTTTGCTTTAAACAAAATCAAATAAAAAAAAAGCCAATTAAAAGAATCGTTTTGGCATCGGAAAATAGGCATTAATTTTTCTAATTCCGATACATCCAAATCTTCCGATTTTTCTGATTCCTGATTAATCATCCCAACACAAGTATTAACTTCTTAAATGAGGAAAAAAAAAAAAAAAAAAAAAAAAAAAAAAAAAAATGAACATTTTTTTTTTTTTTTACAATACATTAAAAGATGGTGGCTATAAAAGAACTAAAATTAAATATATGAAACCAGCAGCACTTAATTGGTCAAGACTAAACTAGATTAGAAATTCTTAAATTCAATCAATTTTCATTTTCCACCCATTAACATATTTAATGTTAAACAATCTATTATAATAAAGGTGTATTCTTGTCTATTTGTTCGATTTGATTAATACACTGTTTCACAAGTTAATTTTCAAACTGAAAACGGACTTTTACACACTTTCATTCCAGCATGATTTCTATATATACTATTTCTTCAAAGGGAATCTTACATTCAAAGAAATAACCTCATTTACATATTACATTAAAGAAAATCTATTTTAAAAAATTAGATCTATGCAATTGTTTGCTGTAATGAAATTTTTTTAATTGCTCTATTTAGAAATGTTATTTAAAGTTGATTTTTTTATTCATTTTTAATTTTATTTAACTTATTTTCAATTATTATTAGCCGACATCAGTTGCCTTTAAAAATGAAAGTTTATTCATTTAAGCTGTAAGGAGTTATTTATTTCCCCTACTAATTTTCATAGACAAAAATTAATGTATTTTATGCTTCCATATATCCAACATGTGATCCACTTTCAAGAAAATCGTAACAAGTTAGGATATTTGGTGCATCTTAAATAGTATGTGACTAAACCATCTGCCCGCCAATATTTTTCAACGTGGCAACACCAGATATATGCAGCTAGTGCTCAATAAAAAATACTCTCAAATTAAGCCAGGCCTCTATGGACAAATTTATCTTTAGTTGACCTTTGACAACTAAATATTTCTGCTTACTAGCCAAACCCACATGATTTTTAGAATATGACATTTTCGTTCTGTGACGAGTATGTACATCAAAGATTTTTCGGTATTGTTTTAATAAGTGTAATTCTAAATATACAACAAATTTTATGTTGATACTTCAAGGTATAAACATTTTAATTTCTTCAGATGTCTTTTTAAACAACCTTCGTTTAAAAAAAAAAAAAAAAGAAAAAAGTGGAGCGTATCAACATAAAATTTGTTGTATATTTAGAATTACACTTATTAAAACAATACAGAAAAATCTTTGATGTGCATACTCGTCACAGAACGAAAATGTCATATTCTAAAAATCATGTGGGTTTGGCTATTAAACTTTTATTGTTTAAATCATTTAACTTTTTGTTTTATTAAAAAAAAAAAAGTCGAAAAGATATTTTTCACTCAGTAGTGAGCTTTGGAAAATTGTCAGTGAAAGAAATACAATCGCCAAAAGATGAACATTTCATTATTTCTAGTCGCCACTTGGAAAAAATCACTCGCAAATGTGACTGTTACACTCGCAATGTAGAGCCTTGTAGGTTATAGTTGCAATGTTAATTTAGGAAAAAAAAAAAAATTAAAAAACATTTTATGTAGTAATGATAACATTAATACTAAATACAATTAAAGCAAAGAATATTTGCAATTGTAATAATGAAATGAATTATCCACTACAACAAAAAATTTTATCTCGTATATGGTTGATTTATATTTGTATATTTTTTTGTGTCTATATTTTATGTAAAATCATCCTATCGATTGATTTTATTTAAAGCTAAATTATAGAGTTTTTTTTACTTTTGTCACCAAAATACTTTGTAGCAAAATTGACCGTGAACAAACAATATTTATCAAAACGTTGGGTTATTACCTTTGTGCTGTAAGAAAGCTTCTACAATATCTTCACGTTTATTAAGAATGGCCAAATGCAGCGGTGTTTGTTTCGTAACTGGAGGTTGCTCTTCATCATCCATTGTAAGGGTGTTCAGTCGGAGAGATGTCTGAGCATTCGGGTTTGCCCCGTTACTAAGGAGCACTTGCACCAAATGAGCAAGACCCTTTTCACAGGCAACATGCAAGGCAGTTTCATTCTGATGAGAAAACATTTTTTTTAACTTGTATTATAAAAAATAAAATATAAACACTATAAGAAAAGAAACAGTTTACAATATCATAATGGAATTATAATGCAAGAAAAGATGTGATTTTATCTTATTCAATAATAAAAGTCTACAGGAATATAAGTTTATACAAGTATTTTCTGGCTTTCAACTCCCTTGCATATTTCATTTAGTTCATCTTATAGCAAACTTATCTATATATCTATAAAAGTGAAATTGTCTGTGTGTGTGTCTGTCTGTGTGTGTACATTTCCCTACAAAACTACTCTGTTAATTTTAAGTCTCCATATTCGAGATTTAACAAAAGCGGTAGTGAGATTTGGGAAAATCTTTTTAATTGATTTCTGACTAGAAATTTGTCAAAGTGTCGGAGTTCAACGATTTGACCTTTAAAAACTCTACCAAACTCCTCCGCCAATTTTGGGTCTAAACACTTAAAATTTTAGATATAAGTTCCTTGGACATGGATCAAACTTTTTAACTTGATTTGAGCCCAAAACAATAAATGTTAAGGGGGTCAGAATTGGGATCAAATTTTAAAATGATTGACCTATCAGCCAATTTTTGGTCTAAGCATTTGAAATTTTACATAAAGTGTATTCAGACATAGGGCAAGCTTTTTAATCAGGTTTTCGTCAAAAATTTGCCTGCAAAAGGGTAAAAGTTTAAAAGATTTGAGTTTTGCAGTCTCTAGCTAACTATTCAGCAAATTTTGGGTCTAAACATTCGAAATTTTACATAAAGAGTATTCAGACATGCAGCAAGCTTTTTAATCAGTTTTTGGGTGAAAATTTGTCTGCCAAGAAGTCAAAGTTGAAAGAGTTGACCTTGGCAGACTCCAAACTCCTCTGCCAATCTTGGTTTTAAACACTTGAAATTTTAGATGTAGGTTACCTGGACACGAGTCAAACTTTTTAATATATATATGCACATAAAGTTATGAACAGTACATAGGACCCGAGCAAAGCCGGGCTGAACTGCTTGTATTAAATAAAATCGAATGTTGAAAATTAAAAATAATTAAGTTAACACTTCACTAGATACTCTTCTGTTATACTCTGTTCGAATAAAACAAAGTTAAACGCGAGTTAAAAAGGTTCCAATTCTACAGGGTGGAACGATAAAAGTCCCGTCGCAAAGGAAACAACACTACAGCTTTATTTTAAAAAAATCAACTTAGGTAACTTGATTATGTAGTAGAGCTGACATCTATTCAATGTAGCTGCCTACAGCCTCAATCACCGCCTCGATACAAATCCGGAAGTGGGAGCATGCCTTTTCCACAAGCGCTGGTGGAAGCTTGGCTAATACTAAGCGGCTTTGGTGTTGTGGGAGATCATGTTGGTGATGTTCTTGACGTATGACCAAACAAAGTAGTCCAGCGAGTTCAGGTCAAGGGACAAATGGGGGCAGTGAGAGAAGGGTCCAATGTCATAGCACTCCTTCTGAAGCCAAGGCTGGGTCTCTTTGTACGTGTAAGTTGGCACCAAGTCCTGCTGCCACACCCAAGATCTGTCAGCAGCAACCTGATTGCACAAGGAGATCACCACACTCTTCAGCACATCCAGATACACTTTCGTGTTGACTTTCAAGCCAACTTCGAAGATGTAAGGTGGCATGATCTAGCCCTCATTTAAAACCACACCAAAGACCATAATCATGACCGGAAACTTTGTATTCATCACCCTAGATACATCCCTGTTATTCATAGAAATCCAGCAATGCATTTTGAAGGTGCTGGCAATCTTCCTGTTGTCATAACTTGGATCAGTAGAGAGCATTAATTGTACAGTGGCACATCTCCGATCTCACTTGTTGAACATTGTGTCACTTTCAGACATGATAGAAGGCTCCTATCGCTCTTGGAATTTGTACACAACTAGCTAATTGGTCTGCAACAAAAAAAGAAAATCAATTTTCATCAAACGGAAATGGAAGCATGTCGTCTTTTCTAGGGTGACAATTTTATCGTTCCACCCTGTATAAACTAAGACCCGGTTTTAGAGAAACCATTTCTTTTTTTCAAGCCTCAAAATTTAAATAAGTTTAATGTAAAACTAATCTGATAGCTTTAAGTTTTTATTGATACAAGTGAAGCATGCATGGTCCCTTGTGAGTGTACAGTGAACGAGGCAGAAAAAAATGACAAATTCCACTATTTGCCCCCTACCCCCATTTAGCCCCAAAAGTCCCCAGGGAACGTCAAATATTGGTGAAAATAAACAAATGGTGCAGTTTTAGGCCTTAACATGTAAATTTGAATTCTGCACCATGCAAAAAAAAGAAATGACTAAGTCTATCATTTGCCACTCCCCTCCATTTAGCCCCAAAAGTTCCCAAGGCCTTAATATATTTAAATTTGAGTTCAGTACCATGTAAAACTGCTAAATAGACATACACAGAAAATTTTGGACAAATAGGGTAAAATAGTTCCAAAAATGGAGTGCTTTTATTCCAAGAGTTATTGTGAAGTATAGACAAACAAAATTATATAGAAATCAGTTAGATACAACTTTTTAGAATGTTTTATAAAAATCCAACACCTCAATTTTTTTTTTTTAATAAGCACAAAAGTGTCAATTTTAGCCATTTTAACCCAAAAAGCACCCAGAGTTTTCCCGGAAAATCTGTTCTGTTACTTTTTTACTCATATCATGTTTAATGTTTGTGCAAAATTTCAAAAAATTCCAAGGCATAGTTATTGAGAAAAGTGCAGACAAACGAACAGACAAGGGTGAATTTACAGGTCCACCCTCCTTTTGTCGGGGGACTAACAAGATTCTATGAGGAGAGCTTCTTCAATTCTACTTATCATCATGTATGGTTACCTATTTTTTGACATGATCATCTTAGTTGATTTTATTTTTCATGACCACACATGTCTGTGTCAGCATAAACTTATGGTTGAAAACTGAATGTGATTAAAATTACAGATGACAATTTAAATTTTAGATATATTTTTATGCTTCTTCATTAATTTACTTGGCCCTCAAATTACAGGATTCGTCACTAATCCTTAAATTAGGTTATATTGCACAGTTAAACCATGAAAAAAGACAGCTGTAGTGGACCATAATGCATATCCTATTGCTGCTGCTGCTACTACATAAAACTACAAACAAATACTTGTCAAACTCAAATATACAAAATTTAGTACTCATGCCTCTTTTGACCCGGATTTTCATGATGCTGGCGCAAACTCAACCAATAGCTGATGAGATGTGCTAGAAAAAGCTGAGCAAAATCAGAGACGTTGGAAAACATAATTAAGATTTAGTAAAAACTTTTACAAAAACAAAATTTTTTTTTTTAAAATAAAAAAAAAAAAAAACCCTGAATTTAAAAAAAAATAATTTTATTAATGTTTTTTTTAACTTTAACATATGCAAATGTTTTTGTGAAAGTTTATACTGTTAATTTTGTTTACATTTTTTTTTTTTCAAGAAACGTTTCAATATTGTTTTTTTGTAGTTTCAATTCTTATATATTTGTTTTTTGTTTTGTTTTGTTTTTTTTTCAAGGAAAGTTGCAATAAAAAAATTTTTGTTGTTGCAAAGCTGTTTTTAAAGTTGACAAGATTTTTTTTCCAAGACAAGTTGAAATATACTTACATTTTTTTTGTTTTTTCTTTGTGGGGAAGGAGCCTATTAGAGAAAAGAATATTACTCTAAGGATAATACATTCCTCTCTTAACAATGTTTCTTGAGGCGTCTGCTGAATCAATTTTGTCAATTTATTCAGAGAGTTGTTTGCTTCCATTTCAAAAATTCGAATTTTAATTGGCTTATCAAATGCTCAGCCAAATGATTTGAAAAATAAAAAGTAAAAATACTCCTCTCTTTATCACCCCACCCCCCCATTAAAATAAATAAACAAAATAAATCAACTGTTTCTTTTTTTTTGCTAGCGGTTCTCTTCAGCTGCCAGTTGAGACCGTGATCAGTGCTCAGCCTTTTTTTTTGGCGGTTCTCATCAGCCATCGGTCAAGCCAGTGTCCAAAAGTTTCCAGATACAAATATACAAAGCTTATACATATTTCTTATTCCTATATTATTAATCAAGATGGAAACACTACAAAAAATTCACAGCAATCCAAATATGAAGCTATTGATTAGAAATTAACTGAAGGCAATATAGATACTAAAAAATAAGATGAGACATGAAAAAGTTTGCTACTAACATTGTGATTAGCTGTATTGACAAGGGCTCCATTCTTGGCAAGGAATATACCAGCAGCTTCATTCCCAGAACGAATGGTCTGTATTAATAAGGAATCACCTGTAAAAAAAAAAAAAAAAAAATAGAGGTAGAATCATTTTAATACCAGATGTTTTCATTCTTCTCTCAACTGATTAAAGTTAATATTTCAAACACAAAGTATATTGAAAGTTATTGAGACTAAAGCTGTAATTATCAATATAGAAAATGGACAATGGATCAATTTCTTCATACATTTAAAATAAAATAAACCCTTAATATTTAACACATTTATTGCATCTAGTTTTCTAATGGCTGAAAGACATTCTAACATTTCTCTTTTAATGCAGTGAGAATCTATATTTTTGTGTAAATGTTGTATATTGGAAGTGAGATGGGGGGGGTACTGGAATTTTTCCAAAGATAATCTTAGCAAGGGAAACGAGTTGGAATAAGATGTTTTATGTACGTAGTCATGTGTAAGAGTGTTGAGTTTTGGAGTTGAAAGTTTTGACAACAGTGTCAAATTTACCTGAAAAATTGTTAGGTTAACCATAATAATCCTGTACGCCGTATAACAACAACATAAAGGCTGAAAAGTAAAGCTTTGTTAATTTTATTAAGGTTTTGTATGCATTAAAAATAAACATTTGAAGAGTTAATGAAAAGACTTCAATTAAATAATTGTACAAAATCTTTACCTGTTTCTAAATTGATTGCATTTAATGAACTTCCAGCATGTAAAAGTTTTGCTGCAAAACTATTTTCGCCAAAACCTTTCTCATCTGTTACATTTCCCTGTTCACACTAGAAACAAAACAAAAAAAAAATAGCATGTTAAAAGTGAAAAGAAAAACAAAAATGTCAAATTACAAAACAAAATTATTTCAATAAACGTAAAAAGCACAAAAAGTTAAAAAAAAAAAAAAAAAAAAAAAACAGATAAAAAAGTAAAGAAAAGAAATAAAAAGTAGAAAATAATTAAAGTTTTTAAAAGGGTAAAAAAAAAAGTAAAATACAAAACGTCTAAAACAAAGAAAAAAAACAAAGTAATCAAGAAACAAATATTATATATATATATATATATATATATATATAAGAGAATAAATGACAAAAAGTTATATCCCAAAATTTATGATGTTGACCATCGTATAATTTATTCCTTTAATTCAGTTGACTTATACAATTCTTGACAGTATCTGTTTCGCAGCGCAAAATCAATCACTTCAAAAATTCAAATGGTGTAATGAAAAGGTTTTTGCAGCTTATCTTCCAATTTTCGGATTTTAATCATGTCAAATCACATTTCAGTTCCTTTTAACGGATTGTTGCTATTTCTTCTGATGAGTTAAGAGCAAAATAGATTCACTGATTGATATAATAATTAAGTGATTTTGCGCCACAAAACAAATACTGTCAAGAATTGTATATGTCAACTGAATTAAAGGAATAAATTATAAGAAGGTCAACATCATGAATTTTCGAATATAACTTTTTGTCATATTCTCTATATTGCTCTGTAATTACATTGAGCTTCTTAAATAAGGATTGATATGTATTATAAGAAAATATATTTCTACAGATATATATATATATATATCTCTCTCAAAGAAAGGAAACATTTCTCATCATTTTCCAATATAGATGCTATCATTCTACAAAAAGTACGAAACAAAAAGAGCTTAGATCTGTCCTCACCTGAAGAGCCATCCATAAAGCTGTGTAACCATCAGAGTTCTTCAATTCCAAATTCAAGCCACCATGTTTGAGAAGCACATCAAACACAGCCATGTTTTTGCAGGAAATGGCACGGTGCAGGGGGGTGCTAGAACCAAATTAAAAGACACTAATTCATAAACATAACATTTTTTTTAAGAAAGAATAAATATGGTTGGAGCAAACAGTTCTAGGTACATAGTTTGTCTATACTAATTCGTCCATACAAATACAATTTAACAAAACTTTTGAGGCTCATAAATAACCTCACAAAAAATTAGGAAATATTATCAAGTAGAATTTAAAGTAAAAGTCAATTTTATTATGATTTGCATGAATCACATGACTCATTGCAGAGTGTTATCTAAAACAGGGGAGGTAATTCTCCTAAGAGGTCATACTTCCAGATAACATGAAACTCCTCCCCTCTTTCACAAAATTAAGAAAAATTAAAATTCACGATAAAATTGATTTTATTTTTAAACTTTTACTCAAAAACTTTTTCTAATTTTTGGTGACGATACTAATTTTTTCCTGAGACGTAAATATATTAAAGAGTTTTTTTTTTTTTTTTTTTTTTATTACATTTTCACCCCAAACAAGGCACATTGCCATTTTGTTGTAGGTGGCTACTATCAGGGACATAAGCATCAGGTGTACTGTGTAGGAAGTTGGGCAGCAAGATGTCGGTTCACGTTGCACTTGAACTTCTACATGTCAGTACAGTTGGGGAAGCAGGGACCCGGAAGGGAATTCCAAAGTCTAGCTGTTCTGGGGAAGAAACTACTGGAGTAGAAGGCTCTCTTGCATCTAGGGATCTCTACTGTGAAAGGGTGGGATTTAGCTGCTTGTCGGGGGTATTTACGTCAAAAGGTCATGTGCATTCACCATTAAAGTACTTGTAGAGCAGGCAGAGGGATGCAACATTTTGTCGATGTGACAGAGGCTGAAGTTTAGCTGACAGTTCAGGACCTATCAGATTGGCGACCCTCTTTTGAACCTTTTCTAGGAGCGAGAGACTAGTGGCAGATGCACCAGCCCAAATATGACAACAATACACCATACATGGGTGAATGGTGGCCTTATAGAGGTATAGGATACTTTCAGGCGTTAATAGCTTTCTAGCACAGTAGAGAGAACCCACCTTCTTTGCAGCAGTCCTGGCAATGTTCTCAATGTAATTGTTCCAACTCCTGTTTCCTGTGAACGTTAGGCTGAGGAGTTTAAAAGATGTACTTTCAGATAAAAAGTCATTGGCCATTGCTATTGGCGGTAGGGAAGGTTTCTTGTAATTATTGAAGGAAACGAGTCTTGGCAGCATTGAAAGTGACCATTTTTGTCCCCATTTCACTATGGATCGGAGGTCTTCCTCTAGTGTTTCTGCCATTTCTTTAGATATGTGTTCATTTGTTTTCCTGTTGTGTCTGTTATAGAACGTAGTGTTGTCAGCATACATACCCATCTCACAGACAATTTTGTCAGGGAGGTAATTTATGAATATTAGGAATAATAGAGGTCCTGGGATAGATCCCTGAGGCACTTCCGCATTTATATCATATTGTTTAGATGTACGACCGTCAAGGACAACCTGGATTTTTCTCTTATCTAAGAAGGATCTAATTATGTTATGTATGCAAATTGTAGATATTTATTCTGTATGCAAATTGTAGATATTTATTCTGTATGCAAATTGTAGATATTTATTCGGTATGCAAATTGTAGATATTTATTCGGTATGCAAATTGTAGATTATTTATTCGGTATGCAAATTGTAGATTATTTATTCGGTATGCAAATTGTAGATTATTTATTCGGTATGCAAATTGTAGATTATTTATTCTGTATGTAAATTGTAGATATTATAGATTTAAACAATGAATATAGATGTATATAAAATCTGGGTACATGGTTAAAAACACATACCTTTTAAAAGAAAACAATTTTATACAATTTTAATGTTGTAAATAATGTTTTTAACATTATTTCCAAAGTCTTTGATTGTCCAGAATAGGGTTTGTTAAAAAACAAAAAAAAAAAAAAAAAACTGCTTGTTTCTTTAAACTATGAGACCAATTTCCTATGTATCCAGACATCCTGTAGTTAAATAATATTTTTGCTCTTCAATTATTTAAAAAAAAAAAAAAAAATGATTATATTTGATCGAAAATTAATTTTTCAATTTTTCTTTAACTAAATTTTTTATCATAAATAAACTATAAAGCTTTCATACAAATTCAATTTTCTCGAATTTAGGAAAATTTAGTAATTACCAATTTTGCCTTTTTATTTTTTTTAAATCCCAAACTTCAACTCCATATAAAGAAAAAGCATGAACATTGAATTAAATTAATGTTTTTGTTTTCCATATGTTCTGAGCTGCATTCATAAGAAAAAAAAGGATGCAACTTTACTAACCCAATCGTGTATTTTCGGACAAAGGCATTTCAGGGAAAAACATTATCCTGCACTTATGCGCCATGTCGAAATTAGTAAAAATTCCAAAATTTACAAAACATCATTTAGTAGAAGACGTACAAGAACTAATTTTCAGAAAAAAAAAGCATGTTGTATTATCGACAATAAGTAAGATTGCCGATTTTAAAGCAGTTATCTCTCCCTGAATTCAAGTATCTAAATGTTAAGTTATAGTGAAATTGTAACTTTGAAAAATTCTGTTTTTACTGGACCATTTTTTGTAATTTTTGGAATTTATACTATTTTCAGCGTGACATGTAAGTACATAATATTTTCCTCTGAAATGCAATTTTTCGAAGACACACCATAGTAAAGTTTCACTGAAAAAAAGATAAAAAATTCTGATACAAAAATTTAATTTGTATATGTAAAAAATATACTTAAAACTTACATATCAACAGTGTTTTTACTACATTGTATAATATTTTCTTCTAATTTCCAAAAAATATATTTTCTTTAATGCATTTGATCTATGCTAAGAGGTTACTTTTTAAATATCTACATAGTACTAAAACTCTAGTGAAAAAAAAATACTCAGGAAGCCTCCAGAGCACTACTGCAAGCACTAATAAAAATCAAGGAGGCCCTACTTAAAACACTACTAAAACCAAGAAAACTCCAGTAGAAGAGAAAACATTTTTTTAAGTAAGGCCTGAAAAAAATAAATTGTCAGAATCCATAGGAGTGCTACTAAAAGCAGTAAACATGGTCATAAATAGGATTATAGTTACATATTGTATATTTAATCATTTTTTTTTTTTTTTAATAAAACACATTAAAATAAGTTAAAACAAAAATATTGTTGACCTTGAGTATGCTTTAAATAACAGCAGTGGCTTTTAATATCGGACTTAAGACAGGGCAGCCATGAAATAGGTAAGCAGACAAATTTTTGGAAACCGGAAGTCACAAACAAGATGGACGGTTTAAACGCCCAAGCAAGCAAGCTAATCAGAGTTTTATCTCCCAAAAAGGGAAACTCTGGACTGGGACAAGAAAAAAAATTGCCTCAGTCTAGAAGAATTATTTCTTCACTGACTGAGGACATGACAGATACTACACGTTGATCCCAGCCTGAAGAAGCACAAAATATAATGAAAAACAAATACAACCACAAAAAAGACAGATGTATACCTGGTGTGCATTTTTGCATCCAAATTAGATTGCGTAAAGATGAGATTCTCCCTTAGCAGTAAAATACTTTTGAATTAAGTGTAAAAATAATTCTCCATATGCAATGGTTTATCCAGGATGATTGGCCGAGGATGACCATAGGATCAACTAGAACTCTAGATGAAAAGTAGACAGTTGATTCGTTAAATTTGTGATGTAATGTAACAGGAATTTGAAAACCGAAATTTTATTCAGTTGTTGCCAGAACTTTAGCAAAGCAACACATCATATAAGGTACGGAGAAGTAGAAAGCACTAAGATACCTCCGTTCCCCTACGAGTGTCCAGTTAAGAAATTGGTGCTTCATTTAGTTAACTAAATAATATTGAGTTTAAAATTAAAAAATTGTCATATTCTTTTTCAAAGAATATAAAAACATCAATAGCCCATGTAACAAGCAAGATGTGGAGCCAATAGTCTAAATATTCAATCTTAATTTCTGTTAAAGAAATCCTCTTTTTCCAGTAATACAGGGCAAGAGGCGGAGAATAGACATAGTAAAAATTTATAAAATAATTAATTTTAGCTTCAAAATTCTTTCGTGTGCTCGAATTTAATTGGTAGTTGAAAAAAAAAAAAATCAAGGGTGCAAAATACTTTTTAGTATTGCATTGCTAAAAGCACTGTTGGAAATTGGCTTTCATTTTTTCTAACATTTCTCTGTCAATTTGGACAACTTCCAAAAGTATAGTTTCCTTCAAATCATCCAATGTACAGAGCTTATGTTCATACACACATGCCTTGGGGTTTTCTCACAAGAAAAAGAAAATCACACATGAACAAATTAGGGGTGAGATGTTATGATTTAATTTGTTGTTAAGAGTTATCCCCCTTGGGATTGACATTCATAATAAAAGCGCCCTCTGTTTCATTTTCCCGCTCGATCCTTTCAAGAGCGTACGTGTATTTTACAGTTAATAAAACCTTTCTAAAAGGCAATTCTTTACTTACTGATACTATTCACTTCAATTTTATTAACTGTAAAAAAAAAATAATGGATCGAATCTTACGTCCCGACAGATTCGAGGTGGAACCTACATGCCCTAATTCCGAAAAATCCTATAGGCATTGGAAATTAACCCTCCAGAATTATATCCGCTCACATAATAACGGATTAATCGAAAACACTTCAGATAATTTCTTTGCCTTGATCAATTGTATTTCAGCCTCTGTTTTCGATTTAATAAGCGATAAAACCGACTACGATAGTGCATTAAGAACATTGGACGTCGCTTATTTAAAACCTGAAAATATTGTTTATAATAGATATCGATTGATGACGACGAAGCAACAAACAACACAAAATATAGATGCCTTCATACTACAATTGGAAATGCTTGCCAAAACATGTAACTTCGAAGCGGTTTCTGCTGAAGAAAACAAAAATCAATACATTCGGGAAGCTTTCATCGGCGGAATTTCTTCTTCGTCCATCCGACAACGACTGTTAGAAAAACCCATCCTGACTTTACAAGACACATATGCCACGGCCAGATCTCTTGAACAAGCAGAAAAGCATTCGATAAGCTACGCAAATAACTTTACTGTAGCAGCTACAAATAATCCTTCGGGCTACAATCGTATAGCTGTGACTAAAGAAAATATGCATCCAAAAGGGGTTTGTTTTTTCTGTGGAAAATCACGTCATCCTCGATATTTATGTCCTGCACGAAACGCCGAATGTAAAAAATGCAAAAAAAATGGTCATTGGGTTAAAGTGTGTAAATCTTCTATTTCTAACACTCATACTGCTGTTCTTTATGACGACTCTGACTACCCCTCACCTTCTCTATCCTGACTAGGAACTAACTCCAAAGATGTCACATTCACTCAATGCCAAATTAACGGGCACTTCGTGAACGCTATGGTGGACTCCGGCAGTGTAAAAACATTCATTAATGAAAATACTGCTAAAAAACTTAAACTCTTCACAATACCTAAAAACAAAACTATAGCTCTGGCTGCTTCCGATCAACATGCTAAAATAACTGGCGAAGCTGTCGTGGATTTAATACTGAAAGATAAAACCCATTCTGGAATAACAATTGAAATCATTGAAAACCTTTTCATTGATTTAATAATCGGAAAAGATATTTTAAAAAAATATAAAAAAGTAACACCTAAATTCGACGGTCCTAGAGACAAACTTATAATTGGAGCTATAAACACGAATAATTTTTTTCCTACCATAAACGTTCCACCCCCTCCTCTCTTTTCTAATCTTTCTCCTCATACTACTCCTATTGCGACAAAATCCCGACGTTACACTTTTGCCGCCAACAAATTCATAAAAGAAGAGACTGCTAGAATGTTGAAAGAAGGCATAATTGAACCTTCGATATCTCCGTGGCGAGCGCAAGTTCTTGTAACTTCGAATGAGAATCATAAGAAAAGAATGGTAGTCGACTACAGCGATACCATTAATAGATTCACGGAACTAGACGCTTACCCAATGCCTAATATCAATAAGATGGTAGACGACATCGCTCAATATAACATCTTCTCTACTCTCGACCTAAAATCTGCTTATCACCAAATACCTATAAATCATGCTGATCGTAAATTCACTGCGTTTGAAGTAAGTGGCAAACTTTTTCAATTTACTCGTCTTCCTTTTGGCGTCACCAATGGAGTAAGTGCTTTCCAGAGGAGTATAGACTATATTATAGAAAAAGAAAATCTAACCGATACCTTTGTGTATGTTGATAACGTAACTATATGTGGAAAAAAATCAAGAAGAACACGATTACAATCTTCAAAAATTCTACAAAATTGCTAAACAATATAACATCACTTTAAATGAAAATAAAAGCATAATTTCTTCTAGTTCTATTACTCTACTCGGCTACACCATAGAAAATAATCAAATAGCTCCCGATTATCAAAGACTAAAACCATTACTCGAAATGCCACCTCCGCTGAATCTTAAATCTCAAAAAAGAATAGTTGGAATGTTTTCCTATTACTGCAAATTCATTCAAAAAATTTTCTGATAAAATTTTATTACTAAATCAAAACAAAGAATTTCCACTACCTCCATCTGTATTAAAATCTTTTCAAACATTGAAAAATGATCTAAAAGACGCCACTTTAATAACGGTAGATCCAAATAAAGAATTTGAAGTAGAAACGGACGCTAGTAACTATTGCATTGCTGCAACACTAAATCAAGAAGGTCGTCCTATTGCATTTTTTTCAAGAACTCTCAATACTAACGAAATTAAGCACCATGCAGTAGAAAAAGAGGCAGCCGCTATTGTAGAAGCTCTCCGTAAGTGGCGACATTTTCTACTCGGCAGGCACTTTAAAGTCATCACAGATCAGAAGAGTATCAGCTTCATATTCGACAATAAAAGAAAATCAAAAATTAAGAATGACAAAATATGTCGTTGGCGTATAGAATTATCCCAATACAATTTCACTATAGTTTATCGACCTGGACCTGAAAATATTGCTGCTGACACATTCTCTCGCATCTCTGCTCTTACTTACAATCTACAAGATCTTCGTGATTTACATAAACAATTATGTCATCCTGGTGTTTCAAGACTAAGCCATTTTATAAGAACGAGGAACCTCCCTTTTACTTTGGATCAAATTAAGAATATTACTGACTCTTGCTCATCCTGTCAATTACTGAAACCCAAATTCGCCAATACCAATGGAGGGACTCTCATTCAAGCCATATTACCTTTTCAACGATTAAATCTTGATTTTAAAGGCCCTCTACCTACTTCTATACATGGCAACAAATATCTACTTACTCTAATTGATGAGTATTCCCGTTTTCCTTTCGCTTTTCCTTGCAGAGATATGACAAGCAAAACCATTATCCACTGTCTAAACAAACTCTTTTCAATTTTTGGTTTGCCTGACATGATACATACTGACCGTGCTTCTGATTTCTTAGCAAAAGAAATAAAGGATTTTTTACACAAAAAAGGAATTGCTACTTCTAAAACAAGTAGATATCATCCTGAAGGTAATGGACAGATTGAAAAACTCAACGGTACCTTATGGAAGGCCATTCAAACAACATTACATTCTAATCAAATGAAACTACCTTATTGGGAAGACATACTACCGGACGCACTTCATTCAATTAGATCATTACTTTGTACTGCCACTAATATGACTCCCCATGATAGACTATTTAAATATAGTCATAAATCTGCTTCCGGAATTTCAATTCCTTCTTGGGTTAAACCAGGCCCAATATATATTAGAAACCACACTAAAACAAGTAAACATGACCCTCCTGTAACGCCTGCCACCCTAATAGATGTCAACCCCCACTACGCTTATGTTCAACTACCTTCTGGTACTGAAACCACTGTCAACGTTCGAGACTTAGCTCCAAACTCATCAAATGAAGAAAACTCTAATAAGAATCCTACTACTTCAGAGACTTTATTTGAACCTTCTACTAATGAAAACATTGGTCATGAGGAAGACAAAAATCAATCGTCTGATCTTGAAGAAAATCAGATTTCACTAAAAAATAATACTGAAAATCAGCATTCCTGCCAATCTGTGCGGAGGTCGTCCCGAGTTCGACAATTCCCTAGTAAATATAAGGATTTTGTGACTAAATACTGAAAAAACTGCAGTTTGGGTTCATATGTTATTTGTAAATAAAATGATTCTTATGTGATTGTAAAAAAAAAAAAAAAAAAAAAAAAAAAAAATTTGTCTATAATTAATTACCCCTTACTTGAATACTTTAGG
The DNA here is from genome assembly GCF_053919585.1 of Euprymna scolopes. Lineage (NCBI taxonomy): Eukaryota > Metazoa > Mollusca > Cephalopoda > Sepiida > Sepiolidae > Euprymna > Euprymna scolopes. The sequence goes on along the minus strand of NC_136482.1, from coordinate 146,208,579 downwards.
ACGGGGAAAATGTTATGATTTAATTTGTTGTTAAGAGTTATCCCCCTTGGGATTGACATTCATAATAAAAGCGCCCTCTGTTTCATTTTCCCGCTCGATCCTTTCAAGAGCGTACGTGTATTTTACAGTTAATAAAACCTTTCTAAAAGGCAATTCTTTACTTACTGATACTATTCACTTCATGAGAGGAGAGCCAAGAAGGGTCAACAAACCTGGAAATGAGGTGATCATCAAAGAGATCAAAGAATGCCCATTAATGGTCTGGCTGTGTGGGCTATCACCCAATCCTACTGAAATCAAACATATCAGTTTTCACCATAACTCAGGCACAAAGTTGTTCATCATCTTACTGTATTTATAGAATGGTTTTCAAAAAAACAAAGAATAATGATGCTAACTTTTCCAGTACTTAACATTTCGCTTGTGTAGGATTTTTTTTGTGCAGCTTCCTCAGATTTTGAGTCAAAAATAAAATTATGTTCAGTGGGAATATGCTGGATTTCAATAAATGTTGAATTGACAATGTAACTTATACTGAACTGTTTTAACAGACTATTTTTTTTAACTAGCCTGGCTGTCCAGTGTTGCCCGGGTGTTTGGAAGTGCGTGTTGAGCAAAAAAATGTAGTAGTAGGCAGGCAGGCTCAAACCCATACCGCGAAGGAGGAAAAGAATGGGAATAAAAAAAAGAATTAAAAAAATTAAAAAATAATGTGACGTCTTTGCCGTTAACTTTGTCTATTTCAATATTTTAAATTTGAAAATAACAAATCTATATATCTTTAAAAGTGAAACTGTTTGTGTGTGTGTCTGTGTACATTTCCCTACCAAATAACTGTCAATTTTCAGTCTACAGACTCCAGATTTGACATAAGGCGTATTGAGATTTGGGAAAATCTTTTTAACTGGTGTTCGTTCAGAAATTTGGCTCTTAAGTGGTCAAAGTTCAACGATTTGACCTTTGAAAACTCTACCAATTTTGGGTTTAAACACTTGAAATTTTAAATGTAGATTACTTGAACATGAATCAAACTTTATAATTTGATTTGAGCCCCAAAAAATAAATGTTAAAGGATCAAAGTTGGGGTCAAAGTTAAAAAATACTTGACCTCTGCGGTCTCTACCAAATTACCCAGCCAATTTCTGGTCTAAACATTTGAAATTTCAGAGATAGAACAAGCTTTTTAATCGATTTGTGTCCAAAATCTGAGCTGCCAAGGGGGTCAAAGTTCAAAAGATTTGACCTTTGTGGTGTCTAGCAAACTACTCAGCCAATTTTGTGTCTAAACATTAGAAATTTATACATAACGGTTATTCAGACATGCGGCAAGCATTTTAATCAGGTTTGGGGTAAAAATTTGGCTGCCAAAAGGTCAAAGTTGAAAGAGTTGACCTTTGCAGATTCTACCAAATTTCTCTGCCAATCTTTGGTCTAAAGACTTGAAATTTTAGATGTAGGTAACTTGGACATAGGTAAAACTTTGTATTTTGATTTGAGACCAAAATATAAATGTTAAGGGATCAAAGTTGGGGTCAAAGTTAAAAAAATTTTCCTCTGCGGTCTCTACGAAATTACTCAGACAAATTTTGGTCTAAACATTTAAAATCTTACATAAAGTGTATTCATATGCAGGGCAAGTTATGAACAGTACATAGGGCTCAAGCAAAGCCGGGCTGAACTGCTAGTTTACACATAAATGATAAAAACATTGGAGAATATTTTCCTTCCCTTCAAACAAAAGCCACTAACCTGCCTTCTGTACACTGAGCATTTGGGTTGGCGCCATTCTGCAATAATTCTTGACAGACTCGTGCCATGCCATCGATTGTTTCCTGATCTGTGTCTTCCGGATTAAATGAGGCCACCATGTGAAGAGGGCTTTCTTGATCAAGATGAGTCACTGCATTAATGTCTACTTTGTTGTGGATTAAGAAAGTTGAAGAGAATTCATCACCTTAAGAAAGAAAATAAAAAATATATATTCAAAATTTTATTCAAATGCTTCTTAAAAGAGTTACAATATCATTCAAAAGTTTGGGTCGAAATCGTTTTCTGTGAATAAATATTAGACTAGAGATTCCCAAAAGAGTTCACATGGATCCCCAGGAATCTGCAGAAATGTGACATAGGTAATGATTATGTTTCGAACTGCTCCACTTTGGAATTCCTTCCCGGTTCCCTGCTTCCCTGACAGTACTGACATGCAGAAATTCAAGTGTAATGTGAACAGACATCTTGCTGCCCAACTCCATAAATAATATATTCCTGCAAATCTGGTCTCAAATAGCAGCCTTTCATGACTAAGTGGCTTTGTGCCTTGCTTGCTTGGGGTGAAATGACAATAAAAAAATTTTTTTAACTCTTTTAGATGAGGATTGATCATTTGGATTATTCAAACTACTGTTCTTTAGTGTTATTTTCACAATGTTTCAACTGATGTAACAATCTTTGCAAAAGTACTAGCTAAAATACAGTGGCGTCACTCTTCTGGAGGTTGAAGGTTCAATTCCCAGTGCTGGTGATACAACAAATACAAGTACTTAAGACTTTTACCCAATCATGGTTGACGAACAAGAGCATGCCATCCCATGGATTAAATAAAAAGTTTTGTTCAAAATTCCATGCAGATTACAGAGTTTGACAAGAGACACCGGAAGAAGATTGGAGGTTAGATACGTCAAAACGTTGTGAAAATAATACTTAAGATGAGAACAGTGGTTTGAACAATCCAAACAATACACGGCTAATGATTACATCAGATTAGAAGAATTTGTTAGAAAACTAATTTGGCAAAGGCAGGTGTAACATGAAGAATAAGATATCATCAGATTAGGTTTAAGATTTCGGAAATGTTGAATTGCTTTCATAAATTGTCTTCCAAACTAACCTTGTCATGACTCTCAGTCCTTTTTACTGCCCCTCACCATTCCCTTTCTTTGGAGGGGACAACTTGTGCTGACATTGACGTTTTCTTTTTCCCTTTCTATGGGGTGACCGCCGTGAGAACTTAGCTGCTACTGCCTCAACATTTCTTTCCTTGATGTCAGACCTTTGCTGTAAGTTTTTTTTTCCTTTCTATCATTTCCTCATTGGGACTTAGATTTTCTTTTCTTACTTTGGTATTTCGTTCTCTGGACTTATTCAATTCTGACGTATTTTTAAGCATTTACTGCATTCCCCTTTCACCCTAAGCTTCATTTTAATTCGGTTTTATTCTTTCTTTCTGTTTTCAGTTTTTACCTTCTTCAATTTCAATAAACCTGTTGATTTAATGATAAACTGTCTTCAGAGTTTTGATTTTGGAGAGATACTTTCTATCGTAAGACTTCAAACACTTTAGGCAACAGAGCACGTGGTCCTTATGAGTCAGAACATGGTCTTTATGAGATGGACCAAACCTATTTTTGACCAGGTCTTTATTTCTCTATATCTTCTTTATTACTTCCTCCCAGATTTACCAACTGACCCAGTTATTTCAACTGTTTTATATCTACTAAACTATACACTCTCATCTAATCGTTCAATGTGACAAATCTAACAAAGCCTCTTGTTCTACACACATTTTCCAATATTTTCCAGATTTAATTTTACTCTGAGGTCACCAGATCTAAGTTCAAAGTAGTTGTATTTATTGATACAAATCAAGAATTGTCAGATTTTGCTTTTATTTGTTCTTTTAATATATTTTATTTTTTACTTAGAAAATTTTGATTTCTTGAAAGCAAATTTTTATTATAGAAAAAACTTATAAGTTGGTTCTTTGATAAGACTGGGGCACATTTGAAATGAATGGTTTTGTTTAGAACACAGTTGAACAATGATACTGAAATTTTTTTTTTTTTTACACAGGAATCACCATTTATCAAGACCTGTAGGCCACTCGAGAATAAGGGTTAATGGGTATACATTAGTCAATGTGATTATGGCGTAGTAAACATAAGTAGTGGGAATTTTATAAATTGGATTACCTAGGGGGACGGTTCATCAAGAACTTGTTTACGTTGGACTTGAAGACAATCAGATTGTAGTCAGCTGGAAAGCAGGCAATTGGAAGAGAGTTCCACAGGTGTGCAGTTCTAAGAAAGGAGCTTTGTTCATCGAATCTACATTTGGGTTTAGGCACAGATAAAGAGTGTGGGAAATTATTGATAGTGGTTTTGGCTAGACAAGTGTTTTTCATGAAAGATTGGTGGGGGGGGGGAACCATAGATTGAAGCTCAGCTGAGCACTTGCCATGAAAATAATGATAAAGCAGAGACAGGCCCGTAACATCTCTTCTGTAGGAAAGAGAAAAGGGCATTCCCCACTAAGCTACAAAGTCTATTTTGAACTCTGTCAAGGCAGGATAAGCTGCTTCTAGCAGCTCCTGCCCAGATATGGCAACAGTACTCCATCATTGGCCATACCTGGCTTTGATATAGGTAGAGAATTGCATCAGGAGTGAGATATCTACTGGAGCGATAGAAGGATCCTACCATTTTTCCAGCGGCCTTGGCAACGGATTTGAGGTATGTATTCCATTTTAGATCAGGAGTAAAGGTCAAGGCCAGTTGTCAAAACATGGAGCCTCCCCAAGACGAGAGCCATTCATTTCAATTGATGCCAGATGAGGATCAGAGCAGTGATGATGTAAAGATAGGAGCTTGGTTTAGATGCATTAAAAGTAACTCACCACCACAAAGTGGATACCTCTACAAGTTTTCATTCCCTCGTCCCCAGTGTGGTAGCCTTGTTGATCAATAATAATCAAGACAAACACAGTGGAATAGTTAATAAAAAGTGACTTAGCAAATATGTTACAGAAGTGCACATGATTCTCAAGCCATACCTGCTATAAATCACTAACCAATAACGTGTTAGATGCAACAATAGTTTCTTGGTAAGTCCATTATTCCAGAATTAAGTATATCAACTTACCCTATAACACTATCAAATCTCAATTGGTGATATGTGTTAATCAAGACAACCATATGCGACTCTGTAGATGTTAAGATGACGTTTGTCAGCTAAGAATGAAGCACAGGACTGCATCAAATGATTCTCTATCTATAACAACAAATCTTTCTCTTCTTTACAAGTAAAAATATTATGTTCCATATTAACTGATTAATTTGTATTAAAAAAGAAAAAAAAAAGACTAACAAATAAAACTAACTTTGTGAGAAAAACAACCAAGATGAGAACAATAGTCCAAACAATACAAATAATGCAAAAAATGCTTATTAATCCTCATCTCAAAAATATACAAAACATTATACCAAAAAGAACGGAACGGAACGGAACAGACCCAGATTTATAAAAATAGATTTGGCACTATTTGCGTTTTGAATTTTTAATGACTCTGTACATTGGGGAAAAAAAACAAAAAAAAACATTTTTTGCTATTTACCAATAACATCCAGTGTGAATGCACCTGAAAATGATTGGAGGTTACATTGGCCAAAACGTTGTGAGAAAAACAACCGAGATTAGAACAATAGTCTGAACAATCCAAATAATACAAAAAAATAAAACTGACCTCTTTTAATGGCTTTGTGAAGTAAACTCCGTCCAGATTTGTCTCTTCGATTTACATCAGCCTTATTGTTAACCAAAGTATTGGCAATACTTTCTTGTCGGCTCTGCAAAGCCATGTCCAGAGGAATGTCTCCCCGACTGTCCAGTTCATTTAGCTTAATGCTCAGCTAGAGAAAAAATAAACGTAAAAAAATTTCAGCATTAAAATAGTTTTACAAAGAGATCATCTGAAAACAAATTTTATGGAAAATTGATGAAATTGTGTAAATTTATTAATAAATTAACAGAGGGGGGGGGGAAGTAATGATGTTTACCATCATAAATGAGATGTTTAATTAACACAGATTTCTTCTTTTTTTTTTAATTTCAATAAAGAATTGTCTGGTATTATCAATTTCTAATTTGTTTCATTTTCACATCTGTAAATTATTCAAAAAGAAAAAAGATAAAATCTGTGTATATGACCATTTCAGCAAATATTTGCATCTGGAGGGTGCTAGTCTATGCAAGTGATGCTCACTAAGGAAAACTTACCTGAGAGTCATATTCAATGAGGTAGAGGAACACAACATCTTCTCTTTCTGCACGAATGGCAGTGTGCAGCGTATGTTCAGACTTGGATTTAAACATCTTATACAAGAGGGGTGCTGGCATGCTCACAAAGTCTTCGCTCGTAAAATCATTCTACAGAAGATAAATATTTAAGGGATGCAATACAAAACAAGAAAAATGCATTCAGTGCGATTCTCTAAGCTGTATATATAAAACAACTCTTTCTCTTCTTTACAAGTAAAAATATCTTTCTTCTTGTCTTTAAATAATAATCATTCTTGATGGGAAAAGAACTTTGAAATGAAAACAAAAATGGACTCGGTAAATTTTATTTTTTTCATTATCATTTCAAACAATAACAAATGCTAGATATACAATTTAGGTACTTGTACAGTTTAATCAAGACATTAAAAAATGAAAATGCCGGAAAAAAAAAAAAAAAACGTTATATTGTACGTATCCGTTTTGGCATAAAGATCTCCGAAAAACATTTCACTTAATTTGATAGAGTAGTTTTTTTGTTTTTTTTACAGCAGAAAAACACGTTTTTATGAGAGCGCGTTAAAGGCAGACATCTTCGATTTGTTTTTAATTTTTGTTTGTAATTTTAGAAACGACACGGGAGATAACTCCAGTTAAAGTGCCGACACTCCCTCCCCATCTTTAATACTAGCTTTTCTTTCTAAAAATCAAACCTTTTGCTTGGTATCATAAATTGTTTTTTCGCTGTAAAATAAGAACTGAAATTAAGTGAAATTTTTTTGGAAATGAAAATATCGGAAAAAAGTTTAAATTGTACGTATCCATTATGGAATGAAGTTCTCCGAAAAAAAAATTTCACTTCATTTCATCAAGAAGTTTTTTTTTTTTTTTTTACAGTGAAAAAACAATTTGTTATGATACCGAGCAAAAGGGGTGATCTTTAGAAAGAAAAGCTAGCATTAAAGATTGGGAGGGAGTGTCGGCGCTTTAAATTGAGTTATCTCCCCATGGCGTGTTAAAAAAATTCAAGATGTCTACCTTCAACGCGCTGTCATAAAAACGTGTTTTTCCGCTGTAAAAAAAAAAAAAAAAAATACTTGACCAAAATAAGTGAAATTTTTTTTCGGAGATCTTCATTCCAAAATGGATACGTACAATATAATCTTTTTTTTTTTTTTTTTTTTCGATATTTTCAATTTTTAATGTATTGATTAAACTGTACAAATGCCTTCATTACATTTTGATTCTATAAAATATTTAAAATGTCTGGACTTTATCAATAATAAACATAAAATAACAAAGTCAATATTTATACATTGGACACTATGGTGGGTGTAAAGAAATACCCATCATTTTCCCATCCTAACATTCTGCACCAATGCGTTTTCGATTTCTTACACCGCAATATCCAACGTATAAATATTGACTGTTATTTTATATCTCTTCTTGATAATTGAATATTTAATCCAATCATAACTTTGTTCAAATCTCTTTTTGTTTAAATTAATCTTTTGTTTTTCTCCTACTTTTATTCTTACTTATGTTGTCAGAATATTATCCTCTGAATAGTGTGCGTGTGCCTGCGTGGGTCATAGTCAGCTACTATACTTTCTAACTTCTGGCTTAATGCTACTGGAAGCGGTGACATGGCAAATCAGTCGCTTTGCATTTTTTATCTCATGCATATATCTCCCCTGTGTATGTACTCATTTTTTATTACGTTTTTCCGATCTTTCTTTTTTATATTTAATAATCAAAGTTTTTTGGGTCTTATTTTAATTAAGAATTATTGTGATTAGTTGTAATTTTTTCTTAAGAATTATTGAAAACTCTTTACACTTTTTTTTTTTTAAAAGAATTATTGAAAACATTTATAAAAGCATATTTTTTTTAATAAGTATTTTAGGAATATTATGTATTGGATGTGTTTTTTATGATGTTTCAGTTTTTTTTTTTTTTTTAATAATTTTATTTTTTAATTTTGTTATTAAAAGTGCAAATAAAGACTTATTTCTTTCTGTATAATTTTGTTAATCTTTCTTATATATTTATATTATGTGTATATTTTCCAATAATATCCTTTTCTTATATTTCAATCAATTGCTTCATAATAGAAATACTGAAGAACAATGAAAGTGAAGGAACTGATTTGTTTTGTTACCACTTCCGGTAGTGCTATGCTGGAAGTTAGGAAATGTGTTAGATGACTATAACCCCTGCAAGTATGCAGCAACATCAAGGATTCCAACTTACCCAATGATTAGAAATTAATTCGGAGCAATGATTTTTCAAGATATCAGCACCCATCTCTTCAGCCGATTGGTAAAACTTTATGCAGTTTTTCATGTTTACGAAAGACATCAAAGCATTTTCACACCTGAATAAAATGCATATAGATTTTTAAGACACACATAACAAATCCAATTCTGCATGCACTATTTTGTGTAGATGAAAGTGGCAATTAAAAAACAAATCTGAAAATAATAACTCAAAATGAAGATCATTTATACCATGTTCAAAAAGATTCAAAATAAAATATTTTAACAAATTGTTTATTAAATTAAATTTTGAAAAAGATGCAAGTTTACTTTAAACTACACACATTTTAAAATTTATACTTGTGACAGTTTTTGTACTTGCAATTTCATTATTTTCTTTTTTATCTTTCGTGATAGTTGGTGAATTTTATTGTAGTTGACTTTGTGGAGGTCTCTTCAACCATCAAGTCTTCTTTTGTCTCCAACTTTTTATTTTTGTTTTATTTATTTATTTATTTATTTATTTTTTTTTTACAAAATCTGAAATTTTGATTTTGTGAAGAAAACAATTTACAATTAATTTTATTTAATTTTCTTATGACTATATTACTAGCTGTATCTATCTGAAAGTCTGTTTTCTTTCAATACCCCACCCCCTCTCTTTTCTTTGTGCATTTTCTCTTCATTTCTTCCGAGAAAATATTTACATTTTTGGAAAGATAATTCAATGAAAGACATCAAACAATGAGTATAAATGAATAAATGCAAAAGTTGGGTTCCTTTCTCGCACTACCAGTAAAGTCAAAACACGTTATTTCAAATGAATTCAAGTTTGCACAATAGCAGGACTATTTGTTTTATATATATATATATATATATATATTCAAGCACATCTCAGTAGTGAAGTTAACTTATTTGTGTATTGCTTTGCAAAAAGATATGTTATTAATTAATTATTACGAGGGGTATGCAATAAGTAATGCCCCTGACCCACTTCCAGTTGTCTGATCTAGCTGAAATTTTGCATGTGAAATGATTTATATTTCTATGGGTTATGTGGCAAATTACAGCTCTGAACTAATTCTGCTTTCTGTTTTACAGGTGTTTGAACTGAGTCAGGTGTGAAATGGAGCCTGTTGAATGTCAAGCAGTTATCTGGTTTTTGTATTTGAAAGGACACACACCACAGGAGACTTTTGATGAAATGAAAGAAACTTATGGTGATAATGCATCATCATATGATCTTGTAAAACGCTGGCATCGTGAATTCAAACATGGCCGAAAGTCTGTGGAAACAGCTCCCAGACCTGGTCCCCCCCCCTTCTGCCATTGATGAGGCTACCATTTTGGAAGATAGGCACAGTACTATTCGCCAAATAGCCAAAGATGTCAAGATTAGTACAGGGTCTGTGGAAACTATCATTCATGACCATTTGCATATGCATAAGGTGTCTGCCAGATGGATTCCCAGGTTGCTCACACCATTCCAGAAGCGAGAACGCGTCGAGTGCTCAAGGATGAATTTGGAGATGTGCCAAGACAATGAGTCAAAGTTTTTCAAAAGACTGATTACACAGGATGAAACCTGGGTCCATCACTATGATCCAGAGGCCAAAGCCCAGTCAATGCAGTGGAAGCACTTGGACTCACCATTTCCAAAGAAGGCAAGGGTGCAGCCCTCCACTGGCAAGTCATGCTCACAGTCTTCTGGGACCAGGACGGAGTAGTGATGACAGATTTCCTGGCAAAGGGTACCACAATTACAGGAGCCTATTATGCTTCACTTTTCATGAAATTATCAAGAGGTGGGGCAAGATCAGCAAAGGTACCCTCCTACTGCAGGACAACGCTCCGGTCCACAACTCACATTTCGCCAGATAAGAAGCACGGGCATGTGGTTATGAAATCCTTCCCCATCCTCTCTACTCTCCTGACCTTGCACCCTCTGACTTTCACCTCTTCCCAGCCATGAAGTTGTTTTTGAAAGGAAAGCGTTTTGCAAATGATGCAGCCTTGATTTCTGAAGTCACGTCTGGGGTGTTCTACAAAAACGGTCTCCAGAGCTGCATCAAACGATGGGAGAACTGTATAACTCTGGGTGGTTCCTATGTAGAGAAAGACTAATAACTGTGCCAAGTTTCGTTGCTCCACTGCTATGGGAAGTGGGTCAGGGGTATTACTTATTGCATGCCCCTTGTATTTGTAGTTGTTTATTAATTCAATGATTTTTTTATTTTAATATAAATTTTTTCTATTTATGTTATCGTTTTTTTTTTGTAGACAAAAGATTGATCAAGTCAGTAAAATTCAGAAATATTAAATATAGCGAGTTCTCCTTCAGGAAATCAATTGTTATTGATAAAAATAAATTACTATTCTCCTGACAACACTGTGTAGCCCCGATAAACACAACACATTAGTTCTGGCAAAAATTTACTTTTGTCATGACTAATGTTTGTGCAAAAATTCCACAAAAAAAAAAAAAAAAATACAAAGCGTGGTTATTGAGAAAATTGTGAACAAACGAACGGAAGTGAATTTACTAGGTCTAATCCCTTTGTCGGGTGAACAAGAGAATATTAAAAATGGTTAAATTAGAAATTTTAGAAAAACGTTTCAACAAACTTCTTACCATCATTCCAGTGCAGTAAACCAAATAAGTAGTTGAATAATATGACATTAATAAAGGGAGGGATTGATGTTATATATATATATATATATATATATATATATATATATATATATATATATATATATATATATATATATATATATATAAAATGAAAAATTGTTGTCGCATGATTTTTACCTGGCACACAGGCTGTGCAATTTATATTTGACGGATGACTTGAGTAATTCAAGCAGGAATGTTTCATCAGCTTGGATGTTGATTTGATCTGTGTAAACCCATTTCAAAAGGGCATAGGCCACATCAAATTTGATGTCTGAAAAGAAGATAATCCATCTTAATATGACAAAAGACATGTTGTATAGCCATCAAACAATTCTGTTCTAAAACTCAAATGTGTTTGTATCAAACTAAAATTTCAGTTTCCTCAAATTTATGTCAAGTTCTTTTCACAATTGTGTGTTATTTCTATTACATTTCCATGTGACCTATTAGCATTGGTAGTTTATGTAGATTGGTTTCTGCAATCAAGGAATTTTTTTTTTAAGATTTCAGCAGTTTTCTTCATTATTGTCAATTGTATAGTTTCAGTTTTCCCTTTGATTACAATTTCTCCCAGTCTTTTTTTTTTTTTTTTTTTTTTTTTAAATTTTTTTATGACTATTTCTAATGCTCTTAAGATTAATGTGATGTTATTTCTAACACAATTTTTAGCATTATTGTACATTGCGGGAACACCTACTAGTTTATCCCTTGTTTATATACATGTATAAATACATTCTTCATCTTACTAAGTGGTACTTTTGCTTAACATAAAACGAAACCGCATTTAATTGTTAAACAAAAGCAATTGTGTGATTCGTTTCAATCGTGAAACATCTTCATGTTGTTTTGTTATATCAAACGCACCAAAGCTCCTTTACTCTCAACCAACTTCAACATGTCACAAGGTGGAAAAACTGTCACTATAGTGCAGCAAATGAAAATACATAGGCTCCAGCATCTGTCATCTAATTTCTGATGAAAAAATACATTGATTATTTCATAAAATGTTTAGTCCAAAAATGGGGAAAGGAGGATTGGTTTAATTGATAGTTCATTTTATGGCCTGTCAACAGTCACTGGGTCATTTCGTGGCCTGTCAACAGTCACTGGGTCATTTCGTGGCCTGTCAACAGTCACTGGGTCATTTCGTGGCCTGTCAACAGTCACTGGGTCATTTCGTGGCCTGTCAACAGTCACTGGGTCATTTCGTGGCCTGTCAACAGTCACTGGGTCATTTCGTGGCCTGTCAACAGTCACTGGGTCATTTCGTGGCCTGTCAACAGTCACTGGGTCATTTCGTGGCCTGTCAACAGTCACTGGGTCATTTCGTGGCCTGTCAACAGTCACTGGGTCATTTCGTGGCCTGTCAACAGTCACTGGGTCATTTCGTGGCCTGTCAACAGTCACTGGGTCATTTCGTGGCCTGTCAACAGTCACTGGGTCATTTCGTGGCCTGTCAACAGTCACTGGGTCATTTCGTGGCCTGTCAACAGTCACTGGGTCATTTCGTGGCCTGTCAACAGTCACTGGGTCATTTCGTGGCCTGTCAACAGTCACTGGGTCATTTCGTGGCCTGTCAACAGTCACTGGGTCATTTCGTGGCCTGTCAACAGTCACTGGGTCATTTCGTGGCCTGTCAACAGTCACTGGGTCATTTCGTGGCCTGTCAACAGTCACTGGGTCATTTCGTGGCCTGTCAACAGTCACTGGGTCATTTCGTGGCCTGTCAACAGTCACTGGGTCATTTCGTGGCCTGTCAACAGTCACTGGGTCATTTCGTGGCCTTGTCAACAGTCACTGGGTCATTTCGTGGCCTGTCAACAGTTACTGAGTCATTTTGTGGCCTTGTCAACAGTCACTGGGTCATTTCATGCCAAAACCATATACGTTTTGCATAAGATTAGTTTGTGATGTGCTTTGGAGAGGTATATTTTGTAAAACAAATAATTTGTACACAATATTTTTTTTATTATACTCATAGATTAGGCACTTACAATACTATCACTGGATCCAAGTGAGCCTGGGAATAGTTGTAAGGGGTGACTCCACATGCATGAAAGCATCTAAATTAGGGCATTCCAACTAGATGCAACTTTGTGATATATCCAGAATGGTAGGTGTAGGATAGGAAGTGTATTAGTTTAAGGTGGTAATAGGTTTGAGAAATAAGATAAGCAGAAAAAAACCGGTAGAATGGATTGGAAAAGATGGATTTACAGCTGGAATAATGATGAACAGCTTGTCCAAGGGTGTTCCTCAAAGCCGTTTTCTGTCATATTCAGGAAAAATTCTATTAACCTATGAATAGGATCAATAAGAAGGAATAATGAGAGGCCATCATGAGAGCAAGTTGAAAGATAAATCTTAGCACTTACAAATATATTAAAATAAAGTACCTGAGAAATCGAGTTCCGATATTTGTGAGAAATCCCCTTCACAAGCCCAGTCATCTGTGCGTGATTGAAGAATGAATTTATGAGCTTTGATCTTCTGTCCACCTTCAAGGAGAATGGTTATATCACTGGAAAGAGAGATGGTAATCTGGTATAATAAAAAGAAGTTTAAATCTTTCAATATTTAATAATTACAAAGAAAATATCCGTATTCTTCTCCTTCATCTGCTTTTCTACAAAATCTACAATATTTTCAAGATTTTTCATTTATTGCAAAAGACCAACTTTTACTTTAATCAACATAAGACACTTAAATGCACAAGGAGACCTTGATATTCATTCCTCTAAATGATTAGAACCGTGGTACCCAACTAGCTTAACTCACCGCATGACGATCATAAATGGTAAATTGACATTTTTTATATTCAATCTAATAACAAGTGCCACTAATCATTCTAGCTTGTCTAAGGTGTCACTTAAAATGATATATTTTTATCTAATATGTCCATTTGTATTCTAGACTGTGCGAGTGACAATCTGTCCATATATTCATTTTAACATATAGGATTAATATGTACAATTTGTTTTTTGCAATGTCAGCATACGTAGCTAAACATTTTCAAAGATGTGGCCTGCAGTCTGTAGTGGAATGGGGCCGTAACTGGTTAGTAACGCTCAATGCTGCCAAGACTAAGCTCATTTGCTTTAATAATTACAAGAAACCTTCTCAACCACTGATTGCCATACACTGCCTGAAAGTACTTTCCTCAAACTCCTAGGGTTAACATTCACAGACAACATGAATTGGAGCAAATACATTGAGGCAACTGCCAAGGCTGATGCAAGAAAGGTGGGCTCTCTCTCTACCGTGCTAAAAGGCTACTCACAGTTTATCCTGTATTTCTACAAGGCCACAGTTCGCCCATGCATGGGGTATTGTTGCCATGTCTAGGCTGGTACATCTGCCACTAGTTCCTTGCTTCTAGACAGGTTTTAAAAAAAAAAGAGTCGTCAACCTAATAGGCCCTGAACTATCAACTAAACTCCAACCTCTGTCCCATCGTTGAAACGTGGCATCCTTTACAAGCGTTTCAATGCCAAGTGCTCTCACAAACTCCAAGCACTAATATCCCCCCCTCGACGACAATACTCTTGACAAACCCGACAAGCAGCAAAATCCCACCCCTACATTGTAGAGATCCCTAGATCCAATAAAACCTTCTACTTTAATAGCTTTTTTCCCCTAGGATTGCTGCATTTTGGAATTCTTTCCCAAGTTCCTGCTTCCATGACTGTACTGATATGCAGAAATTCAAGTGTAATGTGAACAGACATCTTGCTGCCCAACTCCATAAATAGTATCCCTGCAAATTTAGTCCCAAATAGTACCACCTCACAACTAAGTAGCCCTGTTCCTTGTTTGGGGTGTAATGATAATAAAAAAAAAAAATTGCTGTCGGAGCTTATCCGATGTAAAACTTGAAATCAACAATGACAGCAGTGCATCACTGAAGATCCCTATTGAAGCACCTGAAGATCGTATTTCACTATTATTTCAATCCTTCAAGTTAATTGACTAATAAATAGGCCTATGACAAGAGAATATTCTTTCCATTATTTTGATTCGAGTATATATCAGTTCATATCTTATATGTTCTTAGATAGAGTGATATGGTTCTCTGTTGATTAACTGTGTTGCATATATACTCGAGAGTCAAAACAATGAAAAGAATATTCTCTTGTCACAGCCCTACTTATGTGTACAACACAAGCTATGCTTAAAAAAAAAAAAATGCAAAAAAAAATAGTGGTCATATAAGTTTATGTTTGCATGCAAAAATGATTTTAGGCACAAAAAAGCAAATTCACCGTTTGATCTGATAACCAAATTATAAAAAGACCACGATTTATACATTCCAAATAATAGAGCCACAGACAAGACAATATACTATACTATGCTCTACTACACCTTGTCCCGCAGGCAAAGGCTGAATAAATAACTATTTTCAACTTGCACACTAACAAAAGATAGTACACACTCACACATAGTCAGATGCATGCACACATCGACAGAAAACGAATATAGAAGAAACACACTGCAAATACAAAAAAATGTTTCCAATAAAATATTTACTCACGTAAAATAACTTTCAAACCTCTGTAAATTTGTACATATATAAATACTGGTGGGGGGGTACCCGGCGTTGCCCGAGTATTTGTAGGTGTGTGAACAAAACAGAACAAAAAATAAACTTAACGATAGCGATTTAAAAAAAAAAAAAAAAAAAAGATGGGGGTTTGGTGGCATGTGGGCTTGAACCCGGAGCCTTGAGGCCTAGAGACTGAGCCTGAACACCTGCGCTACGGCGACAATGATAATGTAAGAGCAATTAAAGTGAGTTAAGTCAAGGAGGTTTGATTGACAGGTGGACACTTAATGAGGTCATTGCGGGAGCATTACGATGATGGGGCAGTTTTTTGGTGTTTGTTTACATTGTTTCACTGCAGGATCGTTTTTTCATTTACTGCAGGACAGTTTGTGCTTCCCCTAGATGATGGGAGGGGGGGGGAAATCAGCTCCCCATTGAAAGGGGATTGTCCAAATTGAATAGCAATTCTCTGATATAAGGAAAAAAATGCATCGATCAAAGCTGAATCGCACTGGAAACGATGTAACAACCTTCGTATTAGTTTCACTTTTATTATACGAAAAAACGAATCTACACGTGTCAATCGAAAAATGTTGAATATTTAGCTTTCGAAAGTCGGGCAAATTAAATACACACGCGACCCCAGTTCGTAACTCGTAGTTATTATGATTTCGACGTGATATAAAAAGTTTTAAAAATGAGTGACGGCCTCGAGAAGCCGGCGAAAAAAATCCTTTTGCGGACATACACAAAAAGCGAACGTACATATATACAAACATTTTCGCTTTTATATATATAGATGTTATGTTTGTTAACCATGATTTTGTTTACTTCATTTAACATTTTTAACATTCATTACATTTAAATTGTTAACATGTATCTTGCTACGTTTCAGCAACCATTTAAGCTAGAATGCACGCTTTTAAGTCTTCACAATTTTACCTTTCATAAACAAGCTTAAATTTAACGCATTGAACCAAAATGAAAGAAACAACATCAATTACACAAACCAATCAGTTTATGTAACATGTGTCACATACGATAGTCGGTCACCTCGCTAATGTTAAACTCCTTTCTGACCAACAGTATGGATTTAGGCAAGCCCATTCTACTGCAGATATCATCTCTGAACATATATACCATACACTAGACAAAGCTGATAAAGCTTGGGCCATAACATTTGATATATCAAGAGGTTTTGACAAGATCTGTTTCATTGGTAAAATATTGCATCCCTCTGCCTAAGTATTTTAATGGTAGGTGCTCTGACAAATTACAAGCCCTTGTACTCCCTCAACGTAAATAAACCTGACAAGCACCAAAATCCCACCCCTACACAATAGAGATCCCTAGATGCCAGAAAGCCTTCTATTCTAATAGTTTCTTCCCTAGGACTGCTAGACTTTGGAATTGCCTTCTGGGTCCCTGCTTCCCTGACTATACTGACATGCAGAAGTTAACGTAGTAATGCAAACAGACATCTTGCTGCTCAACTCCCTACATAATATTCCTACTAATTATGTTCCAGATAGTATCTCTTCACATCAAAGTGGCACTGTGCTTTGTTTGGGGTGAAAAATACAATTAAAAGAAAAAATTTTTAATCTGGAATGAAGATTTTCTCAGGAAAACAGTATTACTGGATGCATTATCAGCAAGTTTTTACAAGAGTTTATAGTTGGATTTTTCAAGTCGACTCCATAGTCAGCATGTTAACAAAGCAAAAAATTTTTTTTAATTTATAAAAAAAAAGAAAGAAAATTATTTCGACTCCTACAAAAACTGCTGACTCCTCTTACCTGTAAGCTTCCTTGTTAAACAAGTCTGCTACTTTTCGGAGTAGCCGAGGCACAAAGTTGTTGTTGTCATCGTCACTGCTGTTTTCAGACTGACCCAAGGAGGCTAATGCTACCTGGTACTTTTGCTCCACCTCGGCCAGCCGTTCCTGGATTTTGACATACTCCTCCCGAAGCAAACCCAGGTGATTCTGCAATTTGCTCACCTCACCTGCAAAAAGAAATATAAAAAGAACAAAAAAATTATTTAATGTTTACTTCTATACAGAAAAGTTGTTTGGACTTGATTAAAAATGTGTATAAGTACATTTTGAAATTTTCAACAACGTTGTAGACTTAATATAATCATGACATCATGAAATGTATGGCACTACTGTGATAGGGGCCAGATTTATGAGAGGTATGTCAACCTGGGTATAGAGTTGGATGCCAACATGTTTGCTAATATTACATTGATATTTTGACATGTTAGTATGGTCAAAGGGAACAAGAAGAAAATTCTAAACGTAAGTAGTTCGATGAAACACTGATGTGACAGGGACTGAAGCATGATAGACAGTGCAAGACTTATTAGGTTAGAAATTCTTTTTTGCATCCTGTCCAAGAAGAATAGGCTTATGGCTAGTGCACCAACCCAAACAATACTCCATGCATAGACGAATGGTAGCTTTTTAGAGATACTAGCAGGCCGCTTGGCGTTGCCCAGTTATAAAATACATAAATATATTTTAATTCCTGTAGAAACTGAGACATGTCCAAGCAAGTATGTTTTTTTTTCTAAACAGTCCAATTCTTGTATGTAAAAAAAAATATTCAAGTTGAGATTTAAACCAAAACAAAGACAGTAAGTCAAGTATGATAACTATTTGGCCAGTGTGACATGCTCTTTAAAAAGTGTTTTTTAACCAACTTATATTTAACACCAGTGGCTGTGCCACGTCAGCACACACAATGCCGAGTCAAATACAAAATCGAGTACACTCAACATCGCCTTGACATCAACTTGTGGACTCGGAGTATGGGAAATTCCCATATGCACAAAACAAAATGACTGAAAAAACAAAAATACCCTAAGGTTACGAATAATGAGTAAACGTTGGATAAAATGGTTAAAATTATTATGAACTTGCCAGGATTCGAACCTGGAATCCTCTGATCCATAGTCAGACGCGTTATCCTTGCACCACAAGTCCTGTCCGTAAGCCAAAAAATGTTACTGCGACTGTATACAGAGAGTGCTAAATTCCGTTGACATGGGCAGGTAACTTTTTCAACAATTGCACGAAACGGCCCAAAAACCCTTATTTCGGGGTTTTTGTGCGACTCCGCGTTGTTCGTTACGAACCATATATAGATAAGGACAATCTAGGGACTCACGCCTTTCAGGGAAAAAAGAATTTTTCAATTCGGTGCATCCGTTCGAAAGTTTTATTGGTATATACACACACACACACACACATACACACACACACATAAAATAAATAAACATTTAGAATTTTATTAATAGTATAGATGAGGAATCTGTAATGTGAACCATTCACACACACGCAATCATGAAACAGAAAACAGAAAAATCCGACAACTCCCACATACAAATTTTTTCATTTTGACCTTTTAGAAACCCATTTTCAGATGAAAACTTATTAAAACGTTTTTCACATGTCTGAATAACCTATATACCAAATTTAAAGTCTGTAGATTAAAAATTCATTGAGAAATGTCCTCACTTTTATAGATATGTAGATAAGATGTTGACAGATGTGACAAGTTTTCTAGTCGGGTAGAGAGAACCTGTTTTTTTGGTTGCAGTGATTTATAAAAAAATACAAAAATACACAGAAATTAAATTAACTAAAATCATTGGATAGTTGAGAGGTGACAGTGGTCACGTGGTTAACGACCTGGGTGTTCCAAGTTTGAATCCAGTTCATTCCACAAAATCACTTTAGGATGTTGGCAAGAATTCTGATTAGAAAAATATTAGGGAAGCCCTGCTTCCTTGACTACTGACATAGAGAAGTCCACGTGTAATGTAAACAGACATCTTGCTGCTTAACTCCCTACATAGTGTCCCTGCTAATTATGTCCGAGATAGTAGCTCTTTACATCAAAGTGGCATTGTGCTTTGTTTGGAATGAAAATGCAATTACAAAAAAAATTTTTTGTAATTTAGCTTGAAGGTTTTCTCAGGAAAACAGTATTACTGAATGCATTATGTCCTGAACAATACAATCTTCAGATTAATATGGTATGATGATGATGATGGATAGTTAAATTTAGCATTTATTCACAAAAAGGTACAAAATTAAGCATATCTTACAAAAAAAAACAAAAAACATATTTTCCACTTGTTGCTTTGAATAAACCTTTTTCTCCGTCTAACCTATGAAACTACACACACTAAGGTATACAGAAGTTGTAGAATTAAAAAAAACAAAAAAACATTTGGTTGCAAATCCTTAGTCTATTTATTCCTGATATGTTCATTATTTCATCTTGATCAACTGAAAACACAAACTGCAGAAGGTTAATATGACGATAAGACTTCAACTCTGACAACCTAATAGAAAACTGTTGCATTGTATTGTACTCACACAACCTAGGATCAACCATGAATGTTTTTTGTAGGAGGAGCAGGGGATTTAACAATACCGATTTTTACCACATAAGAAAAAAAAAATCATGAGTTCAAAATTTTTAATTTTACCAAAGTAGATTTTTAAAAATCAATAAAAATGGAATACACAAGATCTGATATGTTTTGATGTCAGGGTTACAACTAAGGCACAACTATTGTATGAATTTAGTTTTGAAGATGAAATTAAGCAAAGAAACTGTTGAAATTTGATTCATTTATTTTCTTTTATATCGTAAAAAAATTCTTGTGAAATGCATGTCTGACATATAAATAGGATACTTTGCAGCTAATTCTACTCTATGCGACCAAGGCAGTCAATCCCCCTGTATTTTCTCCTATATCAGAAAACACGCCATGCAAAATACAAACATCTGTGTGTGATGTTGCCAAGCTAATCAAAAACCTTTATTCCAGTATAGCAACTGGCCCTGATGGCATTCCAATTATAGTGCTGAACAAGCTTCAACTAAAACTAGCTCCCATACTTACAGTGCTGTTTAAGCATTGTCTTAAGAAGAATTGCTTCCCAACACCCTGGAAAATCTCATCAGCATGCCATGTATTTAAGTTTAAGGATTCAAGTGATCACTCATCTCCCTTTCAGTATTGACCAATAAGTCTCCTGTGCGTCATAAGTAAGTTGCTGAAATCTGTGTTAAATAGAGAAATAGTCAACCACCTCAGCAAAAATAATCTTCTTAGTGACATGCAATAGGGTTTGTGTTCTGCTAGATCTACAGCAGATGTGCTAACGGTTATATCTCATAGGATTAGCAAATCTCTTGACGGAGGCTTCCTTTCTAGGGCAATTGCTATTGACATATCAAAGGCGTTTGATAGGGTATGGCATAAAGGTCTATTTCACAAGATCTCCAGCTACAGTAGAGCTGGAAATGTCTCCTCAATTATTAAATCATTTCTCTCTGATAGGTTCATAAGAGTAGTGGTTGATGGGCAGAAATCAGAAGTTCACAGTATTAATGCTGGAGTCCTCAGGGGTCCATCCTGGGCCCAACTCTCTTCCTGATCTACATCAATGATCTCCCAAATCACATCCTAAGATCATTCATAGACATTTATGCTGATGATGCTACCATCTATGGCAACATATCAAAGGCTGTAAATGACCAAGTTCCTTCTGATTCTCTCTCCTCTGATCTTGAGCACGTGGTACAATGGGGAAAAAGGTGACTGGTTACTTTTAATGCATCTAAAACAAAGCTTCTATCTTTACATCAGCAATGCTCTGAGTCCAATCTGGCATCTATTGAAATGAATGGCTCTCGTCTTTCGGAGACTCCATGTTTTGACAAGCTTCTGGTTCAGACCTTTATTCCTGATCTGAAATGGAACATGTACATCAAATCCGTTGCCAAAGTCGCTGAAAAAATGTTTGGATCCTTCTATCGATCCATTAGATATCTCACTGCTGATGCAATTCTCAACCTATATAAGAGCTAGGTACGTCTAAGGATGGAGTACTGTTGCCCCATCTGGACAGGAGCTGCTAGAAAACCTTATTCTGCCTTGACAGAGTTCAAAACAGACTTTGTAGCCTAGTGAGGGATGCCCCTTTCTCTTCCTTGCAACCTCTTTCCCACAGAAGAGATGTTGCGAGCCTGTCTCTGCTTTATTGTTATTTTCATGGGAAGTGCTCATCTCAGCTCTAATCTATGGTCCCCACTCATGAAACTTTCATGAAAAACACTCATCTAGATGGAACAATAATTTCCCCCACTCTTTATCTGTACCTAAACCTAAATGTAGATTCCATGAACAAAGTTTCTAAGAACTGCATGCCTGTGGAACTCTATTCCACTTGCCCGCTTTCCAGCTGACTTGGTCGTCTTCAAGTTCAACATAAACAAATTCTTGATGAGCCATCACCTTAAGTAATCCAATTTATCAAATTTCCATTACTAACGATTACTATAATATTATCTCATAGACTACTGTACACTCATTAACCCTTATCCTTGAGTGACCTATGGGCCTTGATAAGTGGCGACTCCTATGTAAAAAAAAAAAAAAAAAAAAAAAAAAAAATGATAAACATTATCTATTTATAAAGCTGGGATGTTTATTGCATGTACAATAGGGTAGGTCAATTTTGGAATTATGACTGTCTATGCAGAGAAAGTTGTTTTATAACCTAAATAATAACCCAAAATATATTTTTTTCCAAAACTTTATCGTTTTTTTTGAGCAAATGAATTTAAACATTGAAAAAATTCAATATGCTTTCATGCCAGTGCTAAATGAAAAATAACCCTGCCATATTAACGCAGCTTTTAGAAGAAAAATATGAAGAAAATATAATCAAAAGAGTTTTTGTTTGTTTGTTATATCTATATTGTTTTCAGAAAACTAAATGAGCATCGATAAAAAAGCAAACACTGCAAAATATTTCATTTCAAATAAATTGGACAACTACTAAATCGGGGCTTCTTTTTACTCTGTAATTTTTTCATTTACACCGACATGTTATCAGGTTTGTTGACATTCTACACGTGTTTTAACTGGAGCTTATTACAAATATGAAAATAAATCTTTTGCATTTTATGTATTTGCAAATTTAAATTAAGAAAAGAATAGAGTGATACCTAGTGTTGAAGCAACTGGTGCTGTTCTAGCAAATGAAATTATCAATGTTTTACAACAGCATAACAGTGCAAATACGCTAAAGGCTGTACTTTTAGATAACATCAATCAACATCCTCAAACCAATTAATCTATTGATTTACAAAATAACATTAATTCACTATTAGGTATTATTGTTTTCTAATTGACTGACTTTTCATTCTATTCTATTTACACTTAATTTCTTTTTTTGGATCATGGGTAGAAAAATTTGCATTAAACTCTTTTCACCTCAATTTATTTCTGCGAGTAGTGATCCAGTTCAACATCATAAAAGTCTGCCACCCCACCCTAACAAACACACACACACACACACACACACACACACAAAGCAAACAAATCAATCAATACCCCTCACACATATACACTCATTAATTTCATATTGAAATTGATACTTATTCACTTTTGTTACCATGCTGAAATAATAACATTATTTTGAAAGCCATTCCTAACAGAGAGAGGAGAGTGTTTTGTAACTATTCTGTGCTTCCACCTAACAATTTAATTAAAAAAAGATATCATGCAACTTGAATTTAACCTGAAAAAACTATTTAAAAATAGCACGGTAACAAAAGTGCATAAGCACCATGAAATTAAATCTCGCCATAATACATTTCGGTTCAGCCATACACAGTTAGCCATGTCATTTTGTTATATTATAAATTAAAACCAAAGCCTCTCACACCAATAACTGCTTTGTTTTAATTGAAATCCTTAGCGTTTCGGATAAACAGTGTCTTTCTAGACAATTTACTTTTGGGAACTGTTATTCTTGGTTTCCTCAATTTTTCTAGCCAATAACGAGATGATGGGTGTTATGCACAGGCATGTAATTTATTCCAGTCTTTTTTTTCTGTAAGTGTCAGAAACACAAATTGGATATTATACTCAATAAAATTAATCAAAATGATAATCAAACAATTCAAAACTGGATATCCTAAAAATATCTTCATTACAGAAAAATGCTACAGGTGTCCGTCTTCGTATTTTGTTTGTACAACAAATATTATTCTCTGTGAACAATTAACACAAGTAAATGTTGACATTTCCTTTCTAGAAGTCAGAAACCCCCAATTCAAATAGCGAGTGTTTTCACAGGTTGTATGAACACATTTACACAAACCAAATCATCCTGTCAGAAAAAAGGGGAAAGTAAGAAGGCTTCAAAACAGTGAGGCGATTCAAATAAAAATTGCCAGTGTTTAAAGAGGTTTTGCAACAGTACACCAAGTGCAAGATAGAGTGAATTTCGGATGGCAAAACGTTTTCTTTAATTATCGTCAGACAATCTCCAACTTTGAGAATCACGTTTGAATACTTTTTTTTTTTTTTTTTTTTTTTTTTTTTTTTTTTTTTTTACTCAGAGGTGACAGTGGTGTTGTGGATAATGACATGAACTGATGTATGACTGGGTATGGATATTGCTTTACTAAGCTCAAATCTTCTCCCCTTTCAAAATATTCACAGCAAGAACTCATTTTGCTAACAAAACAACAAAACTAAAAACACTTTCCTTTCTTTCTGTGTGTATACTAAAGTTGAATCCCAGTCAGATTTGAGCATGATTAATTAAAAGAACTCAGAGTTTAATTACTTGTAGTGACGTTATATGACAAGAATCTGCTGACATTACATTTCAAGATAAATATGTTGTAGTCTGCTTGGAAGCAGTTCTGTAGCAATGTATTTTACAAACTGTAAGCCATGCGAAAAAGCTCTGGTCATGGAAATTTTATCTGACGCTATACACACAGAAAGAAAGGAAAGTGTTTTTTGTTTTGTTAGCAAAATGAGTTCTTGCTGTAAATATTTTCAAAGGAGAGAAGATTTTAGCTTAGTCAAGCAAGTTCTATGAAAGTAATGATACAGTAGAGAGACTAGCAACATCTCTATGAAAAAGGGGTTGTAAGGAACGGAAGAGATCATCCCACTAGATTTCGAAATCAATTTTAAACTGCCTAGGCAATAAAGAGTACTGTTAATAGCACCTGCTCCAATGTGGCAGCAGTACTTCATCTTACAACGCTGTGCATCATTTTTAAGTGGTACCTTCTGTAAGTCTCTGATTCTAAGAAGACTCAGGGTAACCAATGCCAACAACAGAATCAGGTTTGTCAAAAAAGTCACACTATATGGAGTCATATGCATTTTTCTTTATGAATTAGTAATGGAATTTTACAAAAACAAAAAAATGTTTCAATATAAAATTCGCGCATGTATGGAGTATTGTTGTCACATTTGGGCTGGTGCATCTGCTACTAGTCTCATGCTTCTGGACAGAGTTCAAAAGAGAGTTGCCAACCTGATAGGTCCTGAACTGTCATCTAGGCTTCAACCGCTGTTCCATCGACAAAATGTTGCATCCCTCTGACTGTTCTACAAGTATTTTAATGGTGGATGCTCTGATAAGACAAGCAACAAACCCTTGTACCTCTTCGACGTTAATACCCCTGACAAATCTGACAAGCAACAAAATCTCACCCCTGCACAGTAGAGATTCCTAGATGTAAGAAAGTCTTCTACTCTAATAGCTTCTTTCCTAGGACTGTTAACCTTTGGAATTCCATTCCAGGTTCCTGCTTCCTCAACTGTACTGACATGCAGAAGTGTAATGTGAACAGACATCTTGCTGCTCAACTTCCTACATAGTATCCTTGCAACTTATGTCCCCAATAGTAGGCCCCCTACATCCATGTCGCACTATGCCTTGTTTGAGGTGAAAATAAAATAAAATAAATAAAATATGGATGTTTTAAAATCAAACATTAATAGAAAAGTTAATGTTATAATCTCTATGGATTACTGATGGACCACATGAAGATTGTAGATTAAATTTTAAAACATCAAGTGCCGAGATGTTAAAATACAATAATTTCACCATTGCTATTACAGTATAGGGCACAAATGAAAGTCGCATTCCAAGAAAAAACCCTTCCTTATTTATTTGTATCATGCACAAATTGGTATTTACACTAAAAAATTGTGAAAAAATTATAGAGTAAAATTTTAATTAAAAATAAAAATCTGTTTTTATCATATTTTGGTGATCCACCATTGATACGACTGGAAATCCCATAAAGCAGGAGAAGATAAGTCAGTTTGTCATTTAACGAATAATGAATTATGGACTGGCAAAATAGGAAAACTGATTTTTAATTAAAATTCTACTTGATGATTTTCCCTAATTTTTGGTGATACATAAGTATATCTATTTTACTTAAGATGCAATTTTCATTTGCGCACCATCTATAATACAAAAGCAAAAATGTGTGTGCGCATTTTTTTATATGTCCGGCAAAGGCTTTCGGGGCTCGAGGGGAGTCAGTAATTCTTTCAACTTTTTATATACTCCCTGGATTATAATATCTCCGATTTACTAACGGAGGTCGTTCTACCTTTTTTATTTGAACGATTTTTACAATCTATTTTCGCGCTATTTCTTCCTCTCCGCGTGTTTCTTATAAAAGTGAAACTGATTCATAAAAAAAAAAAAAAAAAAAAAAAAAAAAAATCGAGTCGCTGGCCTTCGTGGTAGGCAGGTGTTGAAAGCAATCAATTTTGATCACCGTGGGGAATACCCCTTCATATCAGACAATTGCTATTCATTAAGACGCTGCCAGAGCCCCCACCACCACCACCACCACCACCACCACGGTGGAAAGAACTGGCTTCCAGCCAAACTTGAGTGCATGATTTCATTTCTCCGGCATGAACTCATTCACTTTCTGCATGTCAACTTTTTAATCATTAAATTAGAACGTGTTTCAATTCCTGTCCTATTGTGGCCACGCGGTAAGATGTCAGGTTTTTTATCACTTTCTTTTCCACCTTCGCATCAAGGCTTTGGGTTCAAGCCTACTTGCCTACTACAACTTTTTTTTTCTGAACACACGCATCCAAACAGGCAACACCGGGCACTCCCGCTAGTACTGTATAAACATCATTTCACCTTATTAGTTAAATAATGACATAACCATACTTTTTTACACATGTATTTTAGCTGTAAGTAGGTTCAGGGAGTCTTCGTTATAATAGCGAAACTCAAAAATCAAAATATTGAATTTCAAGTAAAACCAATGGTAGCTACTTAATTGTTATGTCACAGTAATGAACATATCCTAAAATTATAAAAAATCGAAAATTAATTATTAATGAAAACAGTTTTCACAAACAATTAGCAAAAATTGAATTTTGATAAATTGGCCTAAGACTTTCAAAGTCTTTATAAAATTATTACCTTTTAACTCCCTTATTACAAGTCAAATTCCTCAGTTTCTATTTTTAAGCAAAACTCAACTTTCACTATTTGTCTTCGAAAACTATTTTCATTAATAATCAATTTTCTACCTTGTTTTCTGGGCACTCTTGCATAATTTGATCCGGATTCTTGGGAATTCTCGTCAAGTATGGCTCGGGCAAGACCGGCAATCATCAGTTTCAGCCGAGCATTGTTCAAATGTTGAAACCCTAAATAGACTTATTTTGTATTTACATCACCGAAAAGGAGGGTTCTTTTTGGATGACCAGACCAAATCGCAATGCCGAAACCCTCCTAATAATAAACAAATATATTCTGCCGGGGACTAGTCATATATCTGACTGTTGGAAGGAACTATAACAAAGTAGGAGGAGAAGGGTTCCACCAACCACCTGACAGTGAATCATAAGTATGCATTTTGTAGACCCCACGATGAACCATGTCGAGAGGATGTAGGAAGGAAGCAAAACAGTGAAACAAGAATGTGGGACCAACCGGGAGCTTCTGGGTAGATATTTACTTGAATTTATGTGGAGACAAAAAATTCGGAAACGATCCTTTTGTCTCCATCATTAATCACATTTCCAAAAGCTACTCAGTTCTTGGGGAGCTTCCTTCCATTTCCTTTTACCCCCATCTCCCTCCCTCTTTTCCATCGATGGCTGTTCAACAGTCGACCAAAGTAAAAGATTCCTAAGGGAAATATCCTCATCTCGAGAAGGTTCTTCCGCCAGCAATAAACAATCATAAAAAAATATTTAAAAAAAAAAAAAAATATTAGGTTTTCTTAAAAAAAAAAACAAAAAAAAAAAACCTAAAGTTTTTCCTATACTTTCATCTAACAATTTATGCTTACATAAACATATTTTTATGTATTTTCTTTAAAAAAAAAAAAATATATATATATATATAAAATTTCTTAGAAAATATTTAAATTCATTATCTTTCTTATGAAAAAAAACTGTCATTTTAAGAAAAATATAGAACATATTACTTCTAACTTTTGCAATCGTACTAAACCTTTTTCTCCTCATGCTCCCATGGTTTCACCCCGATAAATAAAAACAAAAAAAAATTTCTGAACGGCATAAATTAGTATCACCATCGAAATATACTTTCTCCACATCAAAGTTCTCATCAGCCTCCATTCTCACACAAAACGATTATCATATCTCAACCTACCAATAATTCCACACATAATAACATTTCAAAGAAAATTATTTTAGCAGTTAAAACTTTTGTTTATAAAGTTCCTTTACACCACAAGCTAAGACATCCACTATAGAAATTTGAGTGCGGGGGGGGGGGGCTAAATGCATTGAAAATAACTTGTACCAAGGAGCCATTTCCTTAGTATCCTCTTCACTTCTAATGATGAATGTGTTTTAAGTGCAAATGGATTTCAAACTAATGATTATTGTTGCTTTTCTTATATTCATACTAAATTATAACAAAAAAATGTGGATGCTAACTCATTTAAGATAAACTGAGAAAACCATGACTAAATTTTTTTTAATTCTTTACAAGATCACATCCTGTATATTATCTGAAAACTAACAGAAAACCATTTATATATTAGTTTTGTTTTTGTTTGCATTTCTCTAACCACATGCAGGATTGTCATGTTTGGGGTTAAGGAATTCAGACTATTTCTCATTGTGAGAATGTGAACTTCATCTTGTCATATAACGGATTTCATTTATTTAAACGGTTGACTTGAAAATCTTATTATTGGTCCAACTTAGTCGGACTTGGACCTTAGAATTCACCCTTGTCCATTTGTTCCAAAAATTCTCAATAACTACTTTTTTTAAATACTACATTTTTTGGAAAATTTGCATGAAGTTACAACTACCCAAGGAAGGAAATATAACATTCTTGGATTTTTTATAAAAATTCTGGTTGTGTCCCCAGGGGGTCAAAAGGGATCAAAACGGCCAAAAATAGCACTTTCCAGGACATACAATCTTTTCCGACTATTAGATTTTACAGAAAATTACCCAAAAGAAGATCACATGGGCATACATCTAGAAACATAATATTTGACCCTGGGAAAATTCTGGTTGTGTCCCCAGGGGGTCAAAAGAGTCAAAATTGGACAAAAATAGCACTTTCCAGGATATAGAATCTTTTCCGACCATTAGATTTTACAGAAAATTACCCAAAAGCAAGACCACATGGATATTCATCTGGAAATGTAATATTTGACCCTGGAAAAATTCTGAGGCTTGAGCCCCAGGGTGTTTTAGGGGTGAAAAACACACCTTTAAGACTAATTTTTATTTTTCTCCTAAAATTCAAGGCATCAGTTGAGGGGCCATACAGTTTTTGGCTTGTTTTTAGATATGAAAATTTGAAATTAAATCTGACACTTGCTAACAGTATTTATTTTCATTGAGAAAATTAAGTACATTCATTAACAGCAACAAATCAGATTCGCTCTACCTTTCTTTGACAAAAATGCTGTCTGTAAAAATAAGGTTCTAAAATTGGTTTTAATCCGATAATTTATTTTAATTTTTTATGAAAAAATGTTTATATTTTTTCTAAACATAAGATTAATGAAAACAAATATTTCCACACAAAAAATCAATACTAAATTTACCTTTTCTATATTTCGTCAGACTTATGTAGAAAGATTAAAGATATGCGTGCAAAAATAAAGATAAAAACAGAAAATTCCAGATGAGATTAGTTTAAGCAAGAAAATTAAATTTTTTTTTATTAGAAGTGAAGTTAGATTCTCTTTTAGCAACCATCTGAAATTTGTATATTTGTAACGAACCGTGATTTGGTCGGCTAGTTAAATATTTGGTTTTATTTGCTGGTCTTATTTTGTTTTTTTCTTTTCTGATGTAAATATTTTCCTTGTATGCATTTTTGATATTTAATCCATTAATGTCTGGTATTTAAACTGGAGACATCTTTCTTTAGAACAGACACAACAACAAAAACATTGTCAAAACCTTTTTTTATTAAAATAACAAAAAATAAAACAAATATATTTGAAACCATCATTGCTCAGTCAAGGTAAACAGATGTCACGGTGTCTAAACTCACTTGATTCATGCCGCTATAATCCAATTAAATAAGATACTTTTGTAACAAAAAATACCCGAGGTTTTGTTTAAAAGATTGTTCTATTCACATAACAGCTTATTTCTTAACCCAATTCGAACATATCTTTTTTTCTTTTTATCCAATTGTGTGATTTTTTTTTTGTTTTTACTCCATTAGATTCATTAGACTTATGAGTTAGTTGTTTTCTATACTAATAACAAAAAATATTTAACACGCTGAACAAATTTATAAAAATTTTTTCTTATTCAATAAATGCAATCCAGTTTTTATATTACTTCAAAATCAAGCATACAGTAAGAAAGGCTTTCTCCTTGACAAAACTCTTTGATTTACAATTTAAAAGGAAAAGTTTACATCCAATTTGTTGCTAATGTTAATGGAAAAATGGTTGCATCATTCTATCACTCCAGAAACTACCTGCTCTTAATCCTCTATTTTTTTTTATTATTGCATTTTCCCCCTAAACAAGGCACAGTGCCACTTTGATGTGTGTGTGTGGGGGGGGGGCTACTATTTGGGACATAACTTGTAGGGGTAGTAAGTAGGGAGTTGAGCAGCAAAATGTGTGTTTACATTATTCTTGAGCTCCTGCATGTCAGTACAGTCAGGGAACCAAGAACCCGGAAAAGACATTCCAAAGTCTAGCAGTCCTAGGGAAGAAACTATTAGAGTAGAAGGCTTTCTTGAATCTAGGGATTTCTATTGTGTTGGGGTGGGATTTTGCTGCTTGTCGGGTGTATTTCCGTCAAGGTGGCACAAGGGTTTGTAGCTCGTCGAAGCATCCGCTATTAAAATACTTCTAAAACAGGCAGAGGGATGCAACATTTTAGCAATGGGACAGCGGCTAGATTGGTGACTTTTTTTTGTCTAAGAGTGAGAGACTAGTAGCAGATGCAGCAGCTCAAATGTGACAACAATACTCCATACATGGGCGAATGGTGGCCTTGTAGAGGTACAAGATACTCTCAGACATAAGTAACTTTCTAGCATGGCAAAGAGAGTCTACCTACCTATAGAAGAATCAGATATGTCATAAGATGGAGTACTGCTGCCACATCTGGGCACGTGCTACAAAGAGTACTCTTGATACAAAATTGATTTTGAAATCTAGTAGGAATAATCTCTTCTGTTCCTTACAACCTTTTCCCCATAGAAGAGATACTGCTAGGTTCTCTCCACTCTATCATTACTTTCATGGAAATCTTCTCCCCTTTTCAAAATATTCACAGCAAGAACTCATTTTGCTAACAAAACAAAAAAAAACTTTTTGTGTGTGTGTGTGTTTAGCATTAGATGAAATTTCCATGAACAGATCTTTTTTGTTATAGGGTTCTCGTTTGTAGAACACATTGCCACAGGACTGCCTCCAAGCAGATTACAACTTTCATTTGCAAATGCATCAGCATCAGATTCTTGTCATAATGTCATTACAAGTAACTAAATTTAAGTGTTCTTTTCATTTATCATCCTCAATCTTCATGGAGGTTCTTCAACTTTCAACAAGCTTTCATACAATCTCATTAACCCATATCCTCAATCTTCAGAAGTGGTAACTGTCATTTTAATGTGAATACATATCAATATAGATTTTGCAAAAAAGTTTCATCACAATAGAATGTCATTAGTATTCATTAACCATGCAGTGTTTATGTGCAGAGAGAAAAAAAAAGTCAGCCATACCAGATGATGCCTATTCTACAAAATTAATTTACAAAGACTTTTTAATAATTGCTCAGCATTATTGATTTCTAATTGTATTGTTTTATTTTAATACACAACAGCTTTAAATGTAGTTTGTTTTTGTTTTATGAAAAAGCCATTAAATTAAATGGGGACAGAAATAATTGACCTTTTTTTTTTTTAATTTTCTTATATTATTGTTTGCCTTTCATGATGACAAGATCAGTGTATAGTGGAGAATTCACCTCCCTCGAAAAAGGGCAGCTCTCTAAACAGGCTCAAGTAATCAGCAAACCACCACCACCCTGTCCAAAAGGGAGGTAATGCCTGGGAGGGTGGTCTCCTAAAATTGCTAAGATACAAAGAGAAATTAACTTTGATCCAGCCAGAAGACTCGATTATCCCAATGCAATGTCAGTATATAAAATTGAGTAACTACAATGAAATTTCCTTGAATTTCAACTCCTGATAACTCATTTATTTTAGAGTAATTTTGACAAAATCTGAATGTAAACAAAGTTTTAACCTTCCCTTTTTTAAATGTATAGTTCTTTTTATTTTGTCATTAGTATCTTTTCCAGGTTACTTCAAGTTAGTATATAATTTTCAGTGATGGGCAATTTATTTTTTAATGTTGACATATTTAAACTTAATACACACAATACTGTGTGTCTCTATGAATATAAAAACAATCCTATCTTAAAGAAAAAGGTCGCTCATCAATATGTTGAGCTTAATAGAGTTTTAAGTGGTCTTTCACATAAAAAATTCCAAACTGAAAACTTAATGAATTAAAATTTTGCACTATTATCAAATTGTGGTTCTGTCAGTTTTTACATTGTTCAAATCTGAGTTGTTTTTTTTTTATTTGATTTAATATTAAATGAAAAATCTATCTTGATCTTTACTGTGCTATGAATTATAGCAAGAAGATTCAATGTGTTAGCTGTTGAATTGAATCTTATGAACAGTCAAAGCTATGTTTGCATTTCATTTTTGTATTTTAAGAGATAATGGAATTTTGCTCAATGTTTATGCTGGTTTAATCTAATAATTATTGCTTTAATTATGATTAATTTTCATTTAACACAAGATGACATAATACATTTGTATGGGTGTTTTACTTGTTCAAAGCCTGATTTTTTAATTAGATAGTGTAAAATTTGGCTTCTGGACAAACTGCAAACAATACGCCAAATTTCTCATTTCAAACCAACTTTGAATAGTAATAATTTGATAGCTAACTGAGCGACCAAAAATAAATTTGGCACCATTAATTAAAGTAAGAAATTAATGGATGCTTTAGATATACTGGAAATACAATTCAATTTTAGTTTGGGACAAGTTTATTTTCACACTATTTTATTGAAAGTCAAGCCAATATCCAACAAATCCAAAGAGAATTAAATCAGATATACAATCAAAAGTCAGGGTTATCATTATTTTCTTTAATTCTCAACTCATGGAAAGAAATGTTTTGGATTGCAATCAAAGAGTACTTCTCCCTTACATTACATAAATAATTTCTTGAGTCAGGTATAAATCAGGTAATTGTAATTGAAGGAAAGGAGCTTTGTCTTAGTAGCATTAGATGTGACCATCCATTTACATCCTCCCATTCCACTACAGACTAGATGTTATTTTATAAAGCTGACTTTCATTAAGTTGGGCAAATATGGCAAAAAAAGAATGTTTAATGTGAGAATACCTATTATATTACACTTTAAGGAGAAGAACAATAATAAGACAGATTTAGCATTGTGTTAGCCACACACATATGGAAGCAAGGACATGTGAAGTAACATTTACTATTATATAACAGGAAGTTTGTATGTGTGACTTCATTTCCTATGGGTTGAATTTTTTTTTCTGAAATTTCACACAATATTCTTACATAAGTTTTGTATTGAAATTTCTTCAGTAATATCAATAATCCAAAAATCCAACCAAAGAAGGAACAAGCGATTTTAGATTATACAGCCTAACATCACAAGTGCATTTGAGAAGCAGAAAGACCTGTAGTTCTTTGATATGACAGGTGTGTGTTCGAAATTAATGTTTCTGTTTAGAGCACGAATGAACCATGATACTTGACATTTTGCATTTTAAACTTAATTCAAGCCATTATTATATAAATAATTTTATAAACTCAACAGTAGCAATGTAAACTAGAATGTATTGTGAAGCAAGTCACTGCGGGGAGGTATGTACAGCTCCCTCCCGGTGAACCACGGTGGGGCCCTCGACTAGAACAGACAATCAATCAATTTGATTGAAAATGGTCCATTTAATCGATTTTGATGACAATAAAAATATGAAGTGTGAAACATTTGTTGATCATCATTTAATCCCGGGCAATGTTGGGTCTCCCTGCTCGTTAATTGAAATAAAGTTTGCTAAATTTATAGTCTTTAACATCTTCAAAAAACACACCCAACATTTCTGGGAAAACAATGAGGATCCCTGTGCACTCCTGCTCCAAGCCCTGAACTCTGTATTAACATTTATATATATATTTCAATTTCTATATTTTTCAAGTTATAAATAAAAAAATAAAAAAAATGAAATAAAGTAAAACATTTCCTTTTAACGGATTTCAATCACGATGACAGCACATTAATGTTGTACCCACTCTGATCAAAATGAAATATCCATGCACCCTGGTTAATGTAATTTCAGAATATATATGGTTATCAGGATCTATCACCAAAACCCTAAGAGACGTTTGGTAATGATTAATTTAAGTGATTAATTTTTATTTATATTTTAAAGACTTAAAAATCACTTTCAGGTATTTTTTTTCTCATTCAACCAAAATAAGGCAAATTGTCACTGTGATGCCTATAGGGACACACTAAGTAGGGGGTTAAGCAGCAAGATGTCTGTTTACATTATACTTAAATTTTTGTTTGTTAGTACAGTCGAGGAAACAAGATACAGGGAGGGAATTTCAAAGTTTAGCAGTCAGAGGGAAGACACTTTCAGGTTAGAAGAGTCTCCAGCATCGGGGTACCTCAGTCAGGGATATCTATTTTGAGGGGGCACCGCTTTAAAAGTTCGTCAGAATACATTCCATTAAAATACTTGTAAAGCAAATACAGGGATCCAACATTGCAGTGATGGGACTAGAGTTGGAGTTTGGTTGACAGTGTGGAACCCATTAGATGAGAGACTATTTTTTTTGTACCTTTTCAAATCGAGAGAGACTGGTGGTTGACACAGCAGCCCAGATGTAGTAACAATATTCTATGCATCATCATATGGTGGCTTTATAGAGATACAGAATACTGTCAGATGTATTTTTTCTAGCATAGTAGAGGTAGCTATCTTCTTTGCAGCAGTCTTGGCAATGTCTTCTATCCATGTAATCTTTGAATGTCATGCAGAGGAGTTTGAACAATGAACTCTCAGCAGAAGTGTTATTACTCACACCAATTGGTGGCTGTAATTGAAGGAAAGGAGTCTTGTCTTAGTAGCATTCGATGTGACCATTCATTTACATCCTCCCATTCCACTACAGACTAGACATTATTTTATAAGGTTTTAGATATTGCCTTGGATATATGCTTACTAGTTTTTCCCCCCCACATGTCTAGTATAGAGCGTAGTGTCATCAGCAAATGTACCCATCTCTGACACAATTTTATCAGGGAGATCATTTAAGAATATCAAGAACAAAAAAGATCCTAGCATTGACCCTTGGGGCACACCCACATTAATGCATGTTGTTTAGTGCTGCCTATGGATTAGGACTCCTGTATGGTCAGTCAGAAACAGGAACCAGACAAATTTTCAACCCTATATCCTCAACTTGCTAAACAAGAGTAACCCAGTCTAGCCATATGAGAAGAAGTAGCAAGCAAACATCTTAATTTGTCCAGTTTGATAGAAAAAGAGATGGTGAGATGGTTTTTATTGTTCTAGCCAGGAAACAAAGCCAAGCATAGGAAAGTACCTATGATTGTATCTCTGCGCTTTGGTAATAAAGAAGGCGCATAAAAGACAGGCAATAGGCAGAGCCTACCTACTCCTTAGGCAATTTTAGGTTTCCAAACCAGATAATTTGTTCAGCTCCTGCTCTAGGAGAATTGACTGTCTAGGCCTACGGAGATCTCCTTCCCCAAGCAATTTGATGGCAAGGCCTTGAAAGTCTTGGTACATGTTTCACATCAGTTTTTCTTTACCTGGATGGATGATCTGACAAGATCTATGGTCCATCTTACCAGAAGGGGTCATTCCACACTTGGGTTCTATGGCTCCATCTGGATATATGGATTGAGTAATCTTCTAATTCCTGAATTATACTGAATATTTGAAATTAAATAACTCAGAATGGTAAGGGGATTTTTATGTGCAATCTTAATAAAATGCTAGGAAATATAATACGGAAGAGAAATTTGGAGTGATATGTGGTGTAAAATAGAAAATATGGAAAAGTACCATTTCAAGGTTGGCCAGCCTGATATTAAGTGCACTTTCTAGAATATGATAATTAGGTATAGCACCCTCATGCTTTACATATATAAACACTAAGTAGGTACTTAGTATAAGCTTTCCTTGACACTTCTAGGAATACAAAGATTTACTTCCCTTCCATAGGTTTTTAAAATTTTAAATTAATCATTTACGGTTTTATAATTTAATCCCATTTCCCTAGAGCTAAAACAAATGTAACATTTGCTTTTGAAAAAAATAAGAATATTTAAGGGATTTAGCAAGATAGAAAAACAAAAGACAAATTAAAATATCTATTGAATAAACTAGTGGGGGTACCCGGCGTTGCCCGAGTGTTTGTTTCCGGGACGGGGGGGGGGGAGTTTTAAAAAATGTTATGGTAGGTAAGTAGGAAGGATCAAACCCGGCATCATGAGTAAAAGTAGGAAAATAAAGTGTGAAAAAAAAAAAAAAAAAAAAAAAAAAAAAACATCTGCAACGTTAACAGTTCGGCCACCAAGAAAAGTCCATTCCAGTTGTTTAGGAAAAAAAAAAAAAAAAAAAAAAAACGACTACGGTAGGTCGGTGCGAACGTGAAAATATAATGTGAATTGTCCAGCACGCTAACCACTACGCCACAGAGCACTGCAGCTTAGTTTAGTGATTTTAAATAACTTCACATGAATGAACTACGAAGCCAAACCGGCGTTCTCTTCTCAACTGTTCCTTATGAACGATCCCCAAATGGTGTTAAGTGGTGGCAGGGGGAGGAGGAATTTATTAGAGAGAAAATATTTTACCACTTCCATTGATCTTAATCGATTTTGGCCGTGACTTCTCAGCAGAAAAAGTATAGAAATCTAAGATTATCGAGGAATTTGAGAAATAATAAGCCTATAACACACCTCAGATATTGTTCTGCCGTTTGTGCATATTATATTTGCATGAAATATCTTGATTTTTAATCCTATTAAGGTCAAAATCCGACGGGGGGGGGGGAAGAGTTCATTTTATTTATATAGAGACAAGTCAAAATAATACCAAAGAGTAAAAACTTGTCTGCTCACCAAAATGTTATCTAATATCAGCTAAACGTAATACTTTACATTTTATCACAAGTAATTGTGGATACTTGTTAATGGCTGCCTTTGAATTGTCTCTTTACAAGTAGCAATCATTCAAATAAACTATTGCTTTTACAGCAGAAACTTTTTAAATACATGCCAAGATGGCAGTGGTCCAATACAATCAAATAATCAAAATACAATCTTACTTTCATCTAACGACAAATACAAGACAAACATTTTCAGCTAATAATACTGTATTTTATTCGTCTCTCTACATATGGTATTAATAGTAATCAGAAACAAGTTTTACGAAAAAAAGTATAATTGTAGTTTACACACAAACAAAAAAAGAAAGAAAAAACAGGTTTAAAAAATTTGTGAAATTTTAAGGAAAACTTTTGTGTGAAACTAATTATAACATTATTTTAATAGATTACTTATCTATTCTAAAATGAATATTTTATTTAAGTTATATTTGGCGCCTATTGTAATTTTATTTTTCTGATATTAAAGAAGACAGAGTTATGGAAACGACTGATAGATACCATATAATATCAGAGGGGGGGAGCAAACAACAGAGAGAGAGAGTAATAAGTAGGTAAGTAAAGATAGGTCACTTTTTGTGAATTAATTGCAAATTATACCTAATTAGAGCAATTAAAGTTTGTTTTTTTTTTTTTCCAAACAACCTGATTCAAAACTTATAGGAAAAAAGCCTTTGGGGAAAAAAAAAGTTGATTAATTCAACTTTAACATAATAATACATATAACAAATACAGACTTGAAAATAAAAACAAGTGAAGCATGCATAGTCCCTCGTGAGTGTACAGTGAACGAGGCATAAAAAAATGACTAAGATCAGCATTTGCCCTCCCCCGCCACCATTTAGCCCCAAATGTCCTCAAGGGATGTTAAATCCAGGTGAAAATGAACAAAAGGTGCAGTTTTAGGTCTTAACATATGTAAATTTGAGTTCTGTACCATGCAAAAAAAGAAATGACTAAGTCCATCATTTGCCGCTCCCCCCCCCCCCCCATTTAGCCCTAAAAGTCCCCATAGCATTAACATATTTAAATTTGAGTTCAGCACCATGCAAAACTGCTAAATAAACATACACAGAAAATTTTGGACAAATATGGTAAAATAGTCCCAAAAATGGAGTGTTTTTATTAACCCTAAAAGAGCCCCTGGGGCACACCCTAGAGTTATTGCGAAGTATAGACAAACAAAATTCTATAGAAATCAGTTAGATACAACTTTTCAGAAAGTTTTATAAAAATCCAAGGCATCAATTTGTTTTTAATATGCAGAAAAGTGTCAATTTCAGCCATTTTAACCCGAAAGGCACACCTAGGAAGGTAACCGAAGTTTTTCTGGAAAATCCATTCTGTTACTTTTTTACTCATATCACGTTTGATATTCATGCAAAATTTTTAAAAATTCCAAGGCATAGTTATTGAGAAAAGTGCGGACGGACAAACGGATGAGGGTAAATTTACAGGTCCACCTTCCTTTTGTCAGGGAACCAATGATTTCAGACAACTATTGATTAGGGATACTAGATCATGATTATCAACAAATTATTTAATATCTTTTCTAAGTGAGGTTTAATTTCTTTTGAAATCAACAATTCCAAGTATATTATCAGAATTAAACCATTCATGTGATTATGGACATTCAGATTTAGGATTCACATCAATAAAATAAAAAAAACATGAACACTGAAAGATATTCTAGAGATCTGGCAAAAAGTTTCTGCACATTTTCTTTTTTCCATATTATACATGTCAGCCATTTTTTTTAATCTATTATCAATGAATTTTTTTTTAAATGGCCAACATGTATTTACTATTGTGACACTTGATTATTTGAAAGCAATTTTTAAGCCTTTCAACTGCCAAACAAAATAATTTCTCTCTTGAATTAGAGTTTAAAAGGTAAAAGTCAAATACAGTGGAACCTCTACATATGAAATTTATCGGTTCCAGCTTGGCTTTCGTATCTTGAAAGTTTTGTATTCTGAAAGGCGTTTTACATGTAAATCATCTAATCCTTTCCAAGTCCTGCAAGAATATTCATTAAATTTTATAATAAGGGTAAAACCAGAATGAAATAAGGATCAAATAATACTCAACCTAAACGTTAATACCTTCACTTGCTATTTATTTATTTTTTTTACTTTTCTTTGGCATTCAAATTTTTTTTTTTTTTTTTTTTTTTTATTACATTTTCACCCCAAACAAGACAAATTGCCACTTTGGTGTAGGGGGCTACTATCAGGGGCAACAACTTATGGGGTACTATGTAGGGATTTGGGCAGCAAGGTGTCGGTTCACGTTACACTTGAACTTCTGCACGTCAGTACTGTTGGGGAAGCAGGGACCTGGGATGGAATTCCAGAGTCTAGCGGTTCTGGGGAAGAAACTATTGGAGTAAAAAGATCTTTTACATCTAGGGATCTCTACAGTGTGGGGGTGGGATTTAGCAGCCTGTCGGGTTTGTCGAGGGTGCACACGTCGTGGGGGCACAAGTGATTGCAGTTCGTCAGAGCATTCACCACTAAAATACTTGTAGAAAAGGCAGAGGGATGCAACATTTCGTCGATGGGACAGAGGCTGAAGCTTAGATGCCAGTTCAGGGCCTATCAGGTTTGCGACTCTCTTTTGAACCTTGTCAAGGAGCGAGAGACTAGTAGCAGATGCACCAGCCCAGATGTGGCAGCAATACTCCATACATGGGCGAATGGTGGCCTGATAGAGGTACAGGATACTTTCGGGTGTTAGTAGTTTTCTAGCACGGTAGAGAGAGCCCACCTTTCTTGGAGCGGCCCTGGCAATGCCTTCAATGTAATTGTTCCAACTCATGTTTCCTGTGAACGTTAGGCCAAGGAGTTTGAAAGATGGACTCTCAGATAAAGAGTTGTTGGCCATTGCTATGGGTGGTAGAGAGGGTTTCTTGTAATTATTGAATGAAACTAGTTTAGTCTTGGCAGCATTGAACGCGACCAACCACTTTTGTCCCCATTCCACTACAGATTGGAGGTCTTCCTCTAGTGTTTCTGCCATTTCTTTAGAAATGTGTTCATTCGTCTTCCTGTAGTGCCTGCCATAGAGTGTAGTGTCATCAGCATATATACCCATCTCAGAGGCAGTTTTGTCGGGGAGGTCATTTATGAATATCAGGAACAATAGAGGTCGAAGGATAGAACCCTGGGGCACCCCCGCATTTATATCATATTGTTTAGATGTACGACCGTCGAGGACAACCTGGATTTTTCTCTTATCTAAGAAGGATTTAATTATTCTACCAGTGATACCGTATGATCTGATTTTCCTGAGGTGACCCTCATGCCATACCCTGTCAAAAGCCTTAGATATATCTAGAGCTACCGCTCTGTCCTCCCCCGCATTGTCCAGTGAATGGTATATACGTTCAGAGATCACAGTTAGGATGTCTGCTGTGGAACGGGCTTGTCTAAATCCATATTGTTTGTCAGTCAGTAGTTTAGCATCTGTAAGATGATGGACTAGAGCATGGTTAATTATGGTCTCAAATATTTTGGCAAAATGTGGGAGGAGGCTAATGGGGCGATAATTTGATGGGTCTGTCCTTTCGCCAGAATTCTTGAATACTGGTACAACAGAAGCAGTTTTCCAACAGACCAGAAAGCAAGCTTCATTAAGGCATTTGTTGTAGAGTTTGGAGAGAACTGAAGCTACTTCGGCTGAGCACTTTTTTAATAGCACAGCTGGGATAAGATCGGGTCCACATGCTTTTGAGGTATCAAGGTTTTTTATGATAGCATGCACCTGAGCAGGGGTGGTTTTCAGATCGTCTAGTGTGGCGTCTGTCCGCATAGGAAAGTCAGGTAGGGGGTGGTTGGAAGGGTCCAGTGTGGAGTTTGAAGCAAACCGACTGGCAAGCATGTTAGCCTTGTCGGTTGCTGAGGAGACAACCTCGTGATTGTTGGTTAGTGGGGGAATTGTTGATTGCCCATTATTTACTACACTGTTGTAGATTTTCCAGAAGTCTCGAGTTCCTAGTTTTTGTGCTTCGATGCGCTTTTTAGTGGTTTCCGTAAATTCTCTCTTAGCTGTCGCTATTTCTTTCTTAACGTTATTTCTAGCTTCTATATACTTCAGTCTGTTTGAACTGGACGTATGTCGGTTAAACCTACGGTATGCATGCTGCTTTTGAGCAATGGCAGTTGCACAAGTCGACGTAAACCATTGGGGAGAGTGGGGCTTACTATAAAATTTCCGCATGGGAACATGCGCTTCAGTTGCAGTTTTGAACCAGTCAGTGGTCTCGTTTGCACATTGTTCAGCAGGGAGAGAGAAAATATTTTTCCATGGAGCATCTCTAATTAGTTCCCTGATGGCTTCCCAGTCAAATGTAAAATTCTATCTATTAAAAAATTACTGAGAAATATGACATCATTATTGTAAGGTAACAACCTCTATAGGCATACAGCCGGGCAGAAAAAAAAAAAAGATCCAAAGTAAAATGGGTTACTTACTTTCTTACAGCTAATTTGTGATTTCTAAGAAAAATAATAAACTCCTCCACCTCTCACAAAAATTTCAGATGGTGTACGATAAAAATTAAAACAGAAAATCCTTCTTCAAATGTGGTAAAATTTGTAATGCATACATTGATTTTCCAATTTTTTAAAATAATTTTAAATCGGAGGGGGGGGGCAAATAGAAAATACAATTAAAGTTCAAGTAAAAAATGTTTCTCAGATATAAATCAACACAAATATTTCAAGAAAATTACTAAAAAATTACTTAAAGTTTTGCAAGCAGCGGATTTTGTCTCTAGAGGTTCCACTGTATTCTGGTTATATTGTGCTTCTAAACCAAAGAAAACTAATCATTTTCTCATGACAGTTTATGGTTTACACAGAACAAAAAAAAAAAAAAAGCAAAAAAAAAAGCAAATGATTTTTATTTTGCAGCAAATACAAAAAATCCACAAAAAAGGTTTGAAA
Source organism: Euprymna scolopes (assembly GCF_053919585.1). Taxonomy (NCBI): domain Eukaryota; kingdom Metazoa; phylum Mollusca; class Cephalopoda; order Sepiida; family Sepiolidae; genus Euprymna; species Euprymna scolopes. The sequence goes on along the minus strand of NC_136482.1, from coordinate 146,166,466 downwards.
AAAAAATTTTGCTGTGCAAGAATGTGTTTATTCTCATCATAATTGTTTATCTGTAAAATGTTGCTCAGAGCAAAAACCACCTTTTTTTTTTTAGATTAGGTTTGGTTTCGGTTAGTTTTCTTGTACAGAGTTTCAACCTTTTTGCTTTATTTAATGTCATTCCAGTAATTTTGCTAAAAGTTGTTAAATGTTTATTCATGATGTTTAGTTGTTTTATAGAGGAAAATTGTTGCTTTTGTTTTTAGCCTTGCAGAACATGATTAAGATTTCCAAAGGGAAAGAAAAAGAAAACAATAACATCAATATTTGGTGGATTTTAGGTCAGGAAGTATCTCCAGATGGCCCCATCTGGTAGCACTATGTACTGGAGTAAAAGTGTTATCAAAGGTGATCACTATCGTGTGCTATCACAATCAGTTACCTTAAACTCTTAACATCCTTTAGTACTATTTTGGTTATTTATATTCGGATTGCTGTTCTCATCTCGGATGTTGTTTTCACAAGGTTTCAACCAAGTGTGTCTTGTTGAACACTTTGTATGGAATTCCAAACAGAATCCTTTATTTAATCCATTGCTCTCGTTTCGTCAGCCTAAACTAGGTAGAAGTTTTAATTTATATTCTTAGCATCGTCCATGCTGAGGATTGAACCGTCAAACAAGCTGAGACACCAAGCATGTAAAACATTCCAATTCCTTCCAGTACAAAGTTTCTGATGAAGCATGGTTGACAATATTCCTTTTCAACAGTTTGCTGTCGCATATCTACCTGATCATATGGTATAGCAAAGTGAAAATAGTCCAGAAAAAACTGAATCTTGAAAGAAATGCGTCTAAATGTAATAATTGGCTGTAGTTTCTGCAACCTTTCCCCAGCAATGTTCACAACCACTATCAGTATTCAAAATGTTAGAAGGTAACTTCAACATCAAATGGAACACGATCTACACCCACGGTGCTACAGTTAAAGCATCAATTGGACAGATAACACAGATATTTGCAACAAACATAATCTGAGTTAACTGTCAACCTACCAGTAAGATGACTACACTTCTTGTGAACCCATAGTTTCAATGGATTTTACAACCATTTCCTTGTGACAGACAGTGCAGGGAAACATATTTAGCGCTTTGCAAGTGGTCGAGATAACACTGGAAATTAGAAACTGTCTTCTTCGTGTTGATTCTCTGTCTTTTCTCTCTATGCTAGTTTTTCATGTCTGTAATCTGGAATTATTAGGAGTTAACCATCAAAAATGGCCATTAACACAAGAATGTCAGCAGCCATTTTTGCTGGCTAACTCCTTCGTAAAAAGTGAATATTCGAGATGAAAAAATAACATTTAAAATTACTTTAAAACACACAAAGTCAGTCAGGTAGGTATAAAAGTAACTTTTATTGGCTATGGTAACATTTATTTATTGTATACTATCAGGGTAACTCAACATTGCCCGGGATTGAATGATGACACATTTCACATTCCCATATTTTTATTGTCATCAAAAAAGGTGAACTTGCTCATTTTTCAATCAAATCGATTGATTGCCTGTTCTAGTTGGAGACTAATCGCAGTGCACCAGGATTTTTTCAATTATCGGTATTTATTGAAGATATTCCGATACAAAACCTAATAACACTGCCAAGCCAAGCACATTTGTGTGAAATTTTTTAAAAAATCGGCCCAGCCATTTCCGAGTTAATAGGGGACAAACACACACACACACAGATACTCAAATTTTTTAGTAAAGATTTGATTGTTTTTACTCGTTTTGTTTGTTAGCTACTCTGCTAAATGACCAATATTTTTGTGCATTTTTCTTTTTTAATTTCTACAATTCTAATGTATTTGTGCAAAACAGTATGCAAGTGATAGAATTATTTTTTTTTTTAGCTTGACAATTTCCCTAAAGTAAGGGATTCGCTACATAACATTGAAACAATTTAAGTTTTCTTAACACTGCAGGTTTTTCTGTTTTTTTGTGATTTGGAAACACTTGTCCTCAACATACATGCGTTCTAGTCATGACTTTATCCCTCCCCCCTTCATGTCCGAGCACAATGGAAAACAATGCCCAAATGAACCACAAATGCACTAGTTTGCCCATGTAAGAGCAACCGGTAAATGAGCACAGATTATTAATGCTTTCACTGCTTTTGTATAGCCTCCACAAGTAATGCCTCAACTTAAAACCAGAATATGAAAAAGAAAACAACAAAGCTTTAAAAAAAAAAGAAAAAAAAAAAGAAACAAATACAAAAAAAATATGCTTAAACTATCTACAAAGCTGTAAAAAAAAAAAAAAAAAAAAAAAAAAAAAAAAATGGTTCAAATCAGTTAACCCCTCCCTCCCACACAAATGTTTATGGTCAATCCATCACCCCATATAAAAAAATTGCTTACTATGTAATAACAGTAAAGCTAGTGTTATCACTGGCATGCACTATTCTGTCCGGAAATTGGTGATGGTCGGGAAATGTGTGATCATTTTATGTTAAATTTATATAGGATAGTAATCTCCACTCTTAAATATTTGATAACTTTTTTTTTTTAATAATGAAATTCTCTAGCGACATGATGTAATTGTACACACAGAAAAAGAAAATTTGGTTTGTAAAAAAAAAAAAAAAAAAAAAAAGGCAGAACAAATGGTGAGTAAATACTGGATAAGTGCCAGACAATTTAGGATATCGAAAATAACTAAGAAAAATAAGCCTATAAACTACCCTTCCAACAAATAGTTGCCATCTTTTATAAGTCAAGGAAGAGAACAACTAAAAAAGGATGATAATTCAAGTTAATAACGCAGTACTAGAAAATTATGAACTTCAGTTATTGTTCTTCAGTAGCTAGTCTCTCTCTCTCTGAATTTGTTTATAAAATGTCAAGTACATTTTTGCAGACTAATTTTTTTTTTTTTTTTTTTTTTAATTTTCTTCCTTTGAAAACGCTAAAAATTCCACGAGAGATGAAAACAAGTGATTCTAAGTAATGGTTGCAAGTAAGACTGAAACTCAAAACTCTAAATAAATCTTTACTTTAAATAATTTAGGGGGACTTAAAACCACAAAGAGTACAGCCTATTTTTTTTGCCAGTAATTTCACCGATATCATCTGATAGCACAATTGTCAGTTAGTGAAGGAAAACAACTTCTAGATGGAGACAATTTTTATTTTTTTGTCCTAATCCAGAGTGTCCATTTTAGGGAGCTGGCTTCCCCTCTATTAAAAACCAATCTTGTGTCTAACTGTTACTGCATTGGAAGGTAAGAGTAAATAAGGAGCAGTGCAAGAACTCCTAGCAAGTAAATAAATAAATCATACATTTATCAGGCATGTATTGCAAAGTGTTATATTTCTGAAGCCAATAAATTGCTGGGTACTTGTGCAGTTTATAAGCCATGCTGATATGTTATTTATAAAACTATCTGGTGTTTGTTAAGATAGAGTTGACAGATCGATTTTTTTAACATCTTTTTAAGTAAAAAAAATAATACTTATGTCGAAAATAATAATAATATACCCAATAATTATGAAAATTTATTGAGTAAAAAAATTATTTATGGTTAAAAGTAATTTTTACAGAAAATTGGGTACAATTGCATTTTTCTTAGATGTTATAAAGTAGATGGTTAGGAGTTCATACAGGGGGACATAACTCAGAACGCATATCTTTTATCACATTTTAATAGCGTTAAATATTTGTAGTTCATAGCAATAGACTTTTTGTGCTTGTTAAGAGATAATTGACAAATCGATTTTTTAAACATGTCATTTTAGGCAAAAACAGTATTACATACTTAATTGTCATGTTGAAAATAGTAATATATCCAAAAAGTATGAAAAGTCATTGAGTAGAACAACTGTTATTGTGTTTTTAGTAAAATAAAGTCTATCACTATAGACAACAAATATTGCAGCCATGACACAAGTAATCTAAAATATTCATTTTGAGTTATGTCCCCTGTGTGTAGACTCTTACTGTCTACTTTATAACGTGTAAGAAAATTTCAATTTTACTCAATTTTCTGTAAAAATTACGGCAGACATGTACGAGCTTTCCCCCTTGCCATAAAATTAATTACTTTTCACATTTTATTTTTTCTGTAGATTATTGTCACCAAGAGACTTAACTTTCATTCTATCATGAAAAATATTTTTTTTAAGTTTATTTAATGATTACTTTTAAATTATAACGTTTCATTAAATTGATACCCCACTTTTAGGTCAATCAGCAAAACCCTCCTTATTAAGGGGTCACATATCCGGTGAAAAATACCCTGTAAAAAAATAGATTGCAAACAGAGCAAATAACATTTTCTTATGAGATTTAAATAAAAACAATGAAAAGCTATTTTTGTGGTGTAAAAGAAAAATTTATAAAGAAGAATGAAAAGAAAATGAAATAATTCAAATGTCTTTGTAAAAAATAAACAGATGTTTAGATTTAGGCGATGAAGGGGCATGGGGGGGGGGTCAGGTTGTGGCGGCCCCTCCACCACTTATAGACCAATTATAAAATAATATATCGCATTTAAATTTTCTGGAAATAAGTAGTTTTCTGGATATTAAGCAATGTAATTCTTTATGTTATAAGTCGCGGCTATTGTGGTATGTGTGAGTGCACGCATATTTTTTTTTTTTTTGTCGTGCACTTGCAGTCCAACAATGACCACCACTTATAACAAAGAATTATATTGCTTAATATCCGAAAAACTTTAGCTGTCTATAATATGGTTGTCTTCAAGTCCAACATGAACAAGTTTCTGATGAGCCATTCCACTTAAGTTAACAAATTTACCGAACTTCCATTACTATCGATTATTATATTGTCCTTTTGACTGCTATACACTTTAACCCTGAATCTTGAGTGGCCTATCGGCCTTGATAAAAAACTACTTCTCTGCGGAAAATTTAAATGCGATATTTTACATTATAAGTGGTAGCCATTGTTGTATGCGTATGTGCACATATATTTTTTTATTACCTGAAACACATATGAAGAACACACAAGCACACAATATCGCAGTGCAACCACCGCACGCATAAAACAAAGGAACTATTTTCCTCACATAGAGATACAGCAAACTAGCTGGAACATTCGAGAACATTTCTATATAAGAATTTGACCATCAAAATTCAAACAGTCCAGGATGCAGTTCTACAAATAATCATCACTGCCACCTGTAGTCATCACATATTTAGACTAGATGCAAAACAGCATCGCCAAGAATGCCACGAAAAATCGGTTTTCTCTTGTTTTTCCAAGAACTGGATGTTCAGATTAACTCCATCATAAGGGAGACGTTAAAATCCCCCGACTTTACACGCCAAGCACATTAACCTTAATTCTCATCAAGGAAAGTTATCACATCGAATGAGAATTTATTTCTCCCTTTTTAAACAACTAGCATTTCAGCCCAGCATTGCCCAGGTGTTTGAAGGTGTATGTTGAGAAAAAAAAAAAAAAAAAAAAAAAAAGAAAAAAAAAAGGTAAATTTTTTAAAACTTTGACCCCTATTATGACCTCTTAACTTTTATTGTTTTGGGCTCAAATCAAGTTATTAAGTTAGATCCATGTCCAAGGAACCTATATCTAAAATTTCAAAATTGGCGGAGGAGTTTGCTAGAGTTCTCAAAGGTCAAATCATTGAATTTTGACCCCATAGCAGCCAAATTTCTGGCCAAAAACCGATTACAAATATTTTCCCAAATCTCAGTACCCAGTTATTGCGTAGGAAATGTACACACACAGACACGTTCACTTATATATATATATATATATATATATATTTTATTTGAGCATACTGTTCTTACGAGATGAACACAAACGCACACTTTCATGATTATGAACTGTTATTCTCTGAAAATAATCACATTAATTACAAGCTACACGTGACACTCTGACCATAAAAATCCGTAATATTGAAATATTGCTATTCCTGCATTATGAACATTCAACACAAGAAAACACTAATGTCGGAACAATTTAAACTAATATTCCTAACACGTAAATAAATGTTTATTTCATGTTAATACTGTGATTTTGAGTTCTTTGTGGAGTGTTGTTATTTTCATTTATGTAAGGACGTGCCTTGATGAAAACCTATTAGTTGGTGATCTCATTAAATTTACCTCTAACGGCCCACGGATGCCCTCCTCCTCCTTTTGGCTTCAAGAAATTTCAGCACCTACAATCTAACCTCAGTCCTAAAAATCGGTAGACCCCAATTATGAATTGAACACCAACTCACACCCTTAGATAAGTTACTTTTCTACCTAACTGGATAGGTTTTCAGTGTTTTTATTTAATGTAGCATGTTTATTCAGCTCAAAAAACATACTGTGTTTTCCGATGTATTGCAAAATTCAAAATGGCGCCCGACTCTCTCTTTAACACGGTAAGTTTGGGAAAAGGTGCTATAAAGATAAAACTAGACAAAATACTGTTAGAAACTCGCTCAATATATATTACCGTGACATAGGTTGACATATATTCGGTGGTTTTTTAATAGTATTTTGTCTAGTTTATTATTTATAACACCTTTTTCCGAACTTACTGTGTTAAAGAGAGAGTCGGGCGCCATTTTGAATTTTCCAATACATCGGTAAACAATGTATGTTTTTCGAGCTGAATAAACATGTTACATTGAATAAAAACACGAAAAATATATCCAGTTTGGTAGAAAAGTAACTTATCTTGCTTTTGGTAACATTTATTTGTTATATATTTGTTTTGACAACTTTTTCGAATCTATGTGTACAGTAATACAAACCCGTAATTTCAAATGATTTTTTTTTTATGGGTGAAAAGATACTGCACAGTGCACCTGCACCATTACCCTATTTTCGATATGACAAGTAATATTGTTTTTGCTTAAAACGACATATTAAAAAGCTCGATCTGTCGACTATCTTAACAAGCACAAACTGTTTTTAACATGTGAAGAGCTTCTTTTTTTTAACTAGTCTGTACTTCCACCTAACAATTTAATAAACAAAAAGGGGTTCGTATTACTATATACAAAAATCACAAAAAGATATCGTTGTTAAAATTGAATTTAACTTGAAAATCATATATATATATATATGAACACTGTTTGTAAACTGCACAAGCACCAGTTGTTTTGTTATGTGACGACAAGGAATTAATAATTCAAACTGAACAAAATAAATCGAAAGATTTTTTTTTGTAAATAGGTGGGTGTGGACTTATAATGAAAAAAAAAATCATTACTGGTGAAAAATTATTCGACAAAAAAGTCCAGGCTTATTTATTTTCTTTTATCAAATTGAAAATAAATAGCTTTTGTTTAAATTTACCATGTAACCTGATATTAAACTATATTGATTCTTTTTTTTTTTTCGTCCGAGAATTTTCGTTTGAATGAACCAATGAACCAACCATACGTCTAGAAAAACAACAACCAAACAAAACGGTAAAATAAAAATATTAGATAAACAATATGTGTAAATAATGGAGCTGAGATGTACGCTTTTATTTTAGTAAATACAAAAAGACGATTAGTCAGCATGTGTAAAGAATTTAATTTATTTTAACTAATAAAAAAGACTTCACTATTTCTGCTTTGTGTGTGTGGGTGTGTGTGTGTGTAAGCGAGGGTTAATGTTTATTGTTGTTTGTGAATAAACTTGTTTATTAGCACCGAAATATATAATTTCCATTGTATTTTAGAAGCCTAAAGACTTCTGTAAGTTTCGTCTAAATTGTTTCTCTTTATAAACAAAGAAACTAAGATAATGAAATGATATTAATAATTAGTTTGTCATACGTATATCATCGAGGCGTGCAACAAATGCGACCATCTTTTTACACATTACCAAAAATATGAGCGTTATTCATTATTAATTGTGATTAAGATACGAGCGTTACTTAAAATAAATCGGAAATGTTGTTGCTTTCGTTCTTTAGAAACGTGTTAAAATGACAAAGAAAACATTATTACAATAATTTTCAAAAAATAAATAAATAAAATAAAAACACAAGAACTGAAAATTGAAGTAGTTTACCTTCAGCCATGGTGGATGCCTCCCTGTGTCACGTGACTATATTAGCCGCAGTTTCGTATTTTTGTCAAGATTTCTATTTTTATTTTAATTTAAAGTGCTTTATTTTTATATTTTTTAAATCTTATTTAGTTTGGCAAATTAAAAAAAAGTTAGAAACATAGTTGACAACAATAAACCCCTCTCTCTCTCTCTCTCTCTCTCTCTCTCTCTCTCACCCTCTCCTTTATGAGTATGAGAAGACTTTCGCACCTGTTTCAAGTGGCCCATCAGCCGACTGTCATACAGGTGCTTGTGTAGATTGGTAATTTTTTAAACCAACATATTTCAGGTGAAAACATTATTACCTAATTACGTGTCATGTCGAAATTAATGTAAATTCCAAAAATTGCAAAAAATGATCCAGTAGAAAAATAATTACTAATAAAAATAGAATCTATCAAGTTTCATTAAATGTTTTAATGTGGAAGAGCTATGCGACCAATTGCAGTATGACAGACTGACTTATCTCCCTTAACTTAAATTGACTTAAATTAAAGATCTGCCATTTTTAAACACAAAATTTCAGAATGTAATTGTGGGAGATGTTTTTTTTTTTGTTTTTTTGTTTTTTTTTTAATACATTTAACACATCTACTGCATCATTTTTGTAAGTTTTGGAACTTATACTAATTTCGACATGGTACATAAGTACGTATGAAGGGAGGTATCGATGGCATTTAAATATTCATTCAAATATCATATACTCCTTAATAATTAAGAAAATAAATAAATAAAAGGCAACACTCAAGAACAACACCAACAAATAACAATCAATTCGAACTATTGTTCACATGTGTGAAAAAATGATTTTCATTCACGATAGTAATTATTGGAGATAGAGTTGGAGTATAAACTCTTTTTGGTCGCCTAGACCAGTGATGTTCAACGTTGTCCATGTGATCCACAGAAGAATTTTGGTGGTTAAAACATCTAAAGTCCAATAAAATCTATTATATATATATACTAGCATGGGTGCCCGGCGTTGCCCGGGTGTTTGGAGGTGTGTGTTGAGCAAAATAAAGAAAAAAGTGGTAGTAAGAAGGCAGGCTCGACCCCGTCCCATGAAGGAGGAAAAGAATGTGAAAAAAACATGACGTCTTTGATGATCTTGTGAAAATTTGTCGCCTCTGTCGTAAGTTTTAGGCAGACATGCAAACATACATACATACATTTATATATTGGTAGCTCAAATTTTCGACCCAAACCGATTAAAAAGCTTGCCCTATCTCTGAATACCCTTTATGTAAAATTTCAAATGTTTAGACCAAAAAGTGTCTGAGTAATTTGGTAGAGACCGCAGAGGTCAAATTTTTTAAAAATTTGACCCTTATAATGACCCCTTAACATTTATTGTTTGGGACTCAAATCAATTTATTAAGCTAGATCCATGTCCAAGGAACCTATATCTAAAATTTCAAGTGTTTAGACCCAAAATTGGCGGAGGAGTTTGGTAGAGTTCTCAAAGGTCAAATCGTTGAGCGTTGACCCCTTAACAGCCAAATTTCTGGCCAAAAACTGATTACTAAGATTTTCCCAAATCTCACTACCCTATATATTAAATTTCGAGTCTGTAGACTTAAAATTCACAGAGTTGTTGCATAGGGAAATGTACACAGATACACAGACAGACACGTTCACTTCTTTAGACATACTAGCATTTCAGCCCGGCGTTGCCCGAGTGTTTGGAGGTGTATGTTGGGCAAAAAAAAAAAAAAAAAAGCGGTCAATTTTTTTAACTTTGACCCTTATTATGACCCCCTTAACATTTATTGTTTTGGCTCAAATCAATTTATTAAGTTGGATCCATGTCTAAGGAACCTATATCTAAAATTTCAAGTGTTTAGACCCAAAATTGGCCAAAAACGGATTACAAAAATTTTCCCAAATCTCAGTATGCTGTATATCAAATTTGGAGTCTGTAGTTGTTGCATAGGGAAATGTACACACACAGTCACTTTCACTTATATATATATATATATATATATATATATATATATATATATATATATGTAAATTTTCCGGGGGGTACAGAATTTTATAATGGCTAAATACAGACCAAAAAGTATAATGAATTTAAAAAATAAAAAATGAAAATAAAGGTTAGCTAACCAGGTTTCGTTCCTCACTTATCAAAGATAAATTGAGGAACATACAATTTAAAACAAACAAAAAAACGTCATGAATATGGCGGGAGTAGGAAAAAAAAAACAGAAATAAACGGGGAAAAAATTACATAGAGACTAAATAAAGTCCAAGAAGATTTTCTTTTTGCTTGCAAAGAGAAGGTCTCAATGACTCTCGCACTCTCCCTATCATTTGAAAATTTTAGAGACTCTTTATATTAATAAAGAGTCTCTAAAATTTTCAAATGATAGGGAGAGTGCGACTTACTAAGGATCGTAAACATGTCAGCACTGAAATTCGTGGCACACGCATGGTTATTTATAAGATGGTCGCAAATCGCAGAACCATACGTATTACTCAGAACATCCGAGGGTGAAAAATTTGCATAACGAATCTTTGAAGGCGCATGCTGTTTCAAAATCTAATCTTTGCGATGTTCGCCCAGCATAGTGCGCACTGCAACTACATTTAAATTAATAAATAATAGAATTATTATGGGGGAGGGGAGAACATCTTTGCGAATAGACGGCAACATAGGCCTAGTTGAAAAAACAACATGCAGGTTCGATGCAAAATAACACCATTGCACAGACAAAGAAATTTGCTTAGCAAATCGGTCACTGATGTTACCTAGCCAAGGTAGACGTAGGTACACAGGACATCTATTAGCTATAATTTTTTGGGGTTTATGAAAATTTAAAACTTTCTTATTGATAGTAGTTTCAAGAATATCCAAGGGGTAACCATTATTACAAACGGTCTTTGTGATAAATTTGAGTTCGTTATCCAAATTAACTTCAGAACAAATCATCAAGGTCCTATGTGCTAAAGTTTTGATTAAATTATATTTTTGGTTTATAGGGCAAAAAGAGTCCCAACGCATATAGAGACTCATAAAAGTTGGTTTACGATAAACAGAAGTAAGAAAATACGAGGATGTCTTGGACACAAAAACATCCAAAAACGGAAGAGTAGAAGTCGTTTCCTTGTCTACCGTAAACTTAAGGGCTGGATGAACGTTATTAAGGGACACAAAAAAGCATCCGCATTCGTCTCGTTGTCAAATAAGCAGAAAGTGTCGTCAACGTAACGAAAATAAATGTCTGGTTTATGCAAACCAAACAATAGACCCTCTTCATGAAAACCCACAAAGATATTAGCTAACGTTGGTCCCAATGGGGAACCCATGGCCACACCATCCGTCTGTACATAATATCGTTGAAACTGAATTCTACCGACATGGTGGTGAATTTCATCAATTCTACAAAAATATTTTCTGGTATTGGGCAAGTCGGACGTTTACTCCGATATAAAGCGTCAGCATAAATATTAATAGTCTCTAATAATGGAATACAAGTAAGTCTTTACTGGAAATATCGAAGGAACACATAAATTTGTCTGAATGAGTATAATTTTGTATAAAGTTAGCAAAGCTAAAGGAATCTTTAATACAATATGAACTATAAAGTTCCAAAACAAGTTCTAAAATAATTGTCAACCATTTTGCTAGCTTATGTTGACAAGACCCTATCATATATAATATGGGTCTCAACGGTACCCCCTCTTTATGGGTCTTAGGCAAACCATACAAACGAGGGCGAATAGAACCAGTAGGACGAATTAAATCAGAAATAAAAGTGGGAAGAACACTACTTTTGACCCATTTGACAAGTTGTTTTTGGAACTGGGTATCTACCGGACTCAATTTAACAAATTTAGAGGTGTCCCCCAAAATAGTCAACATTTTATTGACATAATCCCGATGATCCATAATGACAACGCCAGAACCTTTATCGGGTTTTGTAATGACTAAAGATCTATTATGGCGAAGTGCTTTGATTATACGATAATGTTCACTTCACAATTTTGTTTCACAAAACGAAATGAGTCTGCCCGCATAAGAATGTTTGACGTCATTAAGTTTCACCTTAATATCACTGACCATAGAGTCGGAAACAGGAGAAAGTCTTTTTAATTGAGCAAAAAAATATCAAATTCAGCATATATCTCTTCACGCTTTGGAGGTATGGGAGGGATGCAGAAGTCCAAGCCATGCGAAAGAATATTAAGTTCAAGCTCAGACAACTGCGCAGAAGAGATTTAAGACGTTCTGAGTAACAATAGGGTTCGTCGAGCAACCATATTTTTTGAAGATCAAATGTTGCAAATTCTGTTGATTTTTTAACAATAACCTAGAAAGGCTACGTTTGTGCATTATTGCAACATATCTAGAAAATCTAATTTTGTCAAAAAACGACAAACTGCCAACCGAATCTTTCCAAATTTCATGATATTTCATGTTTAAACATGCCAGATTACAAGAAAGCTTAGAAAAAAATTAGAGATAAAATCACTTTCAATTTTTTGTCCGGGATGTAACTTAGCTCACTCTATTTTAAATAAAATAAAAGCGGGACAAACTTTGTTGCTCAAGCACGAGTTTAAGAAGGTCTGATTTACCTGGGCAGTCCTGATTTTACGTTTAATTTTTATTAATGCATTTAATCTATTGATTAAATCAGGTGCGTACCTGGTCTTAAAATATTTGAAAATTTTTCCGGGGGTACAGAATTTTGTAACGGCTCAATACAGACCAAAAAGCATAATGAATTTAAAAAATAAAAAATGAAAATAAAGGTTAGCTAACCAGGTTTCGTTCCTCACTTATCAAAGGTAAATCGAGGAAAATATGATTTAAAATAAACCAAAAAAGTTCATGAATATGACGGGGGTAGGAAAAAAAAAAAAAAACAGAAATAAACGGGGGAAAAAATTACATAAAGACTAAATTAAGTCCAAGAAGATTTTCTTTTTGCTTGCAAAGAGAAGGTCTCAATGACTTAATATAAAGAGTCTCTAAAATTTTCAAATGATAGGGAGAGTGTGACTTACTAATATATATATATATATATATATATATATATATATATATATATATATATATATATATATATATATATACATATGTTACGAAGTGCATACAAGATCTCATTTCGATTTGTGAAGCTTTCTTTGCGAGAAAGCAACAACTTTAGCAGGACCAGCGACTACCCTAACCCTAACCCTAACCCTAACCCATGCAATTTTTGTGATTGTAAAAGCTAGAACTCGTCTTGTTTACGTTGACATGTTTGGAACCACAGGGATGTTGTGTTTTCAGCCAATCACATTGCAAGGAAAGAGAATATAAAATATTTTCCCTAACAGCCCTCGCTGGAGCCGGTCTGTCCACAATAAAAAGGGGGCAAACGCGCCAAAACCAGTCAGTTGAGCCCAGAGTCACAGTCAGTCAACCAGCATGGGGTAATCATTGGCTTTGTCGGATTTCTTTTCCCGACGTTAAACAATCACTTTTGCATGCATCATTCATCAACTTCTCCACATGGAAGCACCAACAGCGAGAATTAACATTTACATTTCTTATTTCATCACAATTCTTGTTAGCGCCCGAGTTTTCTCTCATAAGAAGTTACAAACATGAACTTTACACCAAAACTCTTCTTTCCTGAACATCCTCACATCCTTACAAACTTTGAACACTTTAGTTTGTTTTTGCTTTTGTTAAGTTTTTTTTTTAAAATAAACGATTGAGAGATCAATCATTTAAAATTTAAACCTATATTGTTCGTCTGGTTTCTTCTCGCCACCATACGATTATTCCTATAACATATATATATATATATATATATATATATATATATATATATATATATATATATATATATACTGAAGAATTTTCATTATTTATTAGTGTTTTATTTTGAATTTTTTGAATTTTTATAATTTAATGGTGCAATTTTGATTTTAGAAAATGCCAGCAGAAAAAGCCCTCCTGCAAAAAGAAAAAAATGAATAATAAAAGTGAGACAATACAGAGATGATTTGTTTTTATTAGGATTTTTCCAATAATTTGATGGCAATAAATCAGTTTGTATTGAATGTGGTCTTGTTATAACTAATGATTCCATGAAGAAGGCAAAGTTAGAGATTCACTAGAAAACAAAACATCCATTATCTGTTCGTAGAGGAAAAAATATTTTGAGTTAAAATTGAAATCTCAACCTGTAAAATTAGTTGACTTCTTCACGAAAGTCAATGCTTCTCAGGTTTAAACATTAAAGCCTAATTATATTGTGCCAGAAATTATAAAAAGTAGGTGCAACACAAAGATACGAAGAAAAACTGATGAAAGCTGCTTTGCTAGCTTGTGTTGAAGACCTTATTGCAAAGAAGATGCAGCAGTGCTTGAAAAAAACCTCTGTCTAGAGCAACAATAATGAGAAGACAAGATGAAATGGCCAAATATGTTCAAGATAAATTAATAGAAATTCTTAAAAAAAAAAAAAATTTCCAAATAAATTGATGAACAAAAACTCATAATCAAGTACTGTTGCTTTCATACGTCAGATTTGTATATCAAAATGACTTCAAAGAAATGCTATTTTTTTTTTTTTTTAAGTTTCTCAGAGAGAACAAGTGGAGGATATATCTTTTCAGAAGTAAATAATTATTTGAATAATAACAATATTCCATTAACTAATTTGATTCAAATCAGCACAGGTGGTGCTGCATTCAAGACAGATAGGATTTTTTCTTACCCCCGCCATATTCATGACATTTTTTGGTTTGTTGTTGAGCAGATGAAAACTGTTGCTGCTCATATAATGCATGTACACTGCATTATTCACAAACAACACTTGGCAGCAAAAAAATCTGTGTGGCAATATGGAGAAAGCTCTTAATGAAGGATTAACAAATTTCTTGAATGACAGATTATTTGAAAAATTTTGTGAAGATGAACAATTTAAAAAATTGCTACTTTATACAGAAGTTAGGCGGCTCTCCAAACGTAACAGTCTTGATAGATTTGTTGGTATGTGGCAAGCTGTTCTCAAAATTCAAATCTTAATCTGCTGACTCCACTCAAAAACAAAGACAAACGCTCAGACAATTTTGAATAATCTGAATAAGAATGCAATTAAATCAAAAATATTTTATCTCAGTGACATTTTTAACTTTGTAAATGAACTAAATTTGCAACTCCAAGGAAGGAAATCTGACCTTGTCACATGTTCACAAAAGATTAAAGGTTTTATAAAGAAGTTGAAATACTGGAAAACACAACCTGACTCTATCATTGTTTAAAAATATAAATAGCATCAATTCAAGTCAAAAATGTGTCATAGAATGTGCTGAATATCTGGAAGGCCTGAAGAAAGATTTTGAGAGAAGATATGAGGAACTCATCAACACAACATATCCCCTGTGGTTTCAAGATTTAGCAAACTTTGAACTTGAAAATACTATGGAACCTGAAGTAGTTCAAGAACTTTTGAATTTAAAAGAAATTTTTTGGATATATTGAAATAAAACCAACAAATCCACAAATTTATGACTTAGTTGAGCCGAGCATATTATCTTTTCCGACAACATGGCTAGTAGAAGTGGGCTTTTCAGCTGTTGCTGACATCTTTACAAAAAAGAGAAACAAATTGAATGCTGATGAAAGAGGAACGTTAAGATTGAAACTAAATTAAACGTTTATTATTGACTATCAAGAATTAATTTAAAAAAAAAAGCACCAAGAGGGTGCATTAATTCCAGGGTATGAGAAATCCATGGTAAAACCTTTTTACATCTTACAATGGAGATAGGAGTAAAGAAAAAAAGTTTTTAACTGATTTGTTTTTCCGATGAAATGGTAGTTATAGTCGGCATTACAACTAGTGTTAGGACAATTAATCAGAATCGAGAATTGGAAAAATCGGAGCTTTTTGGGGTATCAGAATCAGGGAACATTTGAGCCTATTTTCTGATGCCAAAACCGATTCCTTTAATTATATTTTTTTATTTGATTTTGTTTTTATAAAACATCTTCCACTGCTTGTAGTAATAATAAAATAATAAATATTTATAGATTTAAACTTCCAGTAAGACTAAAATCTCTAGATAACCCCGTCACAAGTGTGTTTTTACATTTGAGAAAATATATGCCCATTTAATATGTGTTTTTGCAATAATCGGGACAACATAACCATTTTATAGTTAAATATTTAGAGATTTATATAGGATAGGAATCGGAATCGGTAATTGTATCGGAATCAGGAATTTCGTATGGAATCGGTAATTGTATGGGATTCGGGAAAAATATTGGAATCGTCCCATCGCTAATTACAACATTCTCGAAAGTTCTGGCCTGTTTACGGTATCAATACATGCAAAGATAAAATTTGGTCCGCATAGTATTTACATGGGCTTGAGACAGAGAATGCATTGAACACTATGCTATTTGTTTTACATGGATTAAGTGGTATTTTTCTTAGAACTGACACCTTGAAAATAATTTTGATTAAGTCATCCCCTTTTGACTGTTCAGAAATAGTGGATTCGTCTGTATGATGACAATTCTCTACATACCCTCTCTCTAGAAAAACATCAATTAAGGAGGAGATATAATATATAATGTATTTACTGTGTGAAATGAACAAATCTGGATGAGCATCATATTTCTCTGCCTGATCTCATAAGATTTGTAGAACAGGATGCCTAAGAATCATTTGAAATAAAGAAAAATTAGTTGGTTTGTTGATGCATTCAGCAGTAGCATAATGTCTTACTTTCCAAAATTGCCTTCTTTTATTTTTTTTATACATAGGCATCACCACTTATCAAGGCCCAGAGGCCACTGGACAATATAGTAATCGTTAGTAATGGAAATTCGGTAAATTTGTTAACTTAAATGGAATGGCTCATCAAGAACTTGTTTACGTTGGACTTGGAGACAACCGTATTGTAATCAGCTGGAAAGCAGGCAAACCGAAGACAGTTCCACAGGCGTGAAGTTCTGAGAAAGAAGCTTTGCTCATGGAATCTACGTTTAGGTTTAGGTACAGATAAAGAGTGGGGGGAATTATTGATAGTGTTTTCTGCTAGACGGGTGTTTCTTGTGAAAGTTTGGTGAGGGGGGACCATAGATTGGAGCTCAGTCGAGTACTTACCATAAAAATAACGATAAAGCAGTGACAAACTCACAACATCTCTTCTGTGAGATAGAGGTTGCAGGGAAGAGAAAAGGACATCTCCTTCAAAGCTATGAAGTCTATTTTAAATTCTATCAAGGCAGGATAAGTCCTGTCTAGCAGCTCTTGCCCAGATGTGAACTTTTTAGGTTGATCTATGCTGTGTTGAGAACATAGCTAACAACAGTAGAAGATCTCTCTATTTCTCTCTCTCGTTCGCTCCTTTATGAGCATGAGAAAAAGAAAAGTAATCAGCAACTTGCCATCATAAAAAGTAACACACATATGTGAAAGTAGTAAGCCAACATGAAATTAGAAAATCCTATAAAACAAACAACCCGAGAGATGAATATTTCACTGGACGGTTGTACTTACTTGTACTTGCTTCGTTAATCACATCTCGAATTGAGGCCGATGATCCAATGCCACAGCAGTCATGAGCGTGAGCCATTCACCGTTCCAGTGACGTAGACCATAGAGGTGAGGACCCAGAATCAACTCTGAGTCTTGTTTGACTGTCTTCATCTAAGTCTTCAGCTGTTCACTGCAACGTCTCCTCCAGCCTTGCAGCAAGGCCAGGTCAATGGCCTAGCGGATAACATCACCCGGTTGACAACGAAGGGCATGGTCAAACCAGCATAGATGCCTCATGAGGATGGTTTGTGCAAGAGAAGACGTCTTGCAGCGTGTGTGGACTACAGTGTTTGGGACAAAATGCTGCCAGCAAACCTGGAGGATATGACATAAACACTGATGATCAAACACCTAAAGTTTGTGCTGCTCAGAGACCCGCATAGACTACATTTTGCAACCATACAGGAGAATGGTATGAACAAGGGCATGGTTGATCCTGATCTTTGTTCTCAAATTGATTTCATGTTGAGACCATAGACGGGTGTAAAGGCAGTTGAAGACAAGACAAGCTTTGTTGATGCGGTTAAAGATATCTTCCTCATCTTGGCCTGTTGCGGTGATTATGGAGCCAAGGTATTTGAATCGGTCAACCTCTTCAAGGGTGTCCACATTGAGGGTAATAGGTTGTTTTGGGGCTGGGCGGAATCCCGCAATCAGTAGCTTCATTTCTGGACATTGATCTTCATACCAATCTTTGCAGCAGTGAACTGCATCGTGTTTATTGCTTCTTGGATGTGGACAAAGTCATCACCAAGAATGGTGATGTCATCTGCATAGTCAAGGTTTGTTAGTTAAAAATTGGTACCTGCTGTGACACCAGATAAATTTCTAGTGCAGTGGAGTCCAGTCAATGGCATAATTGAACAGTGTTTGGTGATAGAATGCAGCTTTGTCAAACTCCAGATATTTTGAAGAGCTGGGATTCCTGACCATAGGCACTAACCTTAGTGCAGGGGGAAAGATAATAGACTTTTATCAGATTCAGTAGCTTTGTTGGGATGCTATCTGCATGCATAATCTGCCAAATTGCTCCGTGATCAATGGAATCAAAGGCCGATGCAAAGTCGATGAAGCAGGCAATGGTCTTTTACTGGTAGCACTAACGATTCTCAAATACCTGACAGAGAGTGAAGATTTGGTCAGTGCATCCACGACCAGATCGGAAGCCACACTGATTTGGTCTTGGGCACATGTCTCTTTGGCATTGAAACCACTTTAGCAGAATAGTAATGAAGACTTTTATGGCAATATCGATAAGGTTTATACCTCGGTAGTTGCTGCAGCGTCATTTATCACCTTTCTTGAAAAAAAGGAAGCAGGATGGCATCGTTCCAATCCTGAGGTGCAGGGCAGGTGCAAGTGAGTCAGAGCCAGCTTTGTAAATTTCAGCAGGGAGACAGTCTTCACCAGCCGCTTCGTTGCTTTTTAACTATGTCCAGAATTTTCTCCAAAGCGGGACAGCTGTGTCAGTTACATTGGATTTGAGCTGAATGAGGTGGCTGGGATGTGTGGCTGAGCAAGGTAGCAAAATGTTCACTCCAGCGCTGGAGGCGATCATCAAGGTTCTAGGGCAACAATTTTATCGTTCCACCCTGTAAAGCAAAATAAATTTTTCTTACTTAAGAAACACTAGTTTTTGTACATCATGATCGTCAACACACCGGTTCCAGTTTGATCTCCAAAGTTAAGCAATGTTGAGCCAGGTCAGTACTAAAACGGGTGACCATTTGGGACTCAAGCAATGCCGATTCAAGAGAGGTGTGATCGGAAATTGCATAACGCTTGCCTCACGATTTCACACACAGCTGTCTTTACAGAGTTTCCATTGTCTTTCGAGACTGAACAGAGGCATCTCTAGGAAGCTGAGTGGTTCTTTATCAATGTTGTAGTGACTTAAAAAAGAATGCATGGATATTTAGAAGCCCCAAAATACTCCGGGATTATTGGATGGTTAAATGTTTTGAGGTCACCAACATTATTATATTATCTACTTAAAGAATACAAAGATTATCCATGCAAAAACAGAATATGTTACAAATTCAAGCTCATCAAATCATATTATTTATATTTATGTTTGAGAATGGAACGAATCTATCCATAACAGAGTGCAATGAGAAAATCAGCAGCAGCAGATGAAGGATAGCTGGCTTGTGGAAAGATTAGCGGCAGCAGCAGTTGTTAAAGCATGTATGCAAATTAGAAAGTGCACATGAGTTTGCATCACAAGAAAAGGAGAGAAAAATACACCATGTGGTAGAGAGAGAACCAAAGTGCGTACCAGGGTAAGAAACTGCTGGCATGGACCAGTGTGAAGTGGCGAGGAGACAGAGACTTTTAAAAAGCACATGTGTGTGTGAAAACCTTTGGAAATATAATGAAATGCATTTTTTGGAAAAAAAAACCCACAAATAAATGCATTTAATTTGCACTTAAAAAAAATGCTAAGTTCGATTTTTATTTCTTTCCTTTGTTTGTTTACTCCTTTGCGGTGGTGCTGGACAGCGTGTGGGCCCAAAAAGTTTCAAGTGTAACGTCACAGTAAAATAGTGATGGCCACATTACAGAGCTTCAGAATTTGGCCAAACTTTCAATTGATCAATATCTGGATTTTTTTCAATGCTATAACTTCACTGATTTGTGGAGATGGACTTAATTATTTAAAATAAATAAATAAAAATTGAGAAAAAAAAATTAATGCACGTGCTGTGTTAATAAGAAAGGTCCTATTCATGGGCTTTGGAAATATTGGTTCTTTCTATGCGCTGATGAAGCACAGTCGTGCAAAATTATAATTGATAAACTGTTATTCACTTGTATGCCAACACCAGGTCTGAAAGAATTGTATGCAAGGTGGTACCAATAAAAGACAAACATTTTTAAAATTAATTGAATCAAGTCAGGAGTCCTAGAAACTCACTATCCTTTCAGATTATAAATATGGCTTATTTTATGGTTGTATTGTCGAACTGCTTGTTAAGTGTTGAGCCATTATGTTGAACAAAGACGGCAGTAGTAAATCAAATTGGCAAAGAATCAATGCAGTCACAATCTCGAGTGTTGAGTAATTCTTTAGAACAAAGATGTCGGCATTAGATTGGTAAAGAATCAATGTAGCCCGGATCAGCAGTGATTTAGTTGTGTCAAGACGGAGACTGATAACGAACTGACTTGAATCCAAAATTCAATATTTTTATAATGAGGTCGGAGGCTTCTCATTGGTTGATTGTCCAAACGCGTAGTTATAAATAAGATCGTCCAAATTCTTGTGGTCATACCCTAACATTATGAATCCAGAACATTATTTTTAATGCAATAGTATTGTTACTCAAGGTAGATTCTTTTAAAGTGTTTGCGATTTCAGATGAAATTAATAAAGCACAAATCCTTAGAGCCTTTATATGTGTCTGTGTGTGTGTGTGTATATTTCAGAAATTTGTCTAAATTAATAAACATTTAAATTTTTTTCTAAGTTATGAGGTTTTCCTTGAATTATTTGCACATTCACTAATGAGCTAAGAGACTGCGGTTCAGTCCTCGGATGAATCATAGCAAAGACTCAAGAAGGAGTACTTGATGCTAAAGGCATAAGGTAAGGATCAAGGGTAAGTGGAGTTATCCTAGGAAAGGAGTTGTCTTCTTCCCAAGACTTTGGTGTAGTAGCTATTTTTAAAAATTTTATTTGCAATCTAAAAATAATAGAGTATAAGACTTGAGCATTTTTGTATACAGTAGAACCCCTAGGATATGTTTTTTTCAGGTTACAATGTGGAATATGGTGTTTTCCCGACTCCTGGTTACATATTTGCCCCACCTTACGGTGTTATTTATAATGTTATTTGATTATATATATATGTGTATTATATACTGTACTGTATTTTGTTACTAATTTTTAATTCCGTATCCCGGGGGTTCTACTGTATGTGGATGTGTGCTTTGTATGAAATAATAAATTTTTATTTGTTTGCTACTTATCAGTTTAGTGTTATTCGGTTCTCATAAAATTAGTTGCATTTTAAGATGATTCTGTAATCAATAGAGGTTAGCAGCTATTAAGCACATGTATGATAGACTGCTGCAAGTGAAACCATCTCTCACCCTCCCTTATTTGCACAAGCCTGCTAATGGACTCTCCCTAATATTTGTAATGACCGTGCCTCGCAATAAATCTTCCAAATGAAAGAAGCAACAAAAAGAGTAAAAGAACACGTGACAGATGATTTTTCTCTTTGAATTTCTTATCTTTTTACTGGATGCCAGACATTCACTCATTATTTTAGAGATTTCAACCAAGAGATCTTTTTATGATTCTAACCGTCCATTTGTACCTCTCTTGCACATAGTTCACTAGGAAAACTAGGTAGTTTTTGATATTCTTTTTCATGAGCCCAGTTGCTCCTATAATTGCTGGAATGATGGTGATCTTACTAAGATTCCAGTTTCTTTTCATGTGATACATAAGAGTTTGGTATTTAATTATCTTTTCTTTCTCAGCTCTGTTTCATCTAGTATCATCAAGGACACTGACTTCAGTTAGGGTTGCTACTAGTGATGGGACGATTCCAATATTTTTCCCTGATTCTGATACAATTACCGATTCCGTACTAATTTCCCGATTCCGATACAATTACCAATTCTGATTCTTTATAAATCTCTACATATCTAACTATATAGTTGTATTTTTCTTTGATTACCATGAAAACACACATGTTAAATGTGCAGATATATTCCTAAACATAAAAATATACTTGAATTTAGCTTCACTGGTGGTTTAAAATCAATAAATATTATTTTATCATTATTACCTGCAATGGAAGGTTGAGCTTTAAACAAAATCAAATAAAAAAAAAAGAAAACAATTAAAAGAATCGTTTTGGCATCAGAAAATTGGTACAAATTTTTCAGATTCCAATACCGATTCCAATACCTTCAAATATTCCAATTTTTCCGATTAATCGTCCCAACACTAGTTGCTACTTTCCATCTCTTGTCCTATATCACCGTCACTTTTAAGAACTTTGTTTTCTAGGTGCATAGCTATAGAAATTGCATAATCTTAGTGGATATTATATGACTTATTTCCGACAATTCCTTCTGGTTTGCATTTTCAAGACTTGCTGCTACATTTGATATTAAACTTTTTACAGTTGATCCAGTGGAGATATTTACACAGCCATTGTGTCACATTGTATAATAGCTGTCCCCCAGCAGAATCTGACAACTGGATGTCAGTTGAATCGCACTCCTTTATTTCTGCATGGCATAACCTGTCCTTGGTGTCATTGCTGAGATCACTCATCTCCTTAAAAGCATTGGTCATCAAGCCTTGATTTTGGGCAGCCATTATCATCTTCTACCGATCATAGTGGAGCGATCCTCTTTTGAGCCAGTCTACAGAGTTTTCCTTATATATATATTCCTGTGATAGTTCTTTTGGTGTTTCTGCTTCATTTGTAAGACAGTTTTGTTCAAGATGCTTTGCCAGTTTTATGATGGAGGTTGCTTTATTGGCTCTTGTTTCTTGATGTTTATGTGCCATCATAAGGTTTAGGTTCCGAATATTGGCTGATGCTCACAATGTTGATAATCTATTTCTAAGAGACTTATATCTCCTGTTCCTTTGAGCAGATGTAGTCTTGGTATACACTGGTTTCTATACAATATTTTGCAGTATCAACATCTTTCTCATTTGAGTCTGTTAACATCCTTTTGCTGCCAGTTAATAATGCCAAAGCTGTATGTTATCATTGGTATGGCAAGTTGGTTAGTGGCAGTTATTTTGGTTTTGTTTGTGAGCTGTGTTTTGCAAAGTTTTCATACATTACATAGATATTCTCTAATTTTTTTCTCTAATCTTTGCATGTTGAATTGAATCACGTTCTTCTATGCCAAAATACCAAGTAGAACAATAAATTTGTCGCCCTAAAGAAAACAACACTACAAATTTATTTTAAAACTTTAATTGAAAAAATTGATTCAAGTAACTTGATTATGTAGTAGAACTAACATTTATTTAATGTAGCCGCCTTCAGCTTCAATTACTGCCTTGATACGGTTTTGGAACTAAGAGTATGCCTTTCCTACAAGTGCCGGCAGGAGCTCAGTGAATATTCAGCGGATGCCAGTGATCAGGCTGACTTTGATGTTGTGGGAGGTCATGTTGGTGATGTTCTCGATGTATGACCAAACGAAGTAGTCCACCAGGTTCAAGTCAAGAGAGGAGAGGGGGTCAGTGAGAGAAGGGTACAAAGCTGTAGAACTCTTTCTAAAGTCAAGCCTGAGTCTTTTTGGACTTGTGGGTCAGTGCCGAGTCCGACTGCCACACCCAGGATCTGCCAGCAGCCACTTGATTGCACCAGGGGATCACCACACTCTTCAACCCATCCCGATACACTTTGGTGTTGACTTTCAAGCCGACTTCGAGGGTGTGAGGTGGCATGATGTGCCCTCACATAAAACCACACGAGTTGTACAGCAGCACATCTCAGATCTCGCTCGTTGAGTATCGTGTCACTTTTAGACATGATAAAAGGCTCCTATCGCTCTTGGGATTTGTACACAACTGGCCAACTAGTAGATGGTCTGCAACAAAAAAAGAAAACTGGTTTTCATCAAATGGAAATGGAATTATGTTGTCTTTTTTTAGAGTGACAATTTTATCTTCCGCCCTGTATTTGTATTATTCCTGCTCTTTTGGGTTTTTGATGCCAGTTTCTTCATAAAGCTGTATGTTTTCTCTTTGGATCTTCTTTCCAGTTCTGAGGAAATACTTGGCTCATTTGTCTAGGCCAAACTTGATTCCAATATCAGTGGAGAAAGTATGTAAAATTTGTTTGACAAAGTACAAAACGGACTTTGAAATCTAGTAGTCGATGTCTTCTTTTCCCTGTTTTAGACAACATTTAGAAAAAATAATCCCTCGACAAGCGATTCAACTCTAGAAGCAAATCTGAAGCAACTTAAGATATAATGATGGAACCTGATCAATACATGCATGTATACATGTATATATATATATATATATATATATATGATGGAAAATAGTATTCTGACGAAATAGAGAAAACAAGGAACAGAGTTATGTGTTCATCAACGTTTTGTCTTTATTTCAAGACTTCCTCTTGATAAACGAGATTAAGAAAACAAAACCTCCAGTTCCAATATTTGAAAATGTTCTTGTGAAAAGTGTGATGCTATTCCATTTAATAAAAATTTACTTATTAATGCTACTACATTATAGAAACCTCCACGTTGTTTAATTGTGCTTGAACTTGCGATAAATGAAATAAATATATATAGATGTTTTAATATAATATTTTAACATGTTATTACTTACATCAGTTGGACAAGTAGCATATACGTGTTGCAATATTTTGGGAAGTACTTCCTTTCATCAGGCATGCATTTGATTTTCAAATGTGCATACACACAATGCATGCCTGTTCCTTAGCAGAGCAGGCTCTGTTTATGTGAACATAGCCACATTTTGTACAGTAGAACCCTGGGATACGGCATTATAAACTAGAAACAAAATACAGTATGTAATACACATATCTATCATCAAATAACATTATAAATAACACTGTAAGGTGGGGCCAATAATGTAACCAGGGACTGAAAAAACATTGTATTCCATTTTGTAACCTGAAATCCCAGAGTTCCTTTTTCTTTCATCCTACATTCTCTTTTTTTCCTACAACAATTTCTGTGATCCTTCTCATAAGAATAATTCTTTTGTAGATATCTTTTATCAAAATTTTATATATGTACAGCTAATTTCTCATTGTTTGGCTTGCAGTTTTTCTGTAACTTGGTAATTTTTACAGGGTCATTTTTTTTTAAATGGAAATCACTCAAGAAAAAGCATGAAGCCATTTGATGTAAGGAGCTAAAAAATATATACCAATTCAAGGTCAAAATGAAGCCAACGATAAATGTTATATGAATAGATTCCAACCCAGAAAACAGCAATTCTTCCTCCTCTGTCAGAAACATCATTCATGGAATTTGACGACTAAATGACAAAATGAGCCAAAGCTGTATTTGGATTTGGGCTTGCTATCTCTCAATTATGGTATCTCATAGACCCTATGATATCTTTTAGTTGTTTAAAGACCCTATGATATCTTTTAGTTGTTTAAAGACCCTATGATATCTTTTAGTTGTTTAAAGACCCTATGATATCTTTTAGTTGTTCAAAGCTACATTTTTTTTTTGCTTGTAAGATAATGGCCATTACGAAAGGAATATTACTCCTTTTTTAGTTTTTTGTTAGTGAAAATGTACTGTCCATAATTAAACCCTTACTCTGAACAAACTTTAAAAGCTTTTGAATCAAGCCACTGCAACTACCTCTTTTCTGTGTCTACCTCGTCGTCAGTTATTACATCTAATGATGCACGATATTGGTTTAATAGCAATTAAAAAATGAGAAGACAAAATATAATCTGTAACAGATTTATTCAACAACTTACAGATTAAGTGGTAAGGTAG
This sequence comes from Euprymna scolopes, assembly GCF_053919585.1. NCBI lineage: Eukaryota > Metazoa > Mollusca > Cephalopoda > Sepiida > Sepiolidae > Euprymna > Euprymna scolopes. The sequence goes on along the minus strand of NC_136482.1, from coordinate 146,140,353 downwards.
AAGCTGGATATGTGATGAATAAAGGCTGTGATGAGAGACACATTTGTTTACCTCTCCAAAATGTCATGGCAGATCTGCTCTTTTTTCAAGGGCGATAACTCTCCCTTCTTCAGTCCAAGGCAAATAACACCTAATAACTGTACACTTCAATTGTCTTTTCAGTTTAAAAAGTGTATTTCACATTGTCAGTTTTCAAGTGTTTTTCTGATGCTTTGCGGTATAGCTCGGATTTCTGAAACCAGGCTTTGAAATTTTCTTTACCACTGTCTGTTCAGGACATTTGTGTTGGAGGATATAAAAGGATATTTTTACTAATCCCGAAAAACTGAGTCATAGGAAAGCCTTTAAAAAAATATCTTAGTGACCCCTGGAGATTGAACATTCTTTATGATCTACGGACCCACCCTCAAACCCATGGTTCGAATTCTTGTAATGCAGAGTCAACCCTCTTTTCCTTAGTAGGGAAACCGAAGCATGTTTTTAACACCTGAAGAAGGTTGCAGCGACCGAAACGTTGTGCTAATAACACCCAAGATGAGAATAATAGTTCAATTAATAAACATAACACAAATTATTCTTAGTTATAAACTTTCTTTGCTCCTGGTAGACCTCCACCCCTAACTTTATTATTCTTAATATCTATCAATCTCTACTATAATCTTTTACTATCTGATTGCTACCAGTAATATTTTTTTTACTATAAATTTAATTTTGTAAAAAATTCTTACTATGAAAACATTTAAAAAAAAAAAGAAGCCAAATACAATTTTTCAAGGCCAAACTGCAAACTGCTTAAGGAAAAAAAAAAAAAAAAAGAGAAAAGAAGAAAAAAAGCCAAATTTGCAAAATTTGGCTTTAAAAGGGCCAATCTGGCAACTCTGAAGTGGTAACACATGATTTGGAAATCTATTTTCAATAATAACTAGCTGGACGCCCAGTGTTGCTTGGTAATACAATATACTTAAACAAGATAATTTATGCAGATTGTGTATGTATTATTATAGAATCAATCCTCTATTTAATATTATACATTATGAGGAATAATTGGCCTGGTGGACTAATTCGCAAAAGAAATTAAAATAAATGAATAAATAATAATGATTAAGTAGCTCATCATTCCGTCTGTATTTGTTTACAATCTCACGTCAGCTGATATTTGGGTTCGATGTTGAATGCCCTGGAAGCTCACTTCTGATTAATGTTTAGTTTTAAAATATCCAAACAAAAATGATTTGCAGTGATTTTAAATAGTACCTCTTCTTTTATCATAAATTGAATTCATTAACAAGAAAAAATTAAAATAAAATGGTGAAGTACACCTGGACTTTTACACAGGATCATTCGATCTGTAGTTGAATGTTCTACCACTGAGCTATGTTTCCAGAGGTCAACAATTTTTTTTTTTTTTTTTTCTAAGAAGAAATTATTTGTTGAGATTTTATTATCTCCTTTGCTGGTGCAACCTAAAATATTCTCTTATAAAAATTCTTTTTTATCTATAAGAAAGAAAGACTATTTTTAGGATCGGATTTTTTTTGATTTTCGATACTTCTCAGACGAATTTCTGCATAAAACATATCTAAGAACACTATCAGACATATAAATTACCTTTGTGTGAAATTTGCAAAAGACAGGCTCAGCCGTTTCGAAACCTGCTTGGCCTAACGTTCACAGGAAACATGAGCTGGAACAATTATGTTGAAAACATTGCCAGGGCCGCTGCAAAAAAGGTAGGCTCTCTCTACCGTGCTAGAAAACTACTGACACCTGAAAGTATCCTGTATCTCTATAAGGCAACCATTCGCCCATGTATGGACTGGGCTGGTGCGTCTACTACTAGTCTCTCGCTCCTAGACAACGTTAAAAAAAGAGTCGCCAATCTGATAGGCCCTGAACTGGCATCTAAGCTTCCCTCTGCTTGTTCTACAAGTATTTTAATGGTGAATGCTCTGACGAACTGCAGACACTTGTGCCCCCACGACGCAGACACCCCCGACAAACCCGACAAGCAGCTAAACCCCACCTCTTCACAGTAGAGATCCCTAGATGTAAAAGATCTTTCTACTCCAGTAGTTTCTTCCCCAGAACCGCTAGACTCTGGAATTCCATTCCAGGATCCTGCGTCCCTAACTGTATTGACATGCAGAAGTTCAAGTGCAACGTGAACAGACATCTTGCTGCCCAAATCCCTACATAGTGCCCCAGTAGTTGCTGACCCTGATAGTAGCCCCCTACACCAAAGTGGACATGTGCCTTGTTTGGGGTGAAAATGTAATAAAAAATAAATAAAAAACTAAAAAACTCTCGCGCACACACACAAAGTGACTTTTATATAATAGTAGATTAATTTTCTATCTCATCGGTTTTTTCATAATTTTTGGATATGTTACGAATTTCGACATAACAATTAAGTACCATTGGTCTTATTGAAATTCAGTATTTCGAATTTTCGATTTTGCTACAATAACGAAGTAGGTTGTTTTACTAGACAAATAGATTCGAAAAGGTTGTAATATATATATATATATATATATATATATATATATATATATATATAAATGTTATCAAAGGTAAGATAAGTTACTTTTCTACCTAACCGAATAAGTTTGTTTTTATTTAATGTAAAATGTTTATTCGGTTCGAAAATCATACATATTTGAAAAATATATATGATATATTTGAAAAAGACAAATGGCGGCGAGGTCTCTGTTGAGTACGTTAAGTTTATGAAAATGAGTTCAAACTAAAAAATTATACAAAATACTGTTAAAAACTCACTCAATATATGTAAGCCTATATGTCAAGGTAAGATATATTGAGTGAGCTTAGCTTCTAACAGTATTTTGTACAATTGTTTTTTTAGTTTGAACTCATTTTCCCAAACTTATTCAACAGACTTCGCCGCCATTTTTTTTTCAAATACATCGATAACTCTATGATTTTCGAACCGAATAAGCATTTTACATAAAAAGACTAAAAAGATTGTCCAGTTAGGTAGAAAAGAAACTTATCTTGCCTTTGATAACACTTGTTTTTTGACAACTTTTTCGAATCTATGTGTAAAACAAACCCCGAAGAAGAATCCAAGTTTATTGCTTGTTGTATGAGGCGCCCTCACCGGGGAATGCCAATGGGATTACTCCAACTTATTTTTGCAGGGCCATGGAGTTTCTCTTCACGGGGCGGCTGACCACTTTCCACACCTTGTGTCACATGGTTTCGCGGTGAAAGAGGTAAATAGATCGTGTTATAAACAATTTATGGCGGCATGCGGAGTTTAGCATTTCTATAAGCAAATCATTGTTTCGTATTTCTGCCTTATAAATGCGATTTTGTTCATAAGTTTTAATAGACAAACCAACGAAGATTGATTTATAATTTAAAGAAATTTTTAGAGATGTTTTATCAGTAAATATTTAATTTCATAAAATCAACAAATTATTTTTAGATACGAATGGGCGAGCAATGTTCGTTTCTATGAAAGCATGGCGGAGTCAATTGAAAGACAGAAAGTAACTATGGAAGAAGAAAACCCAATTACTGAAAATGTTCATGAAATGGGAGCCGCTGCCGGTCATAGCTCAAAATCGAAGGAATTACCTACATGTATCATTGTACTTGGCATGGCTGGTTCTGGAAAAACAACTTTTGTGCAGGTATGACATCATTTTCTCTACCGACCCAAACGCGATGAATGGTTAAACGTAAAACGTAAAAAATAACCAAGTTAAACAACAAAAAATATTTACATTATTTCGACATAATTTGATTCTTTTGGTCGCGTATTATTACATCGTTAATAATAATAATAATAAAAACTGGAGTAATTTCCTAGTTCGTGGTAATAAAAACTAGGCAGCCTCTTCCGAACCTCCGCTGAAATGTTATTAAAATGACACTAAGCAGATTAATTATTAGACAACAATAATCTGGAAGTTTAGGGCTTAATTGATAGTAATCGGAAGAGTTCAACAACAAGAACGTATTTAGCAAGTGTCACTGTCCATGGCCTTCGTACGCCTCTCACTCTCGTTTTGTTGTTTTTCTCGATTCCACGAAATCGTGTTTTTCTTGGATTTCGTTTAGTTATGTAAAATAAATAAAGAGGAGTGATGCTAAGCATCATGCTTACGTTGGGTGAACTCAACTATCGGGGGATGAATGAATCAACATGGGCAAATGGTATGGCCAAAAGGAGTAACAGGATGGTAGGAGGTAGTTTAAAACCCATAAAACAAGTTCTATCATTCTCTTCAGAGTCAAGTCGATATTATTTTACTTAAAGTAAAATCCGTTTCGCGTTGTTCGTATAGAATATATGGTGTGCGGTGTGGTTGTGGTGGTGCTAGTGCAGATAGTGACCCGCGCTACTTTTTAAATCGTATTTCCAAGTTTAATTAAAGTTTTATATGTTTTGTTTTTTTATTCAATTGTAAGGTTGAAGTATAGAATAGGTACAAAACACTCTCCCCTCCCCATGTTAAGAATGGCTTTTTAAATAATAACGTTATTATTTACGTGCGGATGGATCACTCTCTGCACTAGTACCGTATATATATATATATATATATATATATATATATATATATACGATGAGAATAATGGAAATAGTATTCCGACAAAATAGAGAAATAAAAAGAAACAAACCGAGTTATGTGTTCATCAACGTTTCGTCTTTATTTCGAGACTTCCTCTGGATGAATGAGATTAAGAAACAAAAACACCAGTACAAATATTTTCAAATATTTGTACTGGTGTTTTTGTTTCTTAATCTCATTCATCCAGAGGAAGTTTCGAAATAAAGACGAAACGTTGATGAACACATAACTCCGTTTGTTCCTTTTTATTTCTCTATTTCTCTCTCTCTCTCTCTCTCTCTCTGTCTCTCTCTCTCTCTGTCTCTCTCTCTCTCTCTCTCTCTCTCTCTCTATATATATATATATATATATATATATATATACTTCATTTAATCACATAAATTAATATACGAAAGTATAAATTTGTGCGTAAACTTTAAGTATTTACTTAACAGTGCTCAATACGTAGGTAGAGCTAGTTAGTAAGTTATAAAATATATATCGCCATATATATTTTATAGCTTACTGTGTATATGTAGTATATATATATATATATATATATATATATATATATTGTAGATTTTGGTGTGCTTTAAAAGAATATATGATAACCGTTTCTGTTGCAAATTTACCGTTTGCATGCTATTAACCCCTGAACCCTGGGACTATTTTCCACCATTTAACAGCCTTCATGTACGCTGCTACGCACAAGCGTAAATGAAGGCTGTTAAATGTGCACTCATGTACCAAACTACCTTTTCACATAGTGTAGTAATCTTTGGCAAAAATTTAAAATTAGATGAAAAACAAGTAGTTTTCCAGATATTAAGCTATACCTTATCAGTGGTGACCATTTTTGTATGCACAGGCGCGCATTTTTGATGCACACGCATAAAAAATATGCGCATACAGAAATGGCCACCATTGATAACATATAGAATTACATGGCTTAATATCTAGAAAACTACTTGTTTGCGGCAAAAATATGCACACTGATGTGTATAGAAATGGTCACCACTGATAACATAAGGAATTATATTGCTTAGTATCTGGAAAACTACTTGCTTGCAGCAAAAATATGCACGCATACGCATACAGAAATGGACAGGAATTATACATATCTGTATACAGATTTTTCTTTATTTTTTTATTTCCTTGTGTCTTTTTTGAAAGATAAAAGCAGGAAAAAAAAACAAACAAAAAAATGCACCCTCACTAGGTGGTCAGAAAGTTAAATGAGTATCGAAAAGTGATCACCCACTTTTTGAAAAACTAATTTCTTCATATAATGAAAAATATTTCTCTGCAACAGAAACAGTTAGCAGATTCGTTTTTAGCACACTGAAATCTACAAAAAAATATATATTTTTTTATATGAACGTGAGATGGGCCTTAAGGTAAAATTTTACTCCAGTTTCACTAAAAAGCAAAGCTAATCAGCAAGATAGCATTTTTTTATTTTGGCTTGTGTTGCTCTGAAAAGGCAGCAATATGTCTCCCCCCACGTTTAAAAACTTTGGAGACCCTTGAACTAGTTTTAAAGAAAGTTTTACTCTCATGGCTCTCTTAGAAAGCGCTTAAAGATTTGAGGCGACTTCCATTGTCTTTGCTGGTCTTGGATATGACTTTAAACTATATCCGATGGTGAGCCCCCAGTTTGTGGGCTTTGGGGAGTGTGGAGCCACCCTTTAATTGCCATTGCTCTCAGGTCCACTCTGACCGGGAGTGATAGTACCTGTTAGGGTCCCAACTATGGGTTAAATAGAAACCGACTTAAAAAAAAAAAAAAATATTCTATTAAAAGACTTTTCTTCAAAATAACTGGATTTGGCATTAAATAACCTGAAATGGGTTGATATGCCGTAAAACAAAAACAACCAACCAATTGTCTTTGCCAGAAAATTTTACATCTAACTACATTTAGATTTTGTGTAAAAACTCTAACCTTTCTTTATGCATGTGACATGCAGACATCGGCATTTATATACAGAGGGAGAAATACTAAAATTAATTAAAAATATATATTGGTATGAAATGAAATCGCTTGAATGATTGTTTATTTTCCAATTTCCATTTTTTTTTTTTCATACTATTTTATTGTTTTTCAGAAATTAACGTCTCATCTATTTAACATAAAAGATGTTCCATATATTGTGAACCTTGATCCAGCTGTTCTGGAAGTTTCTTTCCCTGCAAATATTGGTAAGAAAGAAATCATATCATTTTTACACACACAAATTTATGTTTTTGACTGTCCTTCATTTTATTGATAATTTTTCATTTTCTTTTCAATTTTGTTTTTCAATTTTTTTTATCCTTTTGTTCTTAACTAGGATGTGGGCATCCTACTAGAGGCCAGACATTCACATGCTTTTCTCATACATTCCAACCGAGAGATCTTTTTAAGATTCTAACCATCCCATGTTTGTATCTCTCTTACACTTGGTTCACCGGGTATATTTCAATTTCTAATGTGTATGTTGCGTCTTGTGTTACTTCAAACATTGTGTTTACGATAAATACTGTTCATAATCATCATTTATCATTCATAAAAAAGTTGGAAACAGTTTTCCTTTCCTCAATTGGCCATTTCAATATGTTATAGTATACTTTTCTTGTGGTCTTAATGAATTCCAGGAAAAGAATTCATCTAGTCTGGTCAAGTATCGATCTTCGTGCTGCTACTTAAAGTAACATCACTCGGAGAAGGTGCACCATCCGTCGTAAAAGCCAGTTGGTCATATTTGTGTTGTGAATACTATGTAATTTTGAATATTTAGTCGGGATTTAATTGTAGGTAAAAGTATCTTCATGCCAGGTTGTTCTGACAAACCTCTGTACAGAGAGACCTTAGACACTGCTGGTATACATTGGATGGCTTTAAGAAATTGACTTCCAGAGTAACCTATCTCTGGTCAGGTCTTCATTTATCCTCCCTACTTTCAAGTCCATTTTTATCACTTTCGTTGGTCTTCCCCTGTGAACTGAATCTGTTACCTTAAGTGTTCTTCATACTTTCCCATCACTTGCTTGAAGATACCAGGAAGATCCTTTATTACCTCATAAGGGATGACATTGTCCATTAAAATAAATCATAAATGACTCCTGAAACAGGAACCTCATTGATTAATTTTTTTTTTTTTTTTTTCAACAAAATAAGTGAATGACTTAACTCATGGATGACTTTTTTTCATGATTTGTTAGATGTTTTTTCATGACTTCATGGATGACTTTTTTTCAACAAAATAAGTTAGATAACTTAACTCCCCAAAGGTGGGGAGTTAAGTCATCTAACAAAGATTCGATGTATCAATGTGATTATGCCATATATGAAGTTAGGCGACATTGACCCTACTCAGTACCAGATGGGTAACCATTTGAGAATACTAGGTGCTGTGTGTGTGATGGGGGGGGGATACCTACCTGCAGATTAATGCAAAACAACTGTTATCATCTCCAGTGACATGCATGCACCTTGCGGGGGTAATAAAACTTCTCAAATTGTGAATTGAATATTTCCTGGAAACTTCCTTTTTCGGAGAAAACTGGCTCAACCCACACATAGTGAATGTTGTGCCAGGTACAAGTAGCGATGAAAAGCTGGGTAGTAATCATTTTTGCAGAAGTTTAGCATGTTTCTTCTTTCTTGTTTTTCTTTTTTTTTCTTTTTTTTTTTTTAAACCAACCACAGAGTCTGGAATATCATTTGATCTTCAGAACATGAAACAAGTTATTAAATGCTAAAATTCTATACACTTCAAGGTTTCTAAAGTTTGCTTTTCTGTTTGGCTATTTTTCTCCATTGGATTTTGAATTTTGTCATTTTTTTTCACTGAAGACAACTAAATATTGTTGTTTATTTATTTTTCTTTAATATGAAACTATCAGGGAGACCTGACGTTGCCCAGGATTGAATGATGATCAATGAATGTTTCACACTGCCATATTTTTATTGCCATCGAAATCGGTGAAATCATCCATTTTTCAATCAAATCAATTGATTTTCTGCTCTAGTTGGGGACACATTGCTGTGCACCAGGAGAAAGCTTCACAAGCCTCCCCACAGTGACTTAGTCCACGATACATTGTAGTCTACATTGCACTGTAGAGAACCTACTGTTGATTTTATAAAATTATTTTCATATTAATTAATTTGAATTAAAATTTAAAATGAAAAGGTCAAGTATCATGGTCAGTTGTGCTCTAAACAGAAACGTTCATTTTGAATGTGCCCCTGTCATATAAAAGAACCTATTGTTGATTTTATGTCGGGCCTTTCAGCTTGTGTGGTAATAAAACTTCTCAAATGATGTACTTGTGACGTTAAGCTGTGTAAGGTGTTAACTTTGGTCAAAATCGCTTGTTCCTTCTTTCATTGGATTATTTTGATTATTGATTATCGAGTCTTATCGATGACATTCCTATACAACATCTACCTAAGAACATTGTCAGGCACATAAAGTACTTTCATGTTAAATTTTATAAAAATCGGCCCAGCTGTTTTTGAGTTCATAGGGAACAAACTTATAGACACCGTTCCTTTTATATAATAGAGATTTGTTTTCTGAATTTATTGAAGATATATATTGTTTTTTAATTTTGTATTGTAGATATTCGTGATACAGTCAACTACAAAGAAGTGATGAAACAGTATCCTTTTAATTGCATCATCTGGACTTTTTAGGGTTTTTTTTTTGTAAAAAAAGAAAAAAGTAAAACGTTGCTTTTTTAATAAATTCTGTCTTTTTTGTAGTCTTATCCTAAAGACGAATCAGGTACACTACTACAGTCATAGTAGTGTTCATCCTCTTGCGTAAACTGCTGTCTTGATTAGCAGAAAAGTTAGTCGGACAAGAAAAAAGTTGAAAGCAAGTGATGACAAAACCGTATAGGGTGGAGTTTGAAAACAGTTAAACTGCTGAACCATGAGAATTGAATATTAAAAAATGCCTGACACCAAAACAACGGAAAAGTGATGTTATATATATTAGCAGTATTCACCTGGTATTGCCCGTGTGGAGATATATTGATGGGCAAAAAGTTACCTTGGAAAAATTTTTTAAAATATAGCCATGTTTACACTTTTATCCTTGAAAGAAAAGTTAGGAATTAAATTGCTAATATGAGATGAAATAATGATTAAAAAAAAAAAAAATCTCAGCGCAGTGGTGTTCTTGAAAAAAAAAAAAGAAAAAGTGAATTATTTTAAATCTTAAAAATAACAATAAAAATAATTCATTTTTTTTTTTTTTTTTAAATAGTCTCACTGGAATATTTTTTGTTGAATTTTATTTTTGGAAATGAAAAAAAAATCTAAAAAAATAAATAAATTTCATTTCTTTATGTTCTAATATTTCACTTATTTTACGGACCTAAACGACGATTGTGCTAGTGAAAACATTGCAATATGAATGATCTGAAAAGAAAATGAAATCCATTTCGAGAGAGAGAAAAATATATAGAAACACGTCCATTATTTTCTCCTCAATTTTGTGTATTTTGAACAGGGCTCTACAGTATAAATTTATCGTTAGTTGACCTTTCACAATTAAATATTTTCGTTCATGAGCCAAATAGAAAAGATACTTGCCAAACCCATATTATTTTTGGAATATGGCATCTCCAATCCATGACAAGCTCATACATCATAAAAATTTTTCTGTATTTTTAAATAAGTGTAATTCTAAATATACACCAATTTTAAGTTGTGACTCAAAAATATAAACATTTAAATTTCTTCAGATGTTTTTTTTAAAACCGCCTTCATTAAAAAAAGAAATATATTCTTTGAAATTTTTATTGTTTAAATAATTTGATTTTGCTCGTTTTATTAAAAATAAATAAAGATTGAAAAGACACTTTTCACTCAATGATGAGCTTTGGAAGATTGTCAGTGAAAAAAAAACCCAAAAAAAACACCATCACCAAAAGAAGTGTTTTATTATATTTCTAATTGACACTTGGAAAAGCTCACGTGCAAATGCAACTATTTTCACTCACAACATAAAACCCTGTGGAATAATAAAAACAATGAATCTTTTAACTTAGAAAATATCCTTAATCAAATTAAGATATCAATTGGGACCGAATGGTGGAATTATTACATCTTTAAATCTGTTTTCTACTCGTTTTGATCAGGTAAGAATTTTTTTTTTTTTAAATTGATATACTTATCATATAATTGACAGACCTACGCACTTGTGAATAAATTGAAAAGTGGATCAACTACGAAATATAAAACAGAAAATCACATCCACAATACATCATGTAGAATGGCATTTCCTTTTTTAATCACAGAAACTTTTACTTTTTTTTAAAACTGTTGGTTTCCCTTCATTCTTTTATCGATTTTATAATTGGATATAAATATGGAGGAACAGTTAAAGGGAAATAATTTTTCAAGTATTAAGAACTTTTGGCTTATTTCGGCATTTGGTTATCTCCCTTACATTTTATGTCTGATGAGGGTGTATCATTGCCACTAGTCTGTGTTTATTTGTTTCCCCAGGAAAGCAAATTAGGCATGAAGCCATTTTTTAATATAGAGAGGGAGAAGGGGAAAGGGAGCCAGCTCCCGAGAAGTGGGAAATGGGAGCTGGTAGGTGAGTCTCTTGGTATACAGGGTTGCCCCTAAATGATTGGTCGGGTGCAAATGACCAAGCTGGTGCACACGTCAAATCAGAGGAAGAGAAGAAAAAATGCATTATGTGAGGAGGACTGAAAAAATCACACTGGTGTTTGCTAAGAGATGTACTGGTAATCTCTTTTTGCATTGTGTTCTGCAGTTCTGCATCTGCTGCCTCAGAATTGTGTATTCACACGATTCTGAGATGTATCATTTTCGGAGTTTTGTATTGGCTAATATTCCTAAGTTTTATGCATTTGCTAATTAGCTTAGTAGCCTTTGTCTATTGTTAACGGTTTTATGAACATGACTTAATAAAGGAAGAAAAAACTTAAAAGGTGCTTTACTTATCAAGAAAAGATAATATAGTTTGGACGTGTTTCCCCAGCAACCAAACACAAGTTATGTAAAAAATAAAAAGACAACACACACACACACACACACACACACACACACACACACAACATATAAAGAAAACTCCATTGAGGAAGAATATTACCACCAAAAAGGTAAGCCAGATAAAGGTTGATACGGCTATGTCACTCTTGGCAGCTGAAAGACTGGCTTAGGACTGTGATAAGTGACAGAATTTTGTTCTCTAGCATGTGACAAAGCTTTCTGGAGTATGCAACTAAAATACCTTGTTTAAAGACGTTTTTATAAATATATATCAAAAATATCCTGGAGTAGGAAGTAACTTGCTTTGCATCTGTTGATTACACTCAGTGGATGCAGTTTGAACTTCAAACGTTTGTAGTATCTTCAAAATCCCAAGTGATTGACATGGAAGCTCTTCTCTTTACCCTGATAACCCTGCCAAGGTTGGCTACCGAACCATCTTTCCACCCTCTCCCTTTCATGTTTGAATCTTTTAACTCTTGTAAAAAGAAATTCTTAGATTTCTTTTTTCTGTGTGAATCAATCAACACCACCATGTGTATAGTCATTATTTTCACCACCACACACACACACACACAAACAAACATATTGCATATTTTTTTTCAAACAAATTTTTTTTTCAAATTTTAATTTTGTTTTGTTTTATACTTTTAAACAGGTGATGAAATTTATTGAAAAAAGGTCATCTGAATGCAAGTAAGTATTAAAAGAAACCATTAAAATTTATTACAACTTCTGCTGTCAAAAAAACTGCTGTTGTACAAATTTTTATAACATTTAAAAAAATAATTTTTTTCTGTGTCTGTACGCTAAGTCTTGTTGAGGGTGTTTATTTACCTCTTCTCCAGAAGGTCAGACACAAGATCAGATGTGAGTTTGATGAACATGTTTCTGTGGAATGAACTGGAGGTTTTGTCAGCCACAAATCTTAAGGCTTGATTGGTTGACAAAAATAATGTCAGCTAAATTCAGCACTGAGTCGATTTGCGTTAATTTTAATACTCCAAATGTTCTTTTAATCCAAATGGCATAATATTAAGTAAAGCTTTCATTTTAATTTCTTTTTTTTCCAGGAGGGAGTGAGCACCATTTTCTTAAAATTACATTTCCATTTGACACAAGGATACTTTCAGATTATATATATATATATATATACACACACACACACACACACACACACACACACACACACACACACACACACACACACAATGTATTGCAAAAGTGAGTACACCTTCACATTTCTGCAGATATTTAAGTATATATCTTCATGGGACACTACTGACAAAATGACACTTTGACAATGAAAAGTAGTCTGTGTGTACATATAGAACAAAGTTAATTTATTTTCCCTTCAAAATAACTCTGTACACGGACTACTTTTCATTGCGTCAAAATTTTATTTTATCAGTGTTGTCTCTTGAAGTGACATACTTAAATATCTGCAAAAATGTGAGGGGTGTAGTCACTTTTGTGATATACTGTATATATATATATATATATATATATATATATATATAAAATCGGCTTTATCGATTTTCTACTATTTTGCAAAGTGTGCTACTTGAAATAAAAATAAATAATAAACATTTAATTTATAACTTTATTGTAAATGTGAAACAAAACTTTTGCATTTATTCGTATAGATAAGTATGTGAGACATTTTAATGCAAATTTATTCATCTTTAAAATATGATTGTAAAGAAAGAAAAAGAAAGAAGAAACTAATTTGCCTGGGCGATAGTGTATGCAGAGGAGGGGTTAAAAATTTAGAAATAGAACGTAACTTGTTAAAAAGTTAGGTAATTTTTTTTCTCTAAAAATGTTGGAAATAAACATTTGAGTAAAATTGTTCAATATTTGTCCAAAAATAAAACCGTGTTCCTATGCAGATTATAAAACCAAAACAATTATTGAATTAAAAAAACTAACAAAAAATAGTTAATTAATAAACTGTTCTTTTTTAAAGCAATATACAGATTAGTTAACCTTACAGATTAGATTGCATATATATAAGCAGTATATAAGAAAACGATATGTGGTGGCTATTGTGTAAAGTTGAATTAACTTGAAATAGAACAATTTGATTTCATTATTAGTGTGAGAAATGGGCCAAACTTTTGTATTTATTTATCAATAAAATATTTGCATAATTTAGTAAAAAAAATTTTGACTTCATATTTAATATTCTTTAATATATAATGATAGTCTTATTTCCTAGTTTAATCACTGAAATTTTGTTGCTGTACAAAACCAAAAGATAACTGAAACAAATAAACGGAACCAACTAAACTGTGACTCGTGAAACGTTTTTAGAGAATGTATATTCCTACTTGTGTACATTAAAAAATATTCAAATCAATAAACATTTTCTTTTTGCATACAATAAATGTTAAATTAAACAGAATTATTACAATTTCTGTGATCCATACTTTTGTAAAAATCATTAAGATTTATATTCACATTTGAGTGAGACGTTTCGTTATACCATAAATCGCTTTTTTCTTTTCTTTCTTTTTTTTTTTTTTTTGATAATTATGCAATTCTAAAAGTATGTGCACTCTTTTTTTTTAATTTGTTATCCTGCAAAAACTTTATGCTAAAGCTTGAGGAAAATGTATTTGTAATAACTTATAATTTTCGAGGATGAGTTTTGTTTTTAACCTTAATTGATTGTAAAAATAAATCCTTACCCATCTCCCCTTTTTGTTTGCCCTCATCACTTTCTAAGAATAAGTTTAGCTGTTTGAGAACCTCACCACCATGGAAATGTACTCTACAAATAAATTTATATTTATATTTTAATTTAATTATTGTTGAAACAGTTTCAGAAAACTGATAATTGTTTTTCCAGAGATTTTTAAAGTTAATTTATTTGGGCTGTAAATTCAAATGAATTTTCATTGTTTGTTTTTCAACATTTGTCACTTAAAATTTTTTTTATCATGTAAATATACACTTTTTTCTTTCTAGAGATTAATTTTGATCTTTTATCTTTCAAACACAATCAAAATTTAAACATAAACTAAAAAAACAATTATGATAAACCTTTTTTAAAAAGCATAGTTTTGTGGGGTTTTTTTTTTTCAGCCATTTTTACCCCTAGCTAGCAATAAAACTAAAACACATATTAAACTTAGTGATGATGTATAATATATTATTATCAGTATTTCAAGATCTTTTTATATTATATCTGTAAAAACTTTATGCTAAAGATTGAGGAAAATGTATTTGTAATTTTGAAGGATGAGTTTTGTTTTTAACCTTGATTGATTGTAAAAATAAGTCCTTACTCATCTCCTCTGTTTTTGCCCTCATCACTCTCTAAGAATAAGTTTAGCTGTTTGAGAACCTCACCACCATGGAAATGTACTCCACAACTCTACAAACAAATCTATATTTAGTTGATCTTTGACAACTAAATTTTGCTGGTAACTTTTTGATGTACGTAGTTGTTGGAGATGCCCCTCCAGGGATTAATGGACTATCTCATGACGTCACTTCCGTTGGTGACATCACTTCCAGTATCAAGTACCGGTGCCTGGCAGTCTGAGATTGGCACGTGACTAAGCTGGACGTGTGCAAACGTCCTACTATTGAGCAATGGTTTTCTCAACTCGACTTTGCCTGTAATTTATGTGAATACATGTTTCATTCCTACAAATCCTGTGTTCCTTCGTTTATTACCATTTAACCCCATAACAATAGTAAACGTTTATTAGCCAAATAGAAAAGGTACTAGCCAAACATAAGTGATTTTTGGAATATGAAATCTTTGTTCTGTCACAAGTATGTATATCATAAAGATTTTTTTGTATTTTTTTTTTTTAAATAAGTGTAATTCCAAATATGCACCAAATTTTATGTTGATTCTTGAAGGTATAAACATTCCAATTTCTTCAGATGCTTTTTAAAACAACCATCGTTAAAAAAAAATGAATATCTTGTTCTATTATACTTTTATTGTTTAAATAATTTGACATTGCTTGTTTTATTGAAAAAAAAAAGGTTGAAAAGAAATTTTTCATTCGGCAATGATCTTTGGAAGATTGTCTGTGAAAAAAGACACAATCACCAAAAGATAAGCATTATTTTCGTTTACTGGCCAAATAGAAGAGTTACTAGCCAAACGCACTTAATTTTTGGAATATGACAAGTACATACATCATAAAATAATTTTTGGAATATGACAAGTACATACATCATAAAATAATTTTTGGAATATGACAAGTACATACATGATAAAAAATTTTTGTATTGTTTTTAATAAGTGTAATTCTAAATAAATTTTATTTTAACTAAATTTTATGTTGAGACTTGAAAGTATAAACATTCAGTTTCTTCAAATATTTTTTTTAAACAGCCTTCGTTAAAAAAAAAAAATTGAATATATTGTTCTATTAAACTTTTATTGTTTAAATAATTTGACATTGCTTGTTTTATTTAAAAAGGTTGAAAAGACATTTTTCACTCGGTAATGATCTTTGGAAGATTGTCTGCGAAAAAAAGACACAATCGCCAAAAGATGAGTGTTTCATTATTTTTAGTTGCCACTTGTGACTGTTTCACTCACAACGTAAATGTTTGGATGTAATTAGTTTAATGCTTTTCATAATTCTAAGAAAATGATGTAATAGTTTTTCAAATCTTTGAAATGCTTATTTTTCACTTAATATATTTCTTTTTCAATCATTATTCTCATAAAATACTGTTGTTTTCTAATGCAGATATGTCTTATTTGATACTCCTGGACAAATTGAAGTGTTTACATGGTCAGCTTCTGGTACGATCATCACTGAAGCATTGGTAAGTAATCTTAATAATTATAAAACTTGGTGAACCATCTGGGCGCCCTTGCTTGCTTGCTTCTTATATATATATATATATATATATAGACAAGAAGCAAGCAAGGACGATTTTACTGTAAGGAATCACTGGAGTCAGTATCATAATTAATACATAAGTGTTTAAATACTTTAAGTACTTATCTGATAGCGAAATGGTTTGGCTTCAAAACAATACTGATCTTGTGAAAATCCATCGCCTCTGTTTTAGGAAGAGATGTAAACATACATACATAGATTTATATATTTGTAGCTAAAATTTTCGACCCAAACCGATTAAAAAGCTTGCTCTATCACTGAATACCCTTTAGGAAAAATTTCAAATGTTTAGACCAGAAATTGTCTTTAGTAATTTGGTAGAGACTGCAGACGTCAAATTTTTTTAAAACTTTGACCCCTAGTATGACCCCTTAACATTTATTGTTTTGGGCTCAAATCAAGTAATTAAGTTAGATCTATGTCCAAGGAACCTATATTTAAAATTTCAAGTGTTTAGACCCAAAATTGTCAGAGGAGTTTGGTAGAGTTCTCAAAGGTCAAATCATTGAACTAGTAATACACACGGATGAAAAAACGCTTTGGATAATCACAGATTTCAAGGTAGTTCTACTAAAATAGCCATATTTTTTAAACCAAAGCACTTCAAGTCTTCAAATTACTACTGTTTTGTTCGGAAATGAATATACTTTCAAATGAATTAATAAATATGAATGTACATTATATATTTTAAGAGTTTTGAGCAAATAAAGTGATAAAAATGTGAACGTCATAAAATGGCGTTTTCGGTAAGGTTTTGTAATGACCCCCCCCTGTTTTCTAAAGGTCTGTACCGTGATTGTATGAAGAATTTCGTCATGAAATTTGGGAATCAATAAGAAGAGGTGTTAATCTTAATACTGTCAAGTGTCCGAAATATTTTTGACCATTTCTTTTTTTGTCGTGTTAAAAATAAGACTTTAATATGCCGAGTATCGAACATTTTGAAAAAAAAATTCTTCGGACACCCACTAGTAAGTAAATCAATCTTTTTACTATCTTTATCAATTAAAAGTATTATTTTATGTTGAGTAGGACCGCGGTAATTGATAATTTAAAAGGACCTACCCGAAAAAAAAAATTGTTTCTATTTATCGAATTTGGTCAAATGAAGTTAATATTACTAGAAGCAGCAGCAGCAGCAGCTACAGCCTGTAGAATCAGCCATAGCACAGTGTATAAACAAACACGCGTTCTTTAATTTTTATTCAAGAACGAATTAAGAAAAACAAAATGAAACATAATGAAAATAATTAAGAAAAACAAAATGAAACAAAATGAAAACATAATGAAATATGAATATAAATGTTCTTATGTTTAATTAGAGCTATTTTGTTATCAGAATAACATTAGTTTAGAACTATTCGGTTTTCAGAATGTATAATAACAACAATCCCAACCAATTCGGCATTATGAATCTGTTGCAATTTCTCACATTTTTTCGTCAAATTTAAAAACATGGTTAAAAAAAACAAAATAAACTTTTGTAGATATATAGCTTGCATGCACTTTTATTCTTTAAATTAGTTTTGAACAGCGAATTAAAACAATGTTTTACTGCGAACAGCCACAAATGTTTTTTTTTCAAAATCAAAATAAGTATCAAAATCTCGTTTATACATAGATTCGAAAAAGTTGTCAAAAAACAAATATATAACAAATAAATGTTATCAAAGGCAAGATAAGTTACTTTTCTACCTAACTGGATAATTTTCTAGTGTTTTTATTTAATGTAACATGTTTATTCAGCTCGAAAAACGTACAGTGTTTACCGATGTAATGTATTGGAAAATTAAAAATGGCGGCCGGCCCGACTCTCTTTGACACGGTAAGTTTGAGAAAAGGAGTTAAAAATTTAAAAAAAAAAAACTATACAAAATACTGTTAAAAACTCACCGAATATATGTCAGCCTATGTCACGGTAACATATATTGAGCGAGTTTCTAGCAGTATTTTGTCTACTTTTTTATTTTAACTCTTTTCCCCAAACTTACCGTTTCAAGAGAGTCGGGCGGCGGGCGCCATTTAAAATTTTCCAAAACATCGGTAAACACTGTTTTCAAGCTGAATAAACATGTTACATTAAATAAAAACACTAAAAAATTATCCAGTTAGGTAGAAAAGTAACTTGCTTTTGATAACATTTATTTGTTATATATTTGTTTTTTTGACAACTTTTTCGAATCTATGTGTATAGTAATACAAACCCTCAAAATCTATATCAATATTCTTGAAATTTTAAAAGCAGTTAAAAAACACATCAAACTACAATTAGGAAGCTTTTTATTTCGTTAATTTTTTTTTCTACTTATTAAGCGAAAGATATTTTTACAACCTGCTCCAGCGTAGTATAAACGGCCTATGGAATTAACACCTTCAACCTCGAAAATAGAAATCAACAAATTTATGGAATTTTCTTTGAAATTTCGCAACGCAGTTTCTTATTAAATTAAAACTAAATATATAATATAAAGCCAATAATTATGAACCGCTAACAGTAAATATGAGTGATGAACGCTCTCTTTGAAAAAAAGCTCTCTTAACTTCACCTCTAATCCAAATTATGTGTGGCAAGTCTCCTCCTAAAACACTCTTTAACCCTAACAATAACACTAAGTTCGAGTGGCAAGCCCCCCTCCCCCTCCAACAAAATACCTCTGTAAGCCACATACAAGCATCTAAAACAAACAAACAAAAAATAGATCCTTCCTTAAAGAAAATATACATAAAAATAAATTGGTTAACTGTCCTAAAATGCTAGAATGGCCAGGAAATGGTGAATTATTTTACATTAAATTTTTGTGAAACTAACTGCTCCCCCCTCTAATATTGTTTTTGTTAGCTTTGTCTCTGTCAAGTTTTCAGTATGTTCACACATAATTTTCCTTAGCCCTATAATTAATTCAAAGTCCGAATGGCAACCCTCCACATATTCTCATTGCATAGAAACCCTCTTAAAACTACACATAATCATCTTAAAAAAAAAAAAAAAGCATGCATATTTTCCCATAGAAAAAAAAACAGTTAACTGCCCTAAAATGCTAGAATGATCTGTAATAGGAAATTATTTTACATTCAATTCTAAAATAATTTGTTTATCTTTCATTAAAGTTTTTCATGGCATTTTATACATAATTTCCTAAAATTTTTTGGAGGGGTGGTCAGAAGGAGTTGAGTGAGGTTAAACAAAAGGTGTTAATCTACAATAATACCAAAGAAATATTGCAATATTCATTTTTAAATGGTCTTATGTTTAGATTTAAGTTTTTTGTACATAAAGCACATTACAATTCAACTTTGAGTTCTCCAACTTCTTTTCTGTTTATGGATACATGGCATTTTTAAGGAATTGCTGCATATTTATGCACATTTACTGCAGATTATTTGGAAACCATAAACTTTGGGAGATTTTCAGTTGCATATTCTGATTCCTTGTACAAAAATACACTTATACAGTAAATTTCATTTTTTAGTCTTGTGTTTTAACAAAGATATGACATTTTTACTGAAAAAGTAGTGTAAAAAATGTGACGAAACGCATATGGTCTTAAAGAGGGGAAAATATCCAAACGTGTGAGGCACAAAAATAGCCATAACTTCCTTGATTTTAATCAGATTTTAAAAATTTAAAAAGATTCTTTCTTAGCTCATCAAGCTCTTCCTATGCATACCAATATTGAAATATTTCAAGCTATTTCAATTTTTTCATGTGTATTGCTAATTGAACTTTGACCTCTTAAAGCCAAATTTCTGGCCGAAAACCGATTACAAAGATTTTCCCAAATCTCACTACCCTGTATATCAAATTTTGAGCCTGTAGACTAAAAGTTGACGGAGTTATTGTGTAGGGAAATGTACACAGACAGACAGACACTTTCACTTTTATTTATTTATATATATATAAATGGTGTGGACTGTGGGCTTGGCATACTGATTTTGAGTAGGTATCACAGAGTAAAAGTTTATTTTCATTATATCTAGAAACAGTTACCATGAGCACATAAATTTTTGCAAAGCATAGTGATACCAACTTTTTCATAGCTCATATATAAACTGAATTATGGCTGTTCAAAGTATTTTGGCAATTAGAAAATTTGCTGTCTTGCATACTAATGATTAAGAACTAATAATGTAGCTTGCAAATTGAATGTCATCGTTTGATAAATGAAAAGGAATAATAAAAGAAGCAATAATTATTGGATTAAAGCAAAATCTCATTTAATCCTTCCAAAATGACACACAAGTTCAACTTTCTCTGTTTGTATAAGATTCATTTCAACAGCTAACAAATTGAATCTGCATAATATGATTCATAGCACAACAAGGATCAAAGTAGATTTTTCTTTGAGTAGTAATTCAATAGAAAAAAAAAATTTGGTTTTGTTTCATTTTTTTTTCTTTCAAATTTTTTACTTTTTTAATAAAAATAAAAACTATTTTTGTATCTCGCTTTGCAGGCATCAACATTCCCGACAGTCATCGTATATGTGATGGATATTTCTCGAAGTGTCAGTCCTGTGACCTTCATGTCAAACATGCTCTACGCTTGTAGCATTCTCTACAAAACAAAATTGCCATTTATCCTTGTCATGAATAAAGTAAGTAACGTCTATTGTTTGATCATCAAATTTCATTAATTTCTTAACTGTTCGCACACATTTCTTCCTTTCGCTTTTGTATTAGAATCATTTCGTTGATGACAATTTTTTTTACAAGTAAAAATTTAAAAAGAATGAATAAAATTTATGGTAAATTTTCACGATGTGCCCCAGCGTATTAGAAACACCCCAACCTCCCCGTGTTAAGAACAGCTTTCGGAATAACCCCCCCTCCCCAACCTCCCCATGTTAAGAACAGCTTTCGAGGTTGGGGGTGTGTGTTTATTCCAAAAGTCGTTCTTAACATGGGGAGGTTGGGGTGCTTATGATATGCTGGGGCATGTCGTAAATATTGACCAAACTTATTTTTAAATAACATGCCTTTTTTATGATCTCCCCCCAAAATATTACAATTATGAAACTTTAAATATATGATTTTCTCCATGACCATTAAATATAATATTACTCTCTGTCACTGATTGGTCTTGTTGGTGATCATATTTACAGATAAATCAATTCTATGTTCTTTATGGTGATGCAGTTGACATATGTAACATATATCCCTCATCTCTCAAAGAAAAAATGCAAAAATTTAATCAAAATTATCATCAATATCATTTAAATGGCAAAATTTCTGCGAAAAGCTTCTTTGCAAGAACTTCTTGCTCTGAGACTGCTTTCTCGCATATTACAACTTGTCTGCAGATTCCTATCTAGCACCATCTTCACAAATGTCTGGACTTGATTCTGAGAATTATTCCATCTCATTAGCCTTTATCAATGAGTAGTATCTAACCTTGATAAGTGCTGATTGCTTTTTGGTTAAAAAAAAACAAACAAAAAAAGCAACAAAGTGAGTCCCTCAGGGTTCCATCCCGGGTCCAACTCTCTTCCTAATTTATATCAATGATCTTCCAAATCATATTCTTAGATCATTCGTAGATATTTATGCTGATGACACTGCCATAGATATTAGTGTCATCAAAGACCATAAACGATTCTCTGATTCTCTCTCCTCTGATCTTGAACATGTGGTATAATGGGGAAAGAAATGACAGGCTACCTTTAATGCATCTAAAACCAAGCTTCTATCTTTACATCATCAATGCTCTGATCCCCATCTGGCATTAATTGAAATGAATAGCTCTCGTCTTATGGAGGCTCCTGGGCTTGACCATTACTCCAGATATGAAATGGAACATGTACATCAAATCTGTTGCCAAAGTCGCTGGGAAAATGGTGAGATCCTTTTTTTTTTTTTTTACACGGTGGTCACCACTTATGAAGGCCCGGAAGCCACTCAGGGATAAGGGTTATTGCAAGTACAGTACGTTAGTGTGGAGATTTGATAAAGTGTTTACTTAAAGGGCGGGGCGGTTCATTAGGAATTTGTTTACGTTGGACTTGAAGACATCCAAGTTGTAGTCAGGTGGGAAGCAGGCAGACGGAACAGAGTTTCACAGGCATGCAGTTCTAAGAAAGAAGCTTTGTTCATGGAATCCACGTTTTGATTTAGGCACAGATAAAGAGTGGGGGAAATTTTTCACAGTGGATTCAGCTAGACAGGTGTTTTTCGTGAAAGATTGGCGAGGGGGGGACCAGAGATTGGAGTTCAGAGAGCACCTGCCATGGAAATAACGATAAAACAAGGATAGGCTCGCAACGTCTCTTCTGTGGGAGAGAGGTTGCAGGGTAGAGAAAAGGGCATCCCCCACTAAGCCACGAAGTCTATTTTGTACTCTGTCAAGGCAGGATAGGCTGTTTTTAGCAGCTCCTGCCCAGATATGGCAGCAGTATTTCATCCTTGGATGTACTTGGCTTTTATATAGATAGAGAATTGCATCAGCAGTGAGATATCTTCTGGAGCGGTAGAAGGATCCCACCATCTTTCCAGCGACCTTGGCAACAGACTTGATGTACGTGTTCCATTTCAGATCAGGAGTAAAGGACAAACCCAGAAGCTTGTCAAAACACGGGGCTTCTCCTAGACAAAAGCCATCCATTACAATTGATGCCAGATGGAGATCAGAGCATTGATGATGTAAGGATAGGAGTTTGGTTTTAGATGCATTAAAGGTAACCAGCCACGTCTTCCCCCACTGAACCATGCGCTCGAGATCAGAGGAGAGAGAATCAGAGAGAACTTTGTCATTTACAGCCTTTGATGTGTTGCCGTAGATGGTCGTGTCATCAGCATAGATGTCAACGAATAATTTAAGTATGTGTTTAGGGAGATCATTGATGTAGATCAGGAAGAGAGTTGGGCCCAGGATGGATCCCAGGGGGACTCCAGCATTAATACTGTAGGCCTCTGATTTTTGTCCATCGACCACTACTCTTATGAGCCTATCGAAGAGAAATGATTTAATGATTGAGAAAACATTTCCAGTTATACTGTAGCTGGAAATCTTGTGAAGTAGGCCCTTATGCCATACCTTGTCGAAGGCCTTTGATATGTCAAGAGCAATTGCCCTAGAAAAGAAACCTTTGTCAAGAGATTCACTACTCCTGTGAGATATAACCGTTAGCACATCTGCGGTAGATCTTGCAGAACGGAAACCATATTGTGTGTCACTAAGAAGATTGTTTCTGCTGAGGTGGTTGACTATTTCTCTATTTAATCTGGATTCCAGCAACTTACTCATAACACACAGGAGACTTATTGGTCTGTACTGAGAGGGAGATTACTTATCACCTGAATTCTTAAATACAGGGCATACTGATGAGGTTTTCCAGGGAGTCGGAAAGCACTTCTCCTTAAGGCAACACTTAAACAGTTTCGTATGGGAGCAAGTTCTGGTTGAAGCTTTTTTAACACTATAATTGGGATGCCGTCAGGGCCAGTTGCTTTACTGGAATCAAGGTTCTTGATTAGCTTGGCGATCTCATGCACGGATATTTGTATGTTACCTAGCATGTTCTGTGTTATAGGAGGAAATATGGGGAGTTGATGGCCTTCGTCGCATGGGGTAGAATTAGCTGCAAAGTTCTTGGCAAATAGTTTGGCCTTGTCTGATGCTGACGAGATGACCTCTGGTCCATTGATAATGGTTGGGATAGAACGCACACTTCTGTTCAGGATCCTATTTGTTATTTGCGAAATCGATCCAGTAGATATCTCACTGCTGATGCAATTCTCTACCTATATAAGAGCCAGGTATGTCCAAGGATGGAATACTGTTGCCACAGCTGGGCAGGAGCTGCTAGAAAGACCTTAACCTGCCTTGACAGAGTTCAAAATAGACTTTGTAGCCTAGTGGAGGATCATCAAAGTACCTTTTTCTTTTCCCTGCAATCTCTTTCTTACAGAAGAGACGTTGCAAGCCTGTCTCTGCTTTATCATTACTTGCATGACAAGTGCTCACTTGAGCTCCAATCTATGCCCCCCCCCCAAACTTTCATAAGAAACACTTGTCTAGCTGAAAACACTATCAATAATTTCCCTCACTCTTTATCTGTGTCTAAATCTAAACCTAAATTCCATGAACAAAGCTTTTTTTCTTCCGTTTGCCTGCTTTCCAGCTGACTATAATATGGTCGTCTTCAAGTTCAACATAAACAAGTTCTTGATGAGCCGTTTCCCTTAAGTAATCCAGTTTACCAAATTTCCTCTACTGATAAGTACTACGTCACTATCCCATTGACCACTGTACACTTATTAACCGGTATCCTTGAGTGATGTCTGGACCTTGATAAGTTGTGACTCCTTTCTAAAAAAAAAAAAAAAAAAAAAAATGAACACTCAATCCAACACGCAAGATTGTCAATAACATTGCCTTGATTTTAGATACGACGACCCTCTTCAGTTCAAAAATACTTTGTGATTGTTTTGAATGGCATTATCTTTAAGATAACTCCCACAGATAAAATTGTGAGGGAATAAGATCTGGTAAATCTGAAGCTGATTGAGGATCACACCTACTACTGATGAGACACTCATCAAAGTGCCCTTGAATATCATTGAATTAGATAAATCAAAGACTGTTGGACATTCATGATAGAAAATTGGTATGCAAGTTAGTCACAGACTGAGGTTTATTTGTATTAAATATGGTTGGATTTAAGAAAAGATAGTGAATTTTATTAACAATTTCACCGATGATTTTTTTTTTTTTTTTTAAGAGTGGAAGTATCATCCTGTATTTCTTAATAGTTGTATCCAGCTTGAACAAAGAAAACAAGAAAACTAAAGGCTAGAAGAACACTGTAAAGCTGTGACAGGGGAAGAGGTTGAAAAGTCGGGATTAACTGATGCAAGATGGAGAGTCAAGCAGCTCAAGGAGACAGCATATATGCTAACAAAAGAAAAATTATTAAGCAGACCAAGCTGAGAGCCTGTAATTGTAGAGAAAAAAAAAAACATTGTACACCCTTAAAATTCCGGTGATGGAAGGGAGATAATCGTCTGTCGATCTTTATTAGAGTTGCCTCCCCTTTGACAACCAATTTTTTAACAACTAGGAAACAATTGTAGGTTTTGTGAATACTTTCAAGAGGTTAGATAGGCCTACAAAACTTAATACACTTGGTTTTTATCTGTTCAGGTACTCCCTTATACTAAAGGATGATTAAAGTTGATCAGATTCTTTCGTCAAGTTCACCAGGATCAGGAAAAGAACCTTAACATGCTTCGGCACTTATGCAGAACATGAACCACGCTGGAACAATGGTGTTATGTAGAAATCCATTCTTTACTGTTCTGTAGCTTTATCGTTAATAAACTAATGCACCGCAAAAATTGGATCCGACTTGAAAAATTAAATAAAAAAAGACGTACGATATAACGAGCCAACTTACTGGAGTATAGCTGCATGGGACAATGCTCTTCTAATTTCCAAAACGAACGATTGCTTTCTAGCTATGCCAGCAGATGGCAGTTCTTTTATTTCTTTTTTTATGGCGGCTTCAAATAACCAAAAGTTTTAGACCAATCGGAAAAAAGGTTAATTATTCTATTTTTTTTTATTCTTTAAAGTTTATTATCATTTATATATAGATACATTTTTATTTTTAGTTTATATTTAATAAAAAATATCAGAAATACAACACCACACAATAACCATTTGGCCTTCGCACCAAGATCAAAGTGTAGTATCTGTCTTCAGTTGCTGCACTTCAATTTCTTGTTCTGTGTCAGTGGAGGAGAAATCCTTCACGAGTGAGACAATTAATTTTTGTTCCTTTTCTCCAGGTCCTGGATATGACCTTAAACTATATCCAGTGGTAAAGCCCCAGCTTGCGGGCTTTGGCGAGTGTGGAGCCACCCTTTAATTGCCATTGCTCCCAGGTCCACTCTGACCCAGAGTGGTAGTACCTGTTAGGGTCCTAAGTATGTGTTAAATAGAAACCGACTTGAAAACAACAAATATATACTATTAAAAAACTTTTCTTCAAAATCTTTGGATTCGGCATTAAATAACCTGAAAAGGGTTGATATGCCGTAAAACAACCAAACCAAACCAAACCAAACCAAACCATCCTTTTCTCCATGTTAAAAAACGACCCTGGTGTCTAACTCTGTCCCGTGGGGAGGCATTGTAAATAGGAACCATAGAATATAGACTAACATCTAAAAAAAATTCAGAACTTTAATAAAAGATTAAAACTCCAAAAATTATAAATTTATTTGAAACAAATCTTTACATTTTGCAAACGTAATCAAAATAACCATATCATTTAAATCATGTTGAAAAGCAGGAATTCTGGCCTTTTTTAATGTGTGTTTTTTAAACATTTTCCATATCTACAAACCCTTTTGGATTGATGTTGGCGACCTCTCATATTACTTTCTACAAGCTTGATAATTGATGACACCATCTCTTACTATCTGTATCCAATCATTCTAGTTATGCTTACCGAACATGAGTTCTAAATCCAACTTTGCACTGGCTAGCCAGGTCTGCAGTTGACTGCGTTGATGTTTTCTTAATCTACAAGATAGAGTTGGTGAAAATGTTTTGTCGATCAACTCTGAATCCAGATACCACAAGACATGTCTCTGAATCAGCAAAAGTTTCTGCGTATCTTAGATTGCAGCATCAGTGTAGTTAATCATTAGAGACGTGATTCTCTGGATGCACTGAAAAACAACTAGGTAGATTCAGATGAAGTCTCTCTTTTTTTTTTTTTTTTTTTTTTTTTTTTTACACAGTGATCACCACTTATCAAGGCCCGGAAGCCACTCAGGGATAAGGGTTAGTCTCACAACTGAAAACTATTAACTAGAGGCAAATTGAACGAGTATTTCAGATCAAGAGAGATTTTGGAAAATAATTTCTATTACTCGTCTTTTTTTTATCTTGATTTTTAATTTTTTGTGATTTGTTTCTTTCTCTACAGGTTGATATTGTGAACAGTGATTTTGCCATTGAGTGGATGACTGACTTTGAATCCTTTCAAGATGCCCTGGAGAATGAAACATCTTACGTTTCCAATCTGACACGCTCTATGAGTCTTGTTCTTGATGAATTTTATAATAATCTTAGGGTAAGGCTGGCTTCGTTTGAACATAAGACTTCTGTGTTTGTCCAAGATGTGGCTAGCCTATCTCAAATAACATTTGCCAAAATAGCTTAGATGTTATTCCAAGTCTTTATTAATCATATTATAGACGTTCCTTTTATGTTTCTTCTCTCCTGAGATTGTGTTACCAGATCAGGCTGTCTAAAGATACTGGCTTCTTGACCTAAAATGCACCAAACATTGATGTTATTGTTTTGTTTTTTTTTCCTTTCTCTTTGCGAAACTTAATCATATACAAAGACAAAAATAAAATCGATTTTCCTCTAAAAAAACAACCAAGCCAAACACCAAGAATATATATCTGAAGATATAAAGAACATGAAGCATAAAGTTTTACCAAAATGATCAGATTCGGCATTAAATTAATGTCGTGAAATAAAACAACCAAACTAAACTTCCATGAGCCCTAGTCTAATAACACTCAACAAGCATATTATATGTACAGGGTGGAATGATAAAATTGTCGCCTTAGAAAGATGACATGATTCCATTTCTGTTTGATGAAAACCGGTTTTCTTTTTTTCTAGGCGACCATCTACTAGTTGGCTAGTTGTGTATAAATCTCAAGAGCAATAGAAGCCTTCTATCATGTCTGAAAGTGACACAATGTTCAACGAGCGAGATCAGATATGTGACACTGTACAACTCATGCTCTCTACCAATCCAAGTTATGACAACAGGACCATTGCCAGCACCTTCAAAATGCAAATCCGGACGGTTCAACACTTCAGGGCACAGCTCAACGAAGGTTCCAGTTATGATCTTTGGTATGGTTTCAAGTGAGGGCCATGTCATGTCGCCTCAAAGTATACCTGGATGTGTTGAAAAGTGTACTGACCCTCTCGTGCAATAAAGTGGCTGCTGCCAGACCCTGGGTGTGGCAGCAGGACTCTGCACTGACGCACAAGTTCAAAGAGACCCAGGCATGGCTTCAGGAGGAATGCTACGACTTTGTACCCGTCTCTCACTGCCTCCCTACTCTCCCGACCTGAACCCGTTGGACTACTTCGTTTGGTCATATGTCGAGAACATCACCAACATGACCTCCCACTACACCAAAGCCAGCCTCTGCTGAGTATTTGCTGAGTTCCTGCCAACGCTTGTGGAAAATGCATGCCACCCAGTTCCAAACCTGTATCGAGGGAGTGATTGAGGCTGAAGGTGGCTACATTGAATAGATGTTAGCTTATCTGAATTGATTTTTTTTAATAAAAGTTTTAAAATAAAGCTGTAATATTGTTTTCCTTAGGGTGAAAAATTTATCGTTCCACCCTGTATAATCTTAACGTTCCATCTGTTATTGTAATCCGTTCCTCCTCACATTGTTTTGCTCCTTTTGTTGACTGCTTCTTGACACCAGTTTTTTTTCTAAGGCGTATGAGTATCCCAGTCTGCGCATCAAATGCACAATTTAATTCTCTGCATATATGCCCATTGTCACTCTTGTGTTAGGCTAATACGACTAGGCTAGTGTTCAAGAGAGATGGGAAAAAAATGACAGGTTATTTTGGATACACAATGCATAAATATAAAAGTTTATTGTTCATAAGTAAATGCTTATAGGAATATATATTTATTTCTCACCACTTTTTTCTGATAGATTTTAAAGCCAGGGTTAGATTGGACCATAGTGAACAAAATAAAATATTAAGAGCTGATATCACGTGACACAATGTCAGTAGACCTCTGATAAAATTTTGTTCTGTTCTCATGTCGATAAAAAAGCAATTTTGCTGCTATATGATGCAAGATAGGCTCTCTTTAATGGTTCTTATTTACAACGATATATAAGTTCGTCTGTATCATCAGATGAGAAACAAATGAGTAAAATTGGCAAAAAATGCTAAAACGCTGGTTTCTATTCAAGCGAGAAAGTTCAATTATGCTCAGATGCCCAGTCCATTCTTTGAGTTCTGATTGGGTGCTAGTTCATAGATAGATATTCTAATGTATAACTGAGGTTCCCAGAATCATGCAGTAGCAAGTGCCATATATATATATGTGTATGTATAATATCATATAAATCTGAAGGGTTTAAATATTGTTTCATTCAAAAAAGAGTTTTTGTCAGTCAGTCACCAGTCGGAATCCTTATGTTGGTAACTATCATTTTGATTCTACAAACGGGTCACATGATATAGTTGGTGCTTCCTGGAGACCATAGGAAAGTACTGGGATGATTTAGTTTCCCTAACTACGATCATATCCTAATGGAAATGTGACAGTCATGTTGTGACATATTTAATAAATAATGATTTGCGGATTGATAAATCTTTTAGTTTTGACTTGTGTATTGGTGACCGTTTTAATTTTGACTTGTGTATTGATGACCGTTTTAATTTTGACTTGTGTGTTGATGACCCTTTTAATTTTGACTTGTGTGTTGATGACCGTTTTAATTTTGACTTGTGTGTTGATGACCGTTTTAATTTTGACTTGTGTATTGATGACCCTTTTAATTTTGACTTGTGTATTGATGACCATTTTAATTTTACTTGTGTATTGATGACCGTTTTAATTTTGACTTGTGTATTGATGACCGTTTTAATTTTGACTTGTGTTTTGATGACCGTTTTAATTTTGACTTGTGTATTGATGACTGTTTTAATTTTGACTTGTGTTTTGATGACCGTTTTAATTTTGACTTGTGTGTTGATGACCGTTTTAATTTTGACTTGTGTGTTGATGACCGTTTTAATTTTGACTTGTGTGTTGATGACCGTTTTAATTTTGACTTGTGTGTTGATGACCCTTTTAATTTTGACTTGTGTGTTGATGACCGTTTTAATTTTGACTTGTGTGTTGATGACCGTTTTAATTTTGACTTGTGTGTTGATGACCGTTTTAATTTTGACTTGTGTGTTGATGACCGTTTTAATTTTGACTTGTGTGTTGATGACCGTTTTAATTTTGACTTGTGTGTTGATGACCGTTTTAATTTTGACTTGTGTGTTGATGACCGTTTTAATTTTGACTTGTGTATTGGTGACCCTTTTAATTTTTACTTGTGTGTTGATGACCCTTTTAATTTTGACTTGTGTGTTGATGACCGTTTTAATTTTGACTTGTGTGTTGATGACCGTTTTAATTTTGACTTGTGTGTTGATGACCGTTTTAATTTTGACTTGTGTGTTGATGACCGTTTTAATTTTGACTTGTGTGTTGATGACCGTTTTAATTTTGACTTGTGTGTTGATGACCGTTTTAATTTTGACTTGTGTGTTGATGACCGTTTTAATTTTGACTTGTGTATTGATGACCCTTTTAATTTTGACTTGTGTATTGATGACCATTTTAATTTTGACTTGTGTATTGATGACCGTTTTAATTTTGACTTGTGTATTGATGACCGTTTTAATTTTGACTTGTGTGTTGATGACCGTTTTAATTTTGACTTGTGTTTTGATGACCGTTTTAATTTTGACTTGTGTATTGATGACCGTTTTAATTTTGACTTGTGTATTGATGACCGTTTTAATTTTGACTTGTGTTTTGATGACCGTTTTAATTTTGACTTGTGTGTTGATGACCGTTTTAATTTTGACTTGTGCGTTGATGACCGTTTTAATTTTGACTTGTGTGTTGATGACCGTTTTAATTTTGACTTGTGTGTTGATGACCGTTTTAATTTTGACTTGTGTGTTGATGACCATTTTAATTTTGACTTGTGTGTTGATGACCCTTTTAATTTTGACTTTTGTTTTGATGACCCTTTTAATTTTGACTTGTGTGTTGATGACCGTTTTAATTTTGACTTGTGTGTTGATGACCGTTTTAATTTTGACTTGTGTATTGATGACCCTTTTGATTTTGACTTGTGTTTTGATGACCCTTTTAATTTTGACTTGTGTGTTAATGACCCTTTTAATTTTGACTTGTGTGTTGATGACCGTTTTAATTTTGACTTGTGTGTTAATGACCCTTTTAATTTTGACTTGTGTGTTGATGACCGTTTTAATTTTGACTTGTGTGTTGATGACCGTTTTAATTTTGACTTGTGTGTTGATGACCGTTTTAATTTTGACTTGTGTATTGATGACCCTTTTGATTTTGACTTGTGTTTTGATGACCCTTTTAATTTTGACTTGTGTGTTAATGACCCTTTTTATTTTGACTTGTGTGTTGATGACCGTTTTAATTTTGACTTGTGTGTTAATGACCCTTTTAATTTTGACTTGTGTGTTGATGACCGTTTTAATTTTGACTTGTGTGTTGATGACCGTTTTAATTTTGACTTGTGTGTTGATGACCCTTTTAATTTTGACTTGTGTATTGATGACCCTTTTAATTTTGACTTGTGTATTGATGACCATTTTAATTTTGACTTGTGTATTGATGACCGTTTTAATTTTGACTTGTGTATTGATGACCGTTTTAATTTTGACTTGTGTGTTGATGACCGTTTTAATTTTGACTTGTGTTTTGATGACCGTTTTAATTTTGACTTGTGTATTGATGACCGTTTTAATTTTGACTTGTGTATTGATGACCGTTTTAATTTTGACTTGTGTTTTGATGACCGTTTTAATTTTGACTTGTGTGTTGATGACCGTTTTAATTTTGACTTGTGCGTTGATGACCGTTTTAATTTTGACTTGTGTGTTGATGACCGTTTTAATTTTGACTTGTGTGTTGATGACCGTTTTAATTTTGACTTGTGTGTTGATGACCGTTTTAATTTTGACTTGTGTGTTTATGACCATTTTAATTTTGACATGTGTGTTGATGACCCTTTTAATTTTGACTTGTGTATTGATGACCCTTTTAATTTTGACTTGTGTGTTGATGACTGTTTTAATTTTTACTTGTGTATTGATGACCGTTTTAATTTTGACTTGTGTGTTGATGACCGTTTTAATTTTGACTTGTGTGTTGATGACCGTTTTAATTTTGACTTGTGTGTTGATGACCGTTTTAATTTTGACTTGTGTTTTGATGACCCTTTTAATTTTGACTTGTGTGTTGATGACCGTTTTAATTTTTACTTGTGTTTTGATGACCCTTTTAATTTTGACTTGTGTGTTGATGACCGTTTTAATTTTGACTTGTGTGTTGATGACCGTTTTAATTTTGACTTGTGTATTGATGACCCTTTTGATTTTGACTTGTGTTTTGATGACCCTTTTAATTTTGACTTGTGTGTTAATGACCCTTTTAATTTTGACTTGTGTGTTGGTGACCCTTTTAATTTTGACTTGTGTGTTGATGACCCTTTTAATTTTGACTTGTGTGTTGATGACCGTTTTAATTTTGACTTGTGTGTTGATGACCGTTTTAATTTTGACTTGTGTGTTGATGACCGTTTTAATTTTGACTTGTGTGTTGATGACCGTTTTAATTTTGACTTGTGTGTTGATGACCGTTTTAATTTTGACTTGTGTATTGATGACCCTTTTAATTTTGACTTGTGTGTTGATGACCGTTTTAATTTTGACTTGTGTGTTGATGACCGTTTTAATTTTGACTTGTGTATTGATGACCGTTTTAATTTTGACTTGTGTATTGATGACCGTTTTAATTTTGACTTGTGTGTTGATGACCGTTTTAATTTTGACTTGTGTGTTGATGACCGTTTTAATTTTGACTTGTGTGTTGATGACCGTTTTAATTTTGACTTGTGTGTTGATGACCCTTTTAATTTTGACTTGTGTGTTGATGACCGTTTTAATTTTGACTTGTGTGTTGATGACCGTTTTAATTTTGACTTGTGTTTTGATGACCCTTTTAATTTTGACTTGTGTGTTGATGACCGTTTTAATTTTGACTTGTGTATTGATGACCGTTTTAATTTTGACTTGTGTGTTGGTGACCCTTTTAATTTTGACTTGTGTTTTGATGACCCTTTTAATTTTGACTTGTGTGTTGATGACCCTTTTAATTTTGACTTGTGTTTTGATGACCGTTTTAATTTTGACTTGTGTATTGATGACCCTTTTAATTTTGACTTGTGTGTTGATGACCCTTTTAATTTTGACTTGTGTTTTGATGACCCTTTTAATTTTGACTTGTGTATTGATGACCCTTTTAATTTTGACTTGTGTGTTGGTGACCCTTTTAATTTTGACTTGTGTTTTGATGACCCTTTTAATTTTGACTTGTGTGTTGATGACCCTTTTAATTTTGACTTGTATTTTGATGACCCTTTTAATTTTGACTTGTGTGTTGATGACCCTTTTAATTTTGACTTGTGTTTTGATGACCGTTTTAATTTTGACTTGTGTTTTGATGACCCTTTTAATTTTGACTTGTGTGTTGATGACCCTTTTAATTTTGACTTGTGTTTTGATGACCATTTTAATTTTGACTTGTGTATTGATGACCCTTTTAATTTTGACTTGTGTATTGATGACCGTTTTAATTTTGACTTGTGTTTTGATGACCCTTTTAATTTTGACTTGTGTGTTGATGACCCTTTTAATTTTGACTTGTGTTTTGATGACCCTTTTAATTTTGACTTGTGTGTTGATGACCGTTTTAATTTTGACTTGTGTGTTGATGACCATTTTAATTTTGACTTGTGTGTTGATGACCCTTTTAATTTTGACTTGTGTTTTGATGACCCTTTTAATTTTGACTTGTGTGTTGATGACCATTTTAATTTTGACTTGTGTGTTGATGACCCTTTTAATTTTGACTTGTGTTTTGATGAGCCTTTTAATTTTGACTGGTGTGTTGATGACCGTTTTAATTTTTACTTGTGTATTGATGACCGTTTTAATTTTGACTTGTGTGTTGATGACCGTTTTAATTTTGACTTGTGTGTTGATGACCGTTTTAATTTTGACTTGTGTGTTGATGACCGTTTTAATTTTGACTTGTGTTTTGATGACCCTTTTAATTTTGACTTGTGTGTTGATGACCCTTTTAATTTTGACTTGTGTTTTTATGACCCTTTTAATTTTGACTTGTGTGTTGATGACCGTTTTAATTTTGACTTGTGTGTTGATGACCGTTTTAATTTTGACTTGTGTATTGATGACCCTTTTGATTTTGACTTGTGTTTTGATGACCCTTTTAATTTTGACTTGTGTGTTAATGACCCTTTTAATTTTGACTTGTGTGTTGATGACCGTTTTAATTTTGACTTGTGTGTTGATGACCGTTTTAATTTTGACTTGTGTGTTGATGACCGTTTTAATTTTGACTTGTGTGTTGATGACCGTTTTAATTTTGACTTGTGTGTTGATGACCCTTTTAATTTTGACTTGTGTGTTGATGACCGTTTTAATTTTGACTTGTGTGTTGATGACCGTTTTAATTTTGACTTGTGTTTTGATGACCCTTTTAATTTTGACTTGTGTGTTGATGACCGTTTTAATTTTGACTTGTGTATTGATGACCGTTTTAATTTTGACTTGTGTGTTGGTGACCCTTTTAATTTTGACTTGTGTTTTGATGACCCTTTTAATTTTGACTTGTGTGTTGATGACCGTTTTAATTTTGACTTGTGTTTTGATGACCGTTTTAATTTTGACTTGTATATTGATGACCCTTTTAATTTTGACTTGTGTGTTGATGACCCTTTTAATTTTGACTTGTGTTTTGATGACCCTTTTAATTTTGACTTGTGTATTGATTACCGTTTTAATTTTGACTTGTGTGTTGGTGACCCTTTTAATTTTGACTTGTGTTTTGATGACCCTTTTAATTTTGACTTGTGTGTTGATGACCCTTTTAATTTTGACTTGTGTTTTGATGACCCTTTTAATTTTGACTTGTGTGTTGATGACCCTTTTAATTTTGACTTGTGTTTTGATGACCGTTTTAATTTTGACTTGTGTTTTGATGACCCTTTTAATTTTGACTTGTGTGTTGATGACCGTTTTAATTTTGACTTGTGTTTTGATGACCGTTTTAATTTTGACTTGTGTATTGATGACCCTTTTAATTTTGACTTGTGTATTGATGACCATTTTAATTTTGACTTGTGTGTTGATGACCGTTTTAATTTTGACTTGTGTTTTGATGACCCTTTTAATTTTGACTTGTGTATTGATGACCCTTTTAATTTTGACTTGTGTATTGATGACCATTTTAATTTTGACTTGTGTGTTGATGACCGTTTTAATTTTGACTTTTGTTTTGATGACCCTTTTAATTTTGACTTGTGTATTGATGACCCTTTTAATTTTGACTTGTGTATTGATGACCGTTTTAATTTTGACTTGTCTGTTGGTGACCCTTTTAATTTTGACTTGTGTGTTAATGACCGTTTTAATTTTGACTTGTGTTGATGACAGTTTTAATTTTGACGTGTGTTGATGACCGTTTTAATTTTGACTTGTGTTTTGATGACCCTTTTAATTTTGACTTGTGTATTGATGACCGTTTTAATTTTGACTTGTGTGTTGGTGACCCTTTTAATTTTGACCTTTGTGTTGATGACCCTTTTAATTTTGACTTGTGTATTGATGACCGTTTTAATTTTGGCTTGTGTATTGATGACCGTTTTAATTTTGACTTGTGTGTTGATGACCCTTTTAATTTTGACTTGTGTGTTGATGACCATTTTAATTTTGACTTGTGTGTTGATGACCCTTTTAATTTTGACTTGTGTTTTGATGACCCTTTTAATTTTGACTTGTGTGTTGATGACCGTTTTAATTTTGACTTGTGTGTTGATGACCGTTTTAATTTTGACTTGTGTGTTGATGACCGTTTTAATTTTGACTTGTGTGTTGATGACCCTTTTAATTTTGACTTGTGTTTTGATGACCCTTTTAATTTTGACTTGTGTTTTGATGACCGTTTTAATTTTGACTTGTGTATTGATGACCGTTTGAATTTTGACTTGTGTGTTGATGACCGTTTTAATTTTGACTTGTGTGTTGATGACCGTTTTAATTTTGACTTGTGTGTTGATGACCGTTTTAATTTTGACTTGTGTTTTGATGACCCTTTTAATTTTGACTTGTGTGTTGATGACCCTTTTAATTTTGACTTGTGTTTTGATGACCGTTTTAATTTTGACTTGTGTGTTGATGACTGTTTTAATTTTGACTTGTGTGTTGATGACCGTTTTAATTTTGACTTGTGTGTTGATGACCGTTTTAATTTTGACTTGTGTGTTGATGACCGTTTTAATTTTGACTTGTGTATTGATGACCGTTTTAATTTTGACTTGTGTATTGATGACCCTTTTAATTTTGACTTGTGTTTTGATGACCCTTTTAATTTTGACTTGTGTGTTGATGACCCTTTTAATTTTGACTTGTGTGTTGATGACCGTTTTAATTTTGACTTGTGTGTTGATGACCGTTTTAATTTTGACTTGTGTGTTGATGACCGTTTTAATTTTGACTTGTGTGTTGATGACCGTTTTAATTTTGACTTGTGTGTTGATGACCCTTTTAATTTTGACTTGTGTGTTGATGACCGTTTTAATTTTGACTTGTGTGTTGATGACTGTTTAATTGGGTTGGTAACATTTTTGGTGCTCTCTGCTGAATAAAGTAATTCTGTAAATGGTAATTATTCTAACTAATCATGAGGATTGTGATTGCTTTGTCTAATCAAATCTATTCATCCTCTTTTAGAATGTTGGCGTGTCTGCTGTAACTGGCCAAGGATTACCAGAGTTCCTTGATCTTGTAGGAGAAGCTTCCGAAGAATATGAACGGTAAGTCATGTTGGGCATTTAATTATTTTTGTGCGATTTTGTTGATGTGTAAATTTAATATTGATAAATCTTTTCTAAAATTGATAATAATTTTGCTGAATTATAAACAATACTAGCAGGCTGCCCAGTGTTGCCTGGTCATAAAGTACACATAAATATTATAACTTTAATTCCTGCAGATTTATTATTATTATTATAGATCAAAATCTGTATTGATTATTATCCAATATATAGTAATGATTTCAAAAGTCTAAAAAAAAAGTGTGACTTGAGTATCATCCACTAGAATCAGAACCAAAACGTTTTGCGTTCCAGCCTTTGTCGATATTTATCTCACCAGCATCGTTACCATCTGAGCTACCGACAGATACAAAAGGTTAAAATTTAACTGACTTTTAGTTTTGAATATTTAATTTTGAGCATGTGCAAAAGTAACAGCACAAGTAATTTTTATTTGACTTACGCATTCCTAAAAATGAAATTCTACATTTTTAGATGATTACATGTGAACTGGAAAACAAAAGCAATTATTTTTAGAATTTAGAGTGGACGTTACTTGTGTATATAAATTTTATTTAAAATATACCCAGATGGATAAAAAATAGTTAAAAATGTACTGACTTTAATAGATGGATGTATATATTTGTGCATATGTACAAATAACATGTTTAGTTGAATTATGTCTATGAAGTTCCATTTTTTAAATTTTGACCTCTTAGCAGTTATTTTTACTGGTTAAAAACCAAGAAAAGAATGGCCCACAAAAAGTGCAATCATTTGACCTGCCTTATGCCACTCTGCGACCTTGCATCTTAAGAGATGCACTTTGAAAACGTAGTGAGTTTTATAAATTAGATTATATGAAAAGGAAGATATTGAATTGTTGAAAAGTGTTTTATCACTTTTAAGAGCAATCCATTTAAAAAAAAAATGCTGTGAAGGAAAATCTTTTATTTTTTGTTTATTTTTCCAGAGAGTATCGTCCAATGTATGAGAAGTTGTTAAAGGATAAAGAGTTAAAGGATGAGAAAGAAAAACAAAAAGTTTTGCAAAGAGTAAAAGAAGACATGAAGGACGAGGAGGATGTTTCAAGTAAGAAGTTTTATATATCTATATCTATATGTATATCTATATCTATATGTATGTAGAAAAAATAATATCTACTATTATATGTGTTTCTCTTTGTTTATATATATATATATATATGTATGTATATGAAGTCTTCAACAGTTTTTTTTTTTTTCAAGTAATATATCTCTGAAGAGTTGTTTGAATTTCTATTAACTGAAACATGTGTAAGACACACTATTAATAAAACACTATGAATGAGAAATAAATACATTTTTGACTTTGGAATGTTTGCTTGCTATATATATATATAGCAGACTGCCCAGCATTGCTCAGTCATATGATATGCATAAATATATTTTAATTCATGGAGAAACTGAGACATGTGTATGCAAATATTATGTTTTTTCTAAACAGTTCACTTCTTGTAAGTAAAAAAAAAAAAAAAAAAATACTCAAGCTGAGATTGAAACCAAAACCTTAAGAAAGTGAGTCAAGTACAATAACAATTAGGCTGGCTTGGCACAATCTTTAAAAAGTGTTTTCAAACCTACTTAATGTTAACATAATGAATTTGTCATGTGAACCATTCATGCATACACATTTGTGAAACAGCAAACAGATAAAAATCTGACAACCCTCACATACCAATTTTTCAATTTTGACCCCAGTAGCAGCTTGTTTTTCTTGATGAAAATCGGTTAAAATGTTTTCCACTTGTCTGAATATCCTATATACCAAATTTCAAGTAGATAGATTAAAAATTTGTTGAGTATATATGTTGAGAAGTGTCCTCACACATATACACACACACATTCTCACTTATATATATCAAAAATTGTCTCTCCATCTTCTCTTTTTCTCTCTCTCTATTCATGGGCCAAGATCACAGTGTGGTATCTGTTCTGGTGCTACACTTCCTCTTTTCTGTCTTTGGTCTATCACTGCCCTTGTAGGGAGGCAAGTAAATAGGAATTTTAGAATAGCAAAAATATGAAAGATTGAAATTAACACCTTCTCTCCTCCTGTTATGACACTGATTGATTTTCAACCTGAATCTGATTTTAGGACCAATCAAGATCAAAGGAAATAATTCTCTATAAAGAACACTTTAACAAAATTTATTTTTTATCTAACATATAATAATAATGATTGTGGTTAGTCTACGCGAGGGGTTGTTACTCTGGAGTCTAGGACACTTGCAGCACTCTAAATATCAAAGTAAGACGATAAAAGAACGTTTGATTTTTGATGTGTAGATTTACGATTAAATTTGGTAATGAAACAAATAATATAAACCATCAGTAATTGTTTGTAATTTTCTTCTTTTTTTTTAATCATGGTGCAACTTTTATAACCTGATTTTAAAGTGAAGGAGGACATGTTTTTTGAGAAGCTCAATGGAAACAGGTAGTAAGATATGTTGCAACAAAATTCGTAAACTGCTGTTTCCGTATGATTTTGAAAATTCGGTACTTATAGATAATACGGACCGTGCTATTTTTTAGATAGGATTTTCAAGTTAAATTTTTATGGTATCTTTGGTTTATTAAATTGTGGCAGAATTATTACAAAAGGCACCCACCTTCATGTCAAGAATGAATTTCTAAATAACAATATTATTTCAGCATGGTTTGTATTCTGCATAAATACCATTCTTTATTATAGTGTAGAATTATTGGTTTCATTTTATTTTAAAATAGTTTTATTTTGGTCAGCAGTACCCCGGGTGGATTTAAAAAATTTTTTTTTACAAAGGATTCACCACTTATCAAAGCCCAGAGGCCACTCCAGGATAAGTGTACAGTGGTCAATGGAACAGTAGCATAGTAATTGTTAATAGTGGAAATTTGGTAAATTGGATTACTTAAGGGGAACAGCTCATCAAGAACTTGTTTATATTGGACTTGAAGATGACTATATTATAGTCAGCCGGAAAGCAGGCAAATGGAAGAGTTCCACAGGCGTGCAGTTCTAAGAAAAAAGCTTTGTTCATGGAATCTACGTTTAGGTTTAAGCACAGATAAAGAGTGGGGGAAATTATTAATAGTGTTTTCAGCTAGACAAGTGTTTCTCATGAAAGTTTGACGAGGGGGGGGGCATAGATTGGAGCTCAGACGAGCACTTGCCATGAAAATAACGATAAACAGGCTCACAACATCTCTCCTGCGAGAAAGAGGTTGCAGAGAAGAGAGAAAGGATTCCCCTACTAAGCTATGAAGTCTATTTTGAATTCTGTCAAGGCGCAGGATAAGGTCTTTCTAGCAGCTCCTGCCCAGAGAGAAAATAATTAAAAATATTACATTTTTCAGATAAAAGAAAATTTCTTCTAGTTTATCCTAATTTAATTTTTGATTTCAATTAATATTCAATTAATAATAATAATCGGCCTAAATAAAAGAAAATTTCTTCTAGTTTATCCTAATTTAATTTTTGATTTCAATTAATATTCAATTAATAATAATAATCGGCCTAAATACTGAAACTTCATCAAGCTAGAAATGAAAAATTTCGAAATTATTTCATTTTTCAGTTTTTCTTATCCAATAAAACATGGATATCTTTTTTTTTCATTTCAGTCTGCAAGATGATGTTTCTTCTTAGAATTAAAAACTCTTTTAATGTTTTCGGTTTATTTTCAGAAAATTTTGGCAAAGCTTATCCTGGCATCGCAATTACTCATGGTTTGATTGATAAGGATAGTGATGATGAATTTGTTGGTGATAGCGATGACTTTGTAGGTAAGACCATTTGTATATATTCACTGACTGCCTCAAATTTGTGTGGAATTGGTCAGCTATCAGTGATACCAAGTGTTCAATTGATCCTCATCCAATTTGAATTGCGACAAATTTATTTGGTTATAAATAAGTCAGGCTTTATTTGATTTGCAATTGTTTGCACAAATAAATTCATAAAATGATAAAATGTTTACGAATGATTTTTTTTATCAATGTTTGATTGAATCTATGAACTCTTGAACATTTTTTCAAGTTTCGATTCTTAGCAGAATTATCAAAATCTATATAATAATAAAACTCTGTGAACCGTCCGACTGCCGTTGCTTACATCTTGTCTATCAAAAAAAAAGGTTCATTTTTAGCCATTTACTAGCAGGGTCGCCCAGCTTATGGGTCGTAAAACATGCTTAATCCTTTATGACCTTGCTAGTAAATGGCTGCAAATATACCTTCTTTTTTTTTTAAGTTTAGTTGCTGAGACTGTCTTTACTCTAAAATTATTTTTAATTTTCTTATTTTGCTTAAACTGGGGATGGGGCATCACACCGGATGCAAGACATTCACCAGCTTTCTCATATATTCTGTCTTTATTTGCACTTTTAATAAAGAAAATTAAAAAAAATAAGTTATTTTATTTTAAATTTTATCAGAAATATGTTTATGAAATTATAGAAATAATTTTTCTTTTTAATAAAAAAAAATATATAATAAATATGTTTGTTAAAGTATAAAAATAAAATGATTGTAAGCGATAATTTTTAATTAACATTTTTAAATATGTTTTCAATAATTCTTTAAAAAAAAAAGAAGTGCAAAAAGTGTTTTCAATAATTCTTAAAAAACATAAAACTAATTTCAATAACTAAATAATTAAAGTAAAAC
The DNA here is from genome assembly GCF_053919585.1 of Euprymna scolopes. Classification (NCBI taxonomy): domain Eukaryota; kingdom Metazoa; phylum Mollusca; class Cephalopoda; order Sepiida; family Sepiolidae; genus Euprymna; species Euprymna scolopes. The sequence continues at coordinate 146,098,442 of NC_136482.1, read as the reverse complement.
CATAAAAACTTTTCAATGATTATTAAAAAAAAAAAAAAATTAGAAAAATGTACATGCACAGGGGAGATATAGGTGTGAGAGAAAAAGTGAAGGAACTGATTTGCTTCTGATAGCTGACACATTGGAAGTTAGAAAGTATGTTAGCTGACTTATTACCCAATTGTGAATTATTTAAGACTTCTACCTGGTCATGGCCGACAGAACAAGAGCATCCTACCCCATGGATTAAATAAATGATTCTGTTGAAAATTCTGTGCAGATTCCTGAGTTTGACAAGATACACCTGAAGAAGTTTGCTGATACATTGACTGAAACGTTGTGAGGAGAGAAGTAGACCAAATAATACAAATTATCAATTCGCATCTCAAAAATTCAGAAACATTATGTTTAGACGTAAACTCCCATAAACAGGGTCTAATCTGATAATTTTTTATATACAGTAGAACTCCGGGGTACGGTGGCCTGGGATACATTTTTTTTCAGGATACAATGTGGAATACAATGTTTTACCAGCCCCTGGTTACAGTATTTGCCCTGCCTTACTGTGTTATTTATAATGTTATTTGATTATATACGTGGGTATTATATACTGTACTCTATTTTGTTACTAATTTTTAATAAAAAAATGTCTAAAATTTTGCTTAGGCACTGCCATACGGCGATTTCACTAACTCCGGAATCGATTAATGCCGTATCCTGGGGTTTTACTGTAGATAAATAATTTTCTCCCCCCCCCCTCCCGCCTTTTTTTTTTTTTTTCTTGATTAATTTTTGTATTTCTTTTTTTCCAGATGCAGAAGAACAAAGAGAACAAGATTCCTTTAAGAGATTCTTGGATCGGCATCGAGAAAAGCAGATTGAAAAAGCAAAATGCCAACCAAAGACTTGAAATGTCATGCCTTGTTTCTTTGGGGAGGGGGAGGATGATTGGGGGAGGGGGATGGGAGGGGAATCTACTTTTGTTATGTGTCTATAATGCACAGAAAAGAAAGGAATAAATGACTATTTTAATATCGCAATGCAAAACTGATTGTTCATTTTTTTTATATGCAATTAAAACTTTATCTGTATATTCCTCTCTTGTACTTTTTTTCTTTCTTTTTCTTTTTTCTATAATAACCAACAAAAAAGATTTATTCAAAATTGCCCAGTGAATTTTTCTTTTTTTTTCTATAATAACCAACAAAAAAGATTTATTCAAAATTGCCCAGTGAATTTTTCTTTTTTTTTCTATAATAACCAACAAAAAAGATTTATTCAAAATTGCCCAGTGAATTTTTCTTTTTTTTTTTCTATAATAACCAACAAAAAAGATTTATTCAAAATTGCCCAGTGAATTTTTCTTTTTTTTTCTATAATAACCAACAAAAAAGATTTATTCAAAATTGCCCAGTGAATTTTTCTTTTCTCCAAGAGGATGTCATATGATTTTGTAGCTTGCTAGTGAGTTACAAGCTAATATTTAATCAATATCAATTAAGTTAGGACTAAAATTTATGTATATCTATTTTGGTGCAAGTCCATATCGCTCCTCCTCCTTCAATGAAAAAAAAAACAAAACAAACAAAAATACCAATAATAAAGAAAAATATTTGTTGTGTATATACTGGTGACGAAAAGAAAATATCATACATCAAAAATCACGTAAATTGATCAAGTAGGTTTATTTTAAAGAAAACTAAATCAAACATTATGGCTAAGTGACGATCCCTCAAGACAAGGGAGATAATTAAAAATAATCCGAACTTTTGTGAGATTTTAGAAAACCTTTCTTAACATGGGGAGCTTAATGATTTTCTTTATAAAAATAAAACTATTTGATCAATTTACTTGATTTTTGGTGTACAATATTTTCTTTCTGTCACAGGTACATAAATCGTAAACATTTGTTTTTTTTTGTGAGATGCGACTGGAGAGTTATTGACAACATTTACTTTTTTATTATTTTTTTTATTATTTATTTCTTTTTTTTTATGTCATAACATCACTTATGACTCGAATTATTTTTTAATTCTAAATCAGAAATATACGTTCACTCCTGCCATTTTTGCTACAAGAATATTATTCTGTAAACTAATGCTATACCGGTTAAGTTCACCTTCTGCATCCCTGTGTTTACAAAGCCATTTGGCGGAAGTGACGTCTGACAAATTTTTTGCTACGGATGACCACAACTGTATAGAATGTACCTTTTTTTTTTAGATGCAAATATTAAAAAAGAAGTTTTATTCAAACAGTCTTTATTTGAACTAAATGGACTGTTTCTTTTTTTTTTTTTTTTTAAATATTTATAAACCATTTTCCCCGAATAATATGTTTATGAACTGTTTTTTTTTTTTATCAAACCAAAATAGAACTTTTATAATAAAATATATATTATGAACTGTTTTCCAAACATCAGGTGTTGTTAATTTTCATAAATAATAAAGTATAAAAATACAACTTTTATAATAAAAGTTAGGTAAACGTTGATATCGAAATTTTAAAATTAAAGTCAGTTTTATTAAAAAAAAATAAAAAAACAAGGTGTTTTTTCTTTTCGAGATATATTTTTTTTCTCCATTTATCACTTTGAAATTTTATTCAACAATTAAATGATGACCCAATTTACAATAAAAAAATGCAAAATTTATTTTTCGAAATGAGATTTTTGTAACAACATTTTTTTTCTAGTGTGACTTAAGTTTTCAAAAGTGATTTCCAAATTATGAACACATTAACAAATGCAATAATGCCAGCGATAGAACTGGCAACAACAAATATGATATTCAGTGCTGTGATTCAAGAAATGTCATCCACAAATACACTGAATACCATGAAATGGTTTGCACGACGTGGCCTAATCGCCAACCAACACACGTGTCCGAAATGTACTGACCCATGTCGAACTATGAATCTTCAGAGTAGAAATGGGAGGCGCTTTATCAACAGCTATTGTTGGTCTTGCCCCAAATGCAAAAAAACAAATGTTAGAGCTGGTTCTTTCTTTGAAGGTAGCCATTTACGGCTACAAGACTTAATACAAGTTTTGTATTAGTGGTCATTGGGGAAGCCACTACTGACTGTTTCAAAAGAAACTGGCGTATCCAAGAAATCTTTAGTCGACTGGTATAATTACATTCACAATATATGCGCAATGACCATGCTGGAAAATCCAGTACAATTAAGTGGTCCTGAATGAACAGTCGAAATCAATGAAAATAAATTCATGCACAGGAAATACCACCGAGGAAGATTCCGTCAAGGCCAGTGGGTTTTTGGCATGGTTGAACGAGAAACGAACTTGACAATGATGGTGCTAGTTGAAACGAGAGATGCTCCAACCCTATTGCCAATAATTGCACAGTATGTTAGACCAGGCACACGGATTGTGACGGATAGTTGGTGTGCCTATAATGCATTACCGAACCATGCTGTGGTAAACCACTGATATAACTTTGTTGATCCAGATGATCCTAGTATTCACACAAATCGTCAGGAAGGTAGCTGGAGTGTTTGTAAAGTTACATTCAGATCCATAAGGGGGACTAGTGAAGCAAACTTTAATAGTCATCTACAAGAATTCCTCTGGTGGCGGCGAATCAAAGACAATTATTTTGGGAATATCATGTATATTGGATACGTTTTTTTTTATGATGTTTGATTAAAATACACGAACAATGAAAAAAAAACAAAACTTTTTCTTTAAAGAAATTTAAAAATTTTATGTTATAAAAGATCAATAAAGTCTTTTTTATGCAAAAATTTGTTAAAAAGTTAAAATAAACAAAGACAATTATTTGGGGAATATCATGTATTGGATACGTTTTTTTATGACGTTTGATTAAATACATGACAAATGTAAAAAAAAAAACCCAAACTTTTCATTAAATAAATTTTAAAAAATTATAAAAAGATCTATAAAGTGTATTTTTTATGTAAAAGTTTGTTAAAAAGTTCAAATAAAGTTTATAATGTAAGTGAAAAAAAAACACCTCGTTTGTTTTTTTTTAAATAAAATTAATTTAATTTTAAAATTTCGATATCGACGTTTACCTAACTTTTATTATAAAAGATATATTTTTATACTTTATTATTTATAAAAATTACGAACACCTGATATTTGGAAAACAGTCCATAATGTATATTTCATTATAAAAGTTCTATTTTTGTTTGTTAAAAAAAATAAAACAGATCAAAAAAAAATAAAACAGTTCATAAACATATTAATGGGGAAAAACAGTTCATAAATATAAAAAAACCCAAAAACAGTCCATTGAGTTCAAAGAAAGAACTTGAGACAAAAAAAAAAAAAAGATACAGTCTATACAGTTTTGGTTATCTGTAGCTAAAACTTTGTCTGACGTCACTTCCGTCAAATAGCTTTGTAAACACAGGGATGTGGAAGGTGAACTTAACTGCTATACCTGCTGAAGTGAGCATAAAATTTGGTTGGGCTTATACAAAATCTGGTTAATGTAATCTGATATTGCAAGACCTCAAACCGTTAATGATCTCAAGCAAAGCTTAGAGCATCTTGTATAATCACATCTTGTATGTGATAATCACATTGACACATCAGTTCTCATTAGATCATCAACGTTAAACAATGTTGCTACCAGATAGGTGACCATTTTGAAATACTAGGCACTGTATGTAGGAGGATATCAATACCTTCTCAGAACTGCAAAAACCTAATGTCATCTTCTCTGGTGGGGATATACAAGTGATTAGAGACCACTTTCTTTTTTTTTTTTTAAACAAAGGAGTCACCATTATAAAGGTCCTGAAACCACTTGAGGATAAGAGTTAATGAGTGTACAGTGGTCAAAGGGGAACATGTCATAGTCATCGTTATTAGTGGAAATTTGGTAAATTGGATTACTTAAGGGGATGGCTCATCTAGAATTTGTTCATGTTGGACTGGAAGACAACCATATTGTTAATCGGTTGCTTGAAGACAATCATATTGTAGTCAGTTGGAAAGCAGGAAAATGGAATAGAGTTCCACAGGTGTGCAATTATAAGAAAGAAGCTTTGTTCATGGAATCTACATTTACGTTTAGGCACAGATAAAGAGTGGGGGAAATTATTGATAGTGTTTTCAACTAGACAAGTGTTTTTCGTGAAAGTCAGGACAGGGGGTACAATAGATTGGGACTCAGATGAGCACTTGCCATGAAAATAACGATAAAGCAGTGACAGGCTCGCAATGTCTCTTTTATGGGAAAGAGGTTGCAGAGAAGAGAACAGGGCATCCCCGACTAAGCTATGAAGTCTATTTTGAAATCTGTCAAAGCATCTAGCAGCTTCTGCTCAGATGTGGCAACAGTATTCCATCCTTGGATGTACTTGGCTCTTATATAGGTAAAGAATTGCATCAGCAGGTAGATATCTACTGGAGTGGTAGAATGATCCTACCATTTTCCCAGTAGCCTTGGCAACAGATTTGATGTACATGTTCCATGTCAGATCAGGAGTAAAGGTCAGACCTAAAAGTTTGTCAAAAAATGGAGCCTCCTCAAGATGAGTCATTCATTTTGATTGAGTCCAAACATGAATCAGAGCGTTGATGATGTAAAGATAGAAGCTTGGTTTTAGATGCATTAAAATTAACCAGCAACCTCTTTCTCCATTGTACCATGTGATCAAGATCAGAGAAAAGAGAATTGGAAAGAACTCGGTCGTATATCCCCTTTGAAGGGTTGCCACTTGTGAATGTGTTATTCCCATGAAATTTCCTACTTGGGAGGAAGCTGGTTCAGCACAGCTAGGGTGAGTGTCACTTCAGGACGGTATGATACGGGATCATTTGAACAATATATATATATTATTCAATTGGAATTCATTGAGATGAGTATTATTTATTAATTTATTTATTGCGGACTATTATCCTCATCTTTCTTAGTTGTTGTTTTCATGACCTTTTGGCAAACTATTCTTCTTACCTACGTCAGGTGGTAACCGCGACAGGATAGGAACTCCAAATCTCCTAACCGCATCCTTAGCAATTACTGCCTTCCATAGTTGTTGTCGTCTCACCACGTTCTGACCAACTTTGGGTAGGATTGAAACGTCTATCTTCAGACAATTCTCACCTGGAATCGTAGAGATTCAACGTCTCTATCCACTATGTCATGGGCTCCTTCACAGTAGATAGAGACCTTGAATCTCTATGGTTACAGGTGAGAATTGTATGAAGATAGTGATTTCAATCCTACTCAAAGCCGGCCATAGGCTTACTTGGCCAAAACGTGGTGAGACGACAACAAGTATGGATGGTTACGAACTGATGAAGGCCAGAGGAATAGTTGACTGAAACGCCGTGAAAACAACAACTAAGAAAGATGAGGATAATAGTCCGCAATAAATAAATTAATGGAACAATATCGTTTACAGCATCAGAATTAGAAATTTGGAAATTTGGATTTTTCTGCCATAAAAGTCTGCTGTTTTTGGAATAAAAGGAAAGAAAAATCACACATGGTCAATTTGGTGTTCATGGCTGTTTGCACAAACGTGAAAACAAAAGAACACCGTAAAAATAGAACCCCACCTTTGACACGCTCATCACTAAAGTAACATATTTAGAATTTAATACCTGGGACATTTTTGATAACATAATCCTACATAATATGTTTGTCCTTTTATTGGGATGGGGGGGGGTAGCAATGCAAATCTGATGCAAGAATTTTTTTTTTTTTTAAAGGAATCACGTTACCATTAATCTTGGAATATAAATACACTTGAGGAAGGTTGGAGGTTACATCGACTGAAATATTATGCAAATAACACTCAAGGAGACAGTAGTCCGAAGAATCTAAGTAATATGAATAATCAACCCTCATCTAAAAAATTAAGAACCATAATTGGTCCCCCGACAAAGGAGGGATTGGACCTAGTAATTGACTCTCATTCCTCTGTTTGTCTGCACAAACATTAGTCATGGTGAAAGTAAATTTCTGCCAGAACGGATTTTCTGGGATAACTCTGGCTGCTACCTTCCTAGGGACCATTATAGGGGTAAAATTGCCCCAAATCGTTCATCCGTATGCTTGTTTGCACTTTTCTCAATAACCACGCCTTGAATTTAAAAAAAATTTGCACAAGCAGTAGTCATGGTGAAAGGAAATTTTTCACTCGTTGAGAAGGACTATACATGTTCGACTTGTTAATTTTGACGTTTACAAATTATAAATTTGACCTTACAAACCAGCCATGTATGATTATCGTGTAGCATTTATGCAGAGCTTCAAAATATATAAACTCAAGATTCCATACACAGATTCTGAGCAAAGCAGCCATCTTTGTTTAGTCAGTAATGTAAACAAAGATGGCTACATTACTCATAATTACTATTTATACAAACTTTAAAGACATAACTTCTATTAATTTTTTTTTCTAATGCAAATAGATTCATAAATGAGTCAGTAAAGTAAAATTGATTTTTTTTTTTACTAATTTCCTTTAAAATGTTGTTTGTACAAATGGTTACCTGGATCAGTCGTTACTGGATAATCTTGTTTGTGTTAATTGCGACACGGATGACTGCTTTCAAATCTCCGATAATACTCAGGATTTGTTAGGGCTAATAAGAGTTACAATGAAAGATTAGAAGAAGCATTTCTGCATCCAGAGACTGGCGTATGATAACAGTTTTCTGCTGCAGCCAATCAGATTGCCAGTCAGTTAGCTCTCACAACCCCATTTGATATTGTGCCTAGAGAATCCTTCCCAGCCAACGTACAAACTGATAAAATGAGTTTGCTAAGTGCATCAAGCTAATGCAGGTTGGGGCTGGGGATGCACTTTTGCGATGGCCCCTCCTCATCAAGTTTGCCTGAACCCACATGATCTACATAGATAAATCTTTCAAGCCAGGGTTCAGTGGCACCGACATCTGTCCTTTCAATGTCCAAATGGTCATTATGAAAAATCAGCCTCATGTCACTGCTCAAATGGAGCCCTCTACATCTTCCTTCACATCAGTTTTTTTCCAGTATTTGCACCGTCCATCCCCTGTAAAAATACATTTGTAGGTGTGTATGGGGGTATTCATAGGTTTTAATTTTATAGTTTTCATAGTATATTTAATTTGTCGTCTGCTGAGTTTGTGATGCTTGAAGTATTTTCTGTAGGCTTCTTTCAGAGTGTCAGGGGTTCCTTTGGCAAGCTGTAATCCTTTTCCCCGAGGTATACTTGGGTTTCCTGTTAAATATCAATCAGCTGGATCCCAGGATGACTGCTTTCTGATTGGTTGAGATTAGATCAGAATAATCAATCAAATTTAAAGTTTCTAACTAATCAGAATTAAGTATTTTACATAAGTCGTTTGTTTTTGTTTTTCTGTTGTCTGCTGCTACATTTTCGCTCGGGACAAAAATATAAAACCAGTTGTTAGTTAAGGAAAAATTAATAAATCAGAATGGGATCTTGTCCATGTTTGTGTAACAATACCAACACAGAGAAATCCAACAGAAGCCAGATAAGGAATGACGTTATCAGCAAAAAGAGAAGGGATTGTTAGATCATAGGTTACTTCACAACTGAACCAAGGCGATCATATGAATTAATATGGACTCTTAAAATGGAACATGTAATGGTCTCTCATGCCTCTCACTGTGTCGACTGCAATATTACTTTCTCTCCAACCATGAGAAATGTGACACTAGGGTCGGAAAGTGGGATTAAAAAGCCGTGTCATAGGAGGAGTATTCTGATCCTGCAAAAGATGCCTGTGCAGCCCTGTTGATATTTATCAGCAGAGGCGCCTCAGGCGATTAGTGACAGACTAACCCCTTCTCAAAGAGAGAAAGCGAAGCCTGGGAGGGTGAACCTCCAAGAACTGCACAGGACTAGCATTCCATCACAATCAACAGGAAACAGGTTATTTTATTTTATTATTTTTTTTTTTTTTACATAGGCATAACCACTTATCAAGGCCTAGAGACTACTCGAGCATAAAGGTTAAGAGTGTACAGTAGTCAATTGGACAATAATCTAATAATAATAATCGTTAATAATAATAATCGTTAATAATAATTAATAGTCCAATAATAATCATTAGTAATGGAAATTCGGTAAATTTGTTAACTTAAGTGGAACGGCTCATCAAGAACTTGTTTACGTTGGACTTGAAGACAATCAGATTGTAGTCAGCTGGAAAGCAGGAAAATGGAAAACAGCTCCACAGGTGTGCACTTCTAAGAAAGAAGCTTTGTTTATGGAATCTATGTTTAGGTTTAGGCACAAATAAAGAATGGGGAGAATTATTGATAATGTTTTCAGCTAGATGAGTGTTTCTTGTGATAGTTTGGCCAGGGGGAACCGTAGATTGAAGTTCAGTCGAGCACTTGCCATGAAAATAGCGATAAAACAAGGACAAACTCGCAACATCTCTTCTGTGAGATAGAGGTTGCAGGGAAGAAAAAAGGACATCTCCTACGAGGCTATGAAATCTATTTTGAACTCTATCAAGGCAGGACAAGTCCTTTCTAGCAGCTCCTGCCCAGATGTGCCAACAGTACTCCATCCTTGGACGTACTTGGCTCTTATATAGATAGAGAATTGCATCAGCAGTGAGATATCTACTGGATCGATAGAAGGATCCCACCATTTTTCCAGCGGCCTTGGCAACGGATTTGATGTACGTGTTCCATTTCAGATCAGGAGTAAAGGTCAAGCCCAGAAGCTTGTCAAAACATGAGGCGTCCCCAAGACGAGAGCCATTCATTTCAATTGAGGCCAGATGCGGATCAGAACGTTGATGATGTAAAGATAGAAGCTTGGTTTTAGATGTATTAAAAGTAACCAGCCACTCCTTTCCCCATTGCACCACATGCTCAAGATCAGAGGGGAGAGAATCGCAGAGAACTTGGTAGTCTACAGTCTTAGATGTGCTACCATCATCAACATAAATGTCTACGAATGATGTAAGGATGTGATTTGGAAGATCATTAATGTAGATCAGGAAAGAGTTGGGCCCAGGATGGACCACTGAGGGACTCCAGCATTAATACTGTGAGCTTCTGATTTTTGCCCATCAACTACTACTCTTATGAACCTATCAGAGAGAAATGATTTAATAATTGAGAAGACATTTCCAGCTGTACCATAGCTGGAGATCTTGTGAAGTAAACCTTTATGCCATACTCTATCAAAGGCCTTTGATATGTCAAGAGCAATTGCCCTAGAAAGGTTGCCTCCATCGAGAGATTCGCTACTAATTCTCTGTTCATTTGGTGCCAAGGTGAAATCTCAGGCCAAGCTAATGAGTCCGACACTGTCTATAAAGTTGTCGGCCTTATTTAGTTGAATAATTCTTATAACTCCTGCTGATACTTATATGGCATGACTAACTTCCGTTTGCCTGTAACATTAAAAAACCTAAAAACAAAAAAAAACTCTGAACTCCATCTCTTTGCAAACATTGTTTTCTTTTGTTTTTTTGTTTTTTGTTCAGGCTGTTCTGATTGATGCTTTGGGCATCTCGCCACTGTTGTCGCCAAATGCCTTTTTCAAGGTCACCGGGTCGTACTTGTACAAGCTGAGGGAATTAACAATTACATCAGTTTTGACATTCAAACATTTACATTTCATGAACAAATAAAATGTATTGTTGTCATATTTCCACTGTTTTTATTATCTGCTCAATACAAGAATAATACTTGAAATCAAAAATATAACGATTGTTGCTTCTAAATCTCATTTATCCTCTCATCGTGTTCCACTACCCACCTGATAAACGCGACTAGCAGCAAAATTCCACCCCTTCACTGTAGAAGTCTCTGAATGCCAGAAAATTTTCTACTCTATAATAGCTTATTTTCTTGCATCACCTACCTGTGGAATTCTCTCCCTGCTTCCTCTTTCACTGACTGTACAAACGTCCACAAATGTTAATATTGCTACACAACTCCCCCCTCAAAATGTTCTCTATCAATTTAACATCTAATCACATTTTCTCCTTACGTCTCAGTGGCAAACTTCCTTGTTTGCAATGGAAAAAGTAGAAAAAAAAAATAATACCATTATTAAAAAAATACAACGTTTTCATCTATTAAATAAAAGTCGGTTATAGTCAGATAAACGTACTTGTTAATTTTCTTCTGAGTGTTACCAGAAGCGGTGACAAGATAATTCAGTTTCTTCACGTTTATTATGTATTGAATATTTTTTTATGATGTTTGAAATTTTGTTATTTTGATTTCAATAATTTTATTTTTATACCTTCATAAACATATATTTATTACATAAATTCAAATAAAAAAACTTTTATTTTTAAAATTACAAAATATTTATATTTAAAAATATATTAAAAAAGGACAAAACTTTTATTTTATTATTTCATAAACTAGGTATGTGCAATTTAATGGGGGGGACATGGTTTTGAAAGCTGGCTTATAATTTATTTGTAGGTTTTTAATTATTTTTTTATTGTGTTTGAAAGATTAAAACCTAACGTTTATCCCTTAAAGAAAAAAATTATAATGAAAATTGTTTTTTCACGGCGACATCAGAAACTGATATCGGAATTTTATTTTTTTTATTGACCTCGCCATTAACAGTGCAAAAGGGAAGAGTGGGGGTGTCAGCATTTTAGCCACCCTGTAAAATTCATTTAATCCCTACCCCCTCCTCATCTTGACCTCGACTAGCAGTCGTTGGAGCCTGAAGGCCCCCTTTCAGCTGATAAATGTGGGGGCGTTTCTGTCACTCACTCACTCACTCACTCACTTACACTCACACTCTCTCTCTCACTCACTAACTCCCCTTCTCTCTCTGTCCCTTTTATGTCATTTTCATTTAAGTTCTTGTGGACATTTTTGTCTCCCCTTCTTTCTGTTAATGCCTTTCCTTTTTCTTGGTAGTCATCAGCATTGCTTAACGCTGATTGGCTGTGCTGTGAAGACATCCCAATCAACTTTGTGAGACCCTTTTCAAATCAGTTCCAAAGAAGACATCAGACAATGAAGTTTTGTTTTTTGAATTCCGTCGGGCCCAGCGACGTAAAATACTCAACTTCTTCACTAAGGGTGGAAGGCCCTTATTAAGTGGTTGAAATTGGTGTTTCAAAATACACCATTTATTGAAGAAGTTAACCCCTTTCAGAGAAAGGGAAAAGAAAAAGAAACCAACCCTTTCAGAGAGAGGGAAAAACAAAAGGAAAGAAAGAAAAAGAAACCTACCCTTTCAGAGAAAGGGAAAAGAAAAAGAAAGAAAGAAAAAGAAACCAACCCTTTCAGAGAGAGGGAAAAACAAAAGGAGAGAAAGAAAAAGAAACCTACCCTTTCAGAGAAAGGAAAAATTATTTCTGGGGTATCTGAAGAAAAGATAACTCCTTTTTCAGAGAGCTATACTTTTAAACCTTTTGAAGGTTTTTTTGTTTGAAAAAAAAAAGAGAGAGACAGAGAAGAAGAGAGAAAAAGAAAAGAACGTTAAAAGAACCTTGCAACCTGCATGATTTTTTCAGGAAAGAAAGAGAAAAGAAATTTTTGTTGAAAGACTGAATTTAAGGACTTGAAAAAAGAATATTTTCTATTTTGAATGTGGTTTTCTTTAAGCCTTTCTTTCAAGTAGGAACTGTTTGTTGTGTTTGTTTTTTTTTTTTAATTTTTTATTTCATGTTACCTTACAGGTTTTTAAAACCTGAGTTAGGAAAATATAAGCAACCAAAACATTTTGTTTTCTTTAAATAAATTCGGATCATTTTAAATTCATTTTGGGTCGTTATTTCATTTGCTCATTCTTTGCTTTGCTTGTTAATTTTTCCCTTTTTTTCCCTTTAATTAAAAAAAAATATATATAAAAAAAAAAGCGGATTTTGGTGACAACATCAAAATTCCGTCACTGGTAAGTTCAGTTAAATTTTGAAGTAAAAATTAATTGTAAAAATCCCTTGAAAAATAAATATACAGTTTTTTTTTTTTACAATTTCAAAGATAATTAGTGAACTAGTCTTAAGATATTGAATTAATTAAAAAAAAACAAACAAACACAAAACACCTTGTTTGTACAAAAAATAGATTAATTATCCCCCCAAATTGAGGTTCGGCTTCACAAAATCAAAACAGACAAAAAGGCGTCATGCATAAGTTCTATGGAAGTCCAAAATGTCAGATAGTCAATCTATATAATTATAAAACTCAGATCAGCTTGCTTGTTTGAACATTTAAATCATCCATCCGGTTTGCAACTTCCGATTAAAAAAAAAATCGTCTGCTTACTTATTTCATGGCCACCTTGTTTTAAGTCTGATATTAAAAACCACTGCTTCTATTCAAAGCATACACAAGGTCAAAATATTTTTTGTTTTAACTTATTTTAACGTGTTTTCCTTACAATGTAATGTAATTTAACTCAGTTGAGATTTAAATATAAATATATAATATATAACTATAATCATATTTATAACCATATTTACTGCTTTTAGTAGCGCTCCTGTGGATTTTGACAATTTTTTTTAGCCTTACTTAAAAAAATATTTTCTCTTCAAACAGAGGGGGAGATAGAAACTTGGTTTTTGTCATGCTTTTAGTAGTGCCTCCTTTTAGTACTTGCAGTAGTGCTCTGGAGGCTTCCTGAGTTTCAATTTTTTCACTCATTACTTAAATAATGTTTTCTCAAGACAATAAAAGACAATATAATCTTTAAATCACTTTTTATTTTGAACATTTTTCATTAAGACCAACAGGTAGACTAAATAAAAAATAATGATTTTTTTTGTATTTTTTGTTTTGTTTTCGTTTTTTTTTGTTTAATTTTTAATTTTTCAACATATATATTTTTTCAACATATTTTTTCAACATATATATTTTTTCTTATATAATAGATTTTTCATTTAATATAAGGGCAATGATGTTAAGACTTTTATCATCCAATATATTCCGTATGGTTTTTGCCGATCACCATGCTTGTTTTCATGTGAGTATTCAATTTTTGTGCATTTATACATTAATTGTGTATACTCACTTGCACTTTTATACATTAATTTTGTATACTTACTATTCCATAGTTAGCTATAACATATACTGACCCTACGTCACGGGTAGTCTAGTTTTATTATAAAATTTATAGAGGAATTGAAACATTATTGATGCCCTTATTTCTTTTATTTATCTTTTTTTTATTAATTTTTTAAGATTATAAAAAATAGTCATTAATTTAGATAATCCTATTTGTTGTAATAAAAAGGAAGTGCTTATTTAATTAGAATATTTATTTAATTATTTACATGACGACTCGATTTATTTTCAATGATAACTTAAATTGATTCTTTCGTAAATAAAAGTAAAGGTGCATTTTAATTGTGAAAAAGTCAATTAAAATCATTGATTACAGTGACAATTTATTCATTGAAAAAATAAGCAAAAACAGTTTATTAATAACTAGCAGCTGCGCCCCGTCGGCACACACAACACTGAGTCAAACACAAAATCGAGTACACTCAACATCAAGTACACTCAACATCGTCTTACCATCAACGCTTACCCTGTGAACTCGAAGTATGGGAAATTCCCATATGCACAAAACAAAATCACTGAAAAAAAAAAATACCTTAACTAAGGGTAAGGATAATGAGTAAACGTTGGATGATGGTTAAAATTATTACGAACTTCTTAGGATTCGAACCTGAATCATCAGATGCGTTATCCATTGCGTCACTAGTCCTGCCCGTATGCCGAAAGATGCTACTGTAACTATATACAGACAGAGCTAAATTCCGTTGACATGGGCGGGTAACTTTTTCAACAATTGCACGAAACGGCCTCCAAACCCTTATTTTGGGCTTTTTGTGTGACTGCATTGTTCGTTACGAAGCATATATAGATAAGGACAATCTAGGGACTCACCCTTTGCAGGGAAAAAAAAGAATGTTTCAATTCGGTGCATCCATTTGAAAGTTTTATATATATATAAATAAAGTGTGTTATATATATATATATATATATATATATATATATATATATATATATATATATATATATATATATATATATATATATATTTTTTTTTTTTGCACCTTTTGACTCGTATAAACCAGCATGTTCCATCGAAGATCAGACAAGGGAGGATGGGGTTTGGTGGTCTCCCTCCTTCTGCAGCCTTGGACTCTGCTATTGGCCAGCATTTGGTTGACAACCCGTGCTGTGCCGATAGATATAAAATAGATTGGTTCGAGGTGCTACATAGAGCGGACTCCAAAAACCATTTGAAGATTTTGGAGGCCGTCTCTATCGCGGTGCGTCAACCTTCTTTGTGCCGGCAAAAAGAAACATCAAACGCATTGTTTCTCTTTGGGGAACTTTGAATTTTTTCTCCCGCTTTTTTTTTTTTTTTTTTTTTTTTCTCTCTCGTTGTGCCAATATTTTTAATCGTTTTTAAACGTAAATAAATTTAATTAATGTCCCCGTACGTTTGGCACATTTAATAAGTTCCCCAATAGAACTCTTTATTTTCGTTACAATATTATTTAGATTGCTATCGATTTACTCCTGACGAGATGATAGCCGAAAGAGCTCTCGAGAAACTTCCGCCTAGTACTTTATTTAAAACTATATACAAATTCTGTACCTCTAAACATTTATTTATATATATATATATATATATATATATATATATATATATATATATATATATAACTAAGCATTTAGAATTTGATTATAAGTATAGATGAAAGAGAATACGGCAGGTAGGATGCAAATTCCATCTGTTTTCTTTTTGTTTTTTGCTTTTTTATTACAATTTTGCCCATCTGTATTTGTGTAAATTAATCATTGTTAAAAATAATACCATTTTTGAAATTATTTTTTTCTTAGTGGTTCTGGATCTCAATTGTTTCAATTTTTATTTTATTTTCAGGATTATAAAAAATATCTATTACGCTAATGTTTACAACATCATGCGTACAAGAAATATAACATAATATTACATTTGAAATTTTTGTGAGACTTGTTGTCATTAAAACCTCATGAAATATTTTTTTCAATCATTTTATTTTTTTGGTGAAAATATTGAATAAGCAATGCTTAATTCAATGATAGTATCGATTGTTCGAGAAATTAATTTTTATTTCGAGTTATATTGGTTTCATTAACACAATTTAGGGGATTTTTTTGTAATGTTCACGAAATATTAATTTTTAAAAATTCTTAACATCTACAATGCTTTATTTTTTTTATAAAAAAAGCAAATAGAAATTAATGTATCATTTTTTCAGTACTTTAACTTTAGAAAAGGTGCAATTTGTTGATAATAAGAATAATACATTTTCACTAAAATCGAAAAGAAATAATGGGTTTATTATATTTTGTCATTGTTGATTAATAAATACTGAAAATTTCATTAAAATTGGTCTGATTTCCTGAATTTTGGTGAATTTTTAAACGATCAAAAACGGTCAAAATGTTTATGCATTTTACGGATTGGATATTCATTTTGTTAAAGTTTTATTTTATTTGAAATTTTATAAAATATATGTTTATGATAGGTACTATCATAAACATATATTTTATAAAATTTCAAATAAAATAAAAACTTTTATTTTTTTGAATTTTGTTATTAAACATGCAAATAAAGACTAATTATTATTTTTAACAGTATAATTTTGTCAATTTTTATTGTATGTTTTCCAATAATATCCTTTTCTTATATTTTATTTCAATAAATCGCTTCATAATAGAAATACAGAAAAACAATAAAAGTGAAGGAGCTGATTTGCCTTGTCACTGCTTCCGGTAGTACTCTGCAAAAAAATTAGGAAATACATTAGCTGACTATAACCTAAAAGTCCCTGAAAGCTTAGGACCCACTTTTATAGAAAAAAAAAGCCACAAAAATTTTCCATATTAATTGTACCATGTAACAAAACGTTGTCCTCAAAATCAGAAATTTGCAAGGCGGTTTTTCTCACTTTTTTGTTAAATTAAAATTTGAGTGTTGCCAAAATATACGAGTTGCCTTCAATAAGTTTCCACGCTGTTTTCATATGGGAACCTTTATGGATAGTACACACATGAAACTCTAGTCTCCTTCAAAGTAATCTCCTCCGGCTGCAATGCACTTATTATACCATTCCAACAACTTCCAGAAAGCCCCATAGAAGTCCTCTTGTGTGAGCATGTCAATGACTCTTGTCACAGCTTCTTTCATTTCCTCAGCTGTCTCATAACGACAGCCTCTAAGGTTTTTCTTGAGCTTAGAGATAAGCAAAAGTCACAGGAATAAAAGCCTGGACTATCAGAATTGTGAGGAACTGTCTTGGTCATTTTGGTCAAATAGCCTGTGACAAGGATGGAGCACCTTTGCACAAATCTTCCGCATCTTCAGTTCCTTGCAAATAATTGTATATACAGTTCCCACACTGACATCAAACTGCACACTTAGTCTCTATGAACACACAACGGTCCTTATCCATGAAAATTTTTTATTTTACCAATCAACTTTGGTGTTCTTACTTCCTTACTCCTTCCACACCTCTCATCATCCTTCACAGAATCCCTGCCTTTCTTGAATCTCTTATACCACTCAAAAACTAATACTGAATTCATGCAAGATGGTCAAAAAGCAATCTGAAGCATTCCATATATTTCTGTGGCATTTTTTCCAAGTTTAAAACATAATTTTATTGCATATCGTTCTTCTAAAGTGTCCTCACGTCCAAATTGCATTTCTGAAATTCACCAACTATGAAAATCAGGCTTTAGTAAGGTGCATTCCAATTCCTGTTGTAGCTCTTCATTAGAACCTGGAAGCATTAAAAATGGTCTCATAAGATTTATAGCAATAACATACTGAATTTTCAAGAGTCTACGACAATAAATGCTTGTATAAAAAAGTCTCAAAACTTATTGCAGGCACCTTGTATTTGAAGAAACTGATCCAAAATTTGTTTTGTATATTTTCTTAAAAATAGACATTCCATTCCTACATAAATATAAAATAAAATTGGATATCAGTGTAGACATTAAAAAAATTTGGCCCTTAGTAAATAATAATAAAAAAAAAAAAGATAAAGGGAGACAACTTTTAACACCAATTGTTGCAAGCAATTATGAATTGTTTCCCCTAATACGCAAAATTTAGCGGTGTCTGACCACCGTATTTCCCGAAAATAAAACCGGGCTTATATTAAGTTTAACCCTGTCACAATAATGCTTGCATTTTTATAAGTATTGGACACTTGAAGGCTTAAAAGCCTGAAGCTCAACTCTTGAATTGAGACCAATGGCATACCGTATCAGCCAGTTTTCGTCGCATTCTTCTCTATTATTAACGCAGGTAAGAAAGCGCCACTCGATTCTGGAGTTGCCATTATTTAATCTAATGCTGACCTTTCAAGAGTCTACGTTTCATGTTTTAGTCTTTGTTGCTATGTTGACGCTTTTCATGGATTCTATAATGGACGTCAAATTCTCTCTCCTTCTAGCAAGAATCATGCCTTCTTAATCACAACCAAAGCGAAGCCTTTTCCATGGTTGTTATTTTTGTTGTCATTATCCGTGTATTAAAAAAAACAAACAAAAAAAAAAAAACGGTTCCAATCGATTTTTAACGAGGTACAGAAACTTTGTTTTTACCATAACCTCCTGTTCAAATTCTGATCTGTCTTAACAAACACCGGTGAAATATTACCATTATTGGTAATATTTCATCATCGGTGTTTGTTAAATTAGAGTTGACAGATCGACTTTTTATTTCTTATTTTTTTTTAATATGTGGTTTTAAGCAAAAAAGAAAAAAAACAAAACAACACAGTACTTATAACTGCCATGTCGAAAATATTAATATATAAAAAAAAAAAAAAAAAAAAAAAAATTCATCGAGTAAAACAACTGCTATGTCTTTAGTAAAAAAAAAAAGAAGAAATCTATCGCTATCATCTGAAACAGTACGACAGCCATTAAAAAAGTGAAAAAGTAGATATATATGTCCCCGCTATTCAAATCGGTAATCTGGAAGAAAGAGAGAGCCTGTTTCCCCCGTTTAACTATAGGTGGCGTTACTGTCTGTCCACCCAGTTATGGAAGCACAAAATGTATATAATGGCACCCTTGAAATAAAAATAAATGTTTTTGTTATATTTTAATTTTAAACATGTTTTTTTTGTGGGGGGGAGGGAGGTTGCAAACATATTTAAGTTTTTTTTGTGTGGGCTCTTTCTTTGATCACACGCATATATATATATATATATATATATATATATATATATATATATATATATTTAGTGGAGATGGTAATTAATAAAAACTGAAAAAAGTGCTCAATACTGTTGTAGAGCAAATATGCGTTTTATTTTTTATTACCCTATCTTTCTGTTAAGTTACATTATTGTTTCGGCTACATGGCCGTTTTTTTTTTTTTTTTTTTTTTTTTTTTTTTTTTTTTGGCCGTCTGTAGCGAGCGTCCTCGGACTTTTACAGAAACGCAGAAAAGCAACAGATTTCTGTAAAAGTCCGAGGACGCTCGCTACAGACGGCAAAAAAAAAAACAAAAAAAAAAAACAAACAAAAACGGCCGTGTAGCTGAAACAATAATGTAACTTAACAGAAAGATACGGTAATAAAAAATAAACCGTATATATATATATATATATATATATATATATATATATATATATATATATATATATATATATATTTGCAGAAATATTAAGAAAAAAGAGGGGGGTCCATAAAAAAAAAAAAAGATAAAAGAAAAAAACGTTGATTTCTTTTTTTTTTTATTATTATTATAAGAGCGTAAAAAAATACTCGTGGAAAAACGGTTGTTTAAAAGAAAAATATAGCAAAAACATAAAAAAAAAATCGTAAATGTTTGAAAATAAACAAGCAACAAAACATAAATGTTTTGAAAAATAAAACTTAAATATGTTTTCAAAAACAAAAAAAAAAAAACGTAAATATGTTTGAAAAAAAAATAAAACTTAAATATGTTTGCAAAAAACAAAAACAAAAAAACATGTTTAAAATTAAAATATAACAAAAACATTTATTTTTATTTCAAGGGTGCCATTATATACATTTTGTGCTTCTGTAACTGGGTGGACGGACAGTAACGCAAACCTATAGTCAAATGGAGGAAACAGGCTCTCTTTCTTCCAGATTACCTCACAATCTTTAAGGTGCTCACATCTAGGGAAAATGCACCCTCCCGATTTTCCGTAAAAATTACTTTTAAGTGTAAATAATTTTTATATTTAATATATTTGCGTAATTTTTGGATATATTACTATTTTTAACACGGCAATTAAGTGCTGTTTTTTGCTTAAAACCACATATAAAAAAATCGATCTGTCGACTTTATCTTAATAAGCACTATCCATTTTTAACGAGGTACAGAAACTTATATAATCCAAAAAGCAGCACTGTTTCGTTGTATCACAACTAATCAGTGTTGCTAGGCTAGCACCTTTTCTTAGCGATAACCTCTTGTCCCAATTATAATGTGGCAATATTTCAACCTTCTGTTCGGTGTCTTCGCAATTCAATTAGCTTCTTCTATCTCACAGTTAGCTTTGCTCGGGCCCAACTGTTCATAACTTTATGTGCATATGCATATATATTAAAAAGTTTGACTCATGTCCAGGTAACCTACATCTAAAATTTCAAGACCCAAAATTGGTAGAGGAGTTTAGTAGAGTCTGCAAAAGTCAACTATTTTAACTTTGACCTCTTAGCAGGCAAATTTTCGCCGAAAAACTAATCAAAAATCTTGCTGCATGTCTGAATACCCTTTATGTAAAATTTCAAATGTTTAGACCCAAAATTGGCTGAATAGTTTGCTAGAGATCGGAAAGGTCAAATCTTTTGAACTATGACCCCTTGGCAGCCAAATTTTTGGCCAAAACCCGATTAAGAAGCTTTTCCTATCTCTGAATATACTTTATATAAAATTTCAAATGTTTCAAAATTGGCTGAGTAATTTGGTAGAGACCGCAGAGGTCAAATTTTTTAAATTTTGACCCCAATTTTAACCTCTTAGCATTTATTGTTTTGGGCTCAAATCAAATTATAAAGTTTAATCCATGTCCAAGTAACCTACATCTAAAATTTCAAATGTTTAGACCAAAGATTGGCGGAGGATTTTCATAGTTTTCAAAAGTCAAATCATTGAACTTTTACCTTTTGACAGCCAAATTTCTGTCTGAAAACCGATTAAAATTTTTTTCCCCAAATCTTGTGTCTCTAGACTGAAAATTGACACAGTAGTTTGGTAGGGAAATGTACACACACACACACACACACACACACACACAATTTCACTTTTATCTATATATCTATAAAAGTGAACGTGTGTGTGTGTGTGTGTGTGTGTGTGTACATTTCCCTTTTCCCTACGCAATAACTCTGTTAATTTAAAGTCTACAGACTCGAAATTTGATATACAGGGTACTGAGATTTGGGAAAATCTTTGTAATCAGGTTTGGTGATGGTCGTAACTGTAAAGACGTCAGGTTTTTTCCCATTCTTTTCCTCCTTCGCGGTATGGGTTCGAGCCTGCCTTCCTACTACCACTTTTTTTTTTTTTTTGCTCAACATACACATCCAAACACCCGGGAAACGCCTAGCTGAAATGCTAGTATATCTATAAAAGTGAACGTGTCTGTGTGTGTGTCTGTGTACATTTCCCTACGCAATTACTCTGTCAATTTTAAGTCTACAGACTCGACATTTGATATGCAGGGTACTGAGATTTGGGAAAATCTTTGTGATCGGTTTTCGGCCAGAAATTTGGCTATTAAGGGGTCAAAGTTCAACGATTTGACCTTTGAGAACTCTACCAAACTACCAAACTCCTCCGACAATTTTGGGTCTAAACACTTGAAATTTTAGATATAGGTTCCTTGGACATGGATCTAACTTAATAACTTGATTTGAGCCCAAAACAATAAATGTTAAGGGGTCACAATAGGGGTCAAAGTTAAAAACAATTGACCTCTGTGGTCTCTACCAAATTACTCAGCCACTTTCTGGTCTAAACATTTGAAAGTTAACATAAAAGGTATTCAGAGATAGGGCGAGCTTTTTAATCAGTTTGGGCCAAAAGCTTTTAGTTACCTATATATACATGTTTGCATGTCTGCCTAAAACTTTCGATAGAGGCGACAGATTTAGCAAGATTAGTATCGTTTTGAAGTTCGACCCTTCAGATGACAAATATCGAAAAATTGGCTAAAAACATTAATATCTTCACCTTCAACTAGGCACTTTTCTACAGGAGGGAAGGGTCGTTTTTTTCGATATTTTTTAAAGTCATCCTCTTCTTTCGATTGTTTAGCCTCAATTTAAACCTATGTCATTTCCGGTTTGGCAGTGGTCATAAAAGCAAAGATGTCAGGGTTTTTTTTCCCGTTCTTTTCCTCCTTTGCAGTACGGGTTCGAGCCTGTCTCCTACCACTTTTTTTTTTTTTTTTTGCTCAACACACACCCCCAAACACCCGGGCAACGCCGGGCTGAAATGCTATTAGATATATAGATTTCTTTCTTGTTTTCTGTATTTTTGACGATATCTTACTATTAAAACCATTATAATCACAATTCTCCAGTCTTCACTTTACAGTGCTATCTCTAGCTTTTGCGCTGTTCTAGTCACAAGGAATACAAGAGTTACCCCTACCTGCCCAACGTTAATATTGACGCCCGAGGGAGACAACTCTTTGCTTTAAAATGCGAAAATGTGTTTGTTGATTGTGTGGTACAAGTTTCGTTGCCCAGTGATCTAAGACTTAGATTTATATTTTGTTTTCTCCCCAGATTAAAATAACACATTTACGTTATACTTCTGTTGTGGAATATGAATTTGATCACGTAGTTTTCTTTCTTTTCTTTTTCTTTTTTTTTTTTTTTTTTTTTTACAAAAGAAAGACCAAAACGCACATGAAGTTCTAATAATTTTATTAATAAATTTTGAAACGATTTTTTTGTAAATAAAAAAAAAAAAAAAAAAGGAAAAAAGAATACCTAAAATTATTAAAAACTGAAAAAATAATCTCGTCAATTTTTGGCAAATTTCAAGAATTAGATGGAGTTATCTCCTCTGCCGCACCCCCCTCTTCGTAGTTGGAAACTGCCAAGATGGCTGCGCCATGATCGGTCTCACTACAATTTGATTTTCCTCTGTAAAAGAATAACAAACTATTTGATCAAATTAAAATATATTTTTTTTTTAAATAAGACCTTCATTCAATCGGACACATACAATCATATATATATATTTTTTGTAATTTATCTTCGTTTTTTAATGTATTTGCTAAACTGCGCAGGCACCAAATAAATAAATAAAATAATTAAAAAAAAAATGCAGGGAGAAGATGTTAATTAGTAATATTTTATAGTTGGAAACTTAATAAAAAAACAATTTATTTCGCTTTACTTGCATGAATTGAGCATCAGTTTTTTTGGTGGCATAAGAGATTCAAAGAAGGCAGGAGACCTGTGACGGATGGTGAGAGGTGTGGGAGGAGTAAGGAGGTCAGAACACCAGAGTTGATTGGCTAAAATCAATTTCATAGATAAGGACCGTTAGAGACAATAAGTGCACAGTTTGATGTCAGTGTGAGAACTGTACAAACAATTATTTGCGAGGAACAGAAGATATGGAAGATTTGCACAAAGTTCGTCCCAAGGGTGCTCAGAGATGATCACTAAAAAACATATTATCATGACACCAGGAAAATGGTTGAGCTGATCAATTCAGATCCCACAATTTTTTATGATTTGTTGACCTGCAAAGAAAGCTGAATCTACTGCTATGACCCAAAGGCCAAGAGTAGAGTTTCTAATGAAAGTGCGCTATCTCTCCCAGACCCAAGAAGGCCAGACAGAACAAATCCACCCAAAAACTTATGATGATCCCTTTTTTTGACAACATGAGCATGATCTACATGCACTGGGTTCCCACTGGACAAACAGTCAACAACGATGTTGAGGTTTTAAACGAGTTCAGGAAGATGTTCTGTCGGAAGAGGCCAGCACTCTTCAAATTGGGTCAATGGCATTTCCACCAGGATAATCCACCAGTCCACAACTCCATCGTTATCGCAGACTATTTGACCAAGATGGGCATCAAGACAGATCCTTACTCTCTCTATAGTCCGAATCTTGCTCTCTGTGACTTTTGGTTATTCCCTAAGCTCAAAGAAATCCTTAGAGGTTGTCATTATGATACAATTGAGAAGATGAAAGAGGCTGTGACAGGGGTTGTTGACATGCTCACATAAGAGGACTTCCATGGGGCCTTCCAAAATTGTTGGAATGGTTCAACAAGTGCATTGCAACCCGAGGATATTACTTGAAAAAGGACTAGAGTTGCATCAATACACTGTCAATAAAAATGCTATTACAAAAAAATCTGGAAATTTATTGAAAGCATTTCACATATATATATACTAGCACATACTTGAGTCTTTGCAACTTTAGATTCTTACAAACAATATTTGTAACCAACATGTCCAGAGCCAGACTAAAGGGAAAGATCTACTGTATTCTTATCATGATATCCCCATATTCCCCCATTAACATGAACACTATCAAAACTACCAAACGTTTATTGACTACAACAATTCAACTTTCTTGGCAGAGCTTCCTTCTCATCAACATAACTGGTTAGTCTAATAAACATGGCATAAAACTTATCTTTCACGTCTTGATGCAAACCGTATTGTTGTGTTTAAATAGATATTCCTGTAAAAATTATCTCCTCAACTGGAGAGTTCTAATTGTAACAAAAGGGAGGTAAACATTTTGTGAAAACTGAAAATCATTGATTAATTTAGCAAAACTGTTGGAATTTTTCTACCAACACTTGTGTATATTTTTTGTATTATATTTTCATATTATGGTGTACTAGCAGTTCATCCCGGCGTTGCTCGGGCGCTATGTTAATAACTTTTTATGTATATATACATATTAATTAATAAATTAATAACTTTATATGCATATATATATATATATATATATATATATATATATATATATATATATATATATATATATATATAAGTTTGTACTCATGTACAGGTAACCTACATTTAAAATTTTTAGTGTTTAGACCAAAAATAGGCGGAGGAGTTTGGTAAAGTTTTCAAAGCTCAAATCGTTGAACTTTGACCCCTTGACAGCCAAATTTCTGGCCAAAAACTGATTAAAAAGATTTTCCCAAATCTCAATAACCCTTTGGTCAAATTTCGAGTCTGTAGATAAAAATTGACAGAGTAGTTTGGTAGGGAAATGTACACACACACACACAGACAATTTTACTTTAGTAGATATAATAGATAGATTAATTAACTATTAATCTGAAACCCAAAATTATTTGCTACTAATTTACTATTATTCTTAAATCCCAACTTATTTACTATTAATTAACTAATAATACCAACCCAAAATTATTTGCTATTAATTGACTATTGCTCTCAAATCCAAACCTATTTACTATTAATTAACTATTAATCTCAAACCCAAAATTATTTGCTACTAATTTCCTATTGTTCTGAACTACAAAACTTATTTACTATTAATTCGCTATTAATCTCAAACCCAAAATTATTTGCTATTAATTTACTATTACTCTCAACACCAAGCTTGTATAGTACTTGCATTTCTGCCCAGCTTTGCTCAGGCCCTATGTACTGTTCATAACTTGCCTTATGCGTGAATACACTTTATGTAAGATTTCAAATGTTTAGACCAAAATTTGTCTGAGTAGTTTCATAGAGACCGCAGAGGTCAATGTTTTTTTATACTTTGACACCAATTTTGACCCCTTAACATTTATTATTTTGGTCTCTAATCAAAATAGAAAGTTTTACCCTTATCCAAGTTACCTACATCTAAAATTTCAGGTCTTTAGACCCAAAATTGGTAGAGGTATTTGGTAGAATCTACAAAGGTTAACTCTTTCAACTTTGACCTTTTGGCAGCCAAATTTTCGCCTCACAACTGATTAAAATGCTTGTTGCATGTCTGAATACTCGTTATGTAT
Organism: Euprymna scolopes; assembly: GCF_053919585.1. Taxonomy (NCBI): domain Eukaryota; kingdom Metazoa; phylum Mollusca; class Cephalopoda; order Sepiida; family Sepiolidae; genus Euprymna; species Euprymna scolopes. The sequence continues at coordinate 146,072,480 of NC_136482.1, read as the reverse complement.
AAATTTCAAATGTTTAGACACAAAATTGGCTGAGTAGTTTGCTGGACACCGCAAAGGTCAAATCTTTTGAACTTTTACCCCTTGGCAGCTTAAATTTTCGAACCAAACCGATTAAAAATACCCTTTATGTAAAATTTCAAATGTTTAGACAAGAAATTGGCTGAGTAATTAGGTAGAGACCGCAGAGGTCATTTTTTTTTTAAACTTTTACCCCACTTTTGACCCCTTAAGATTTAATTTTGGGGGCTCAAATCGAATTAAAACGGTTGATCCATGTCCAAGTAACCTACATTTAAGATTTCAAGTGTTTAGACCCAAAATTGACAGAGGAGTTTGGTAGAGTTTTTAAAGGTAAAACTATTCAACTTTGATTCCTTGACAGCCAAATTTCTGACCAAAAACCGATTAAAAAGATTTTCCCAAATCTCAATAGCCCTTATGTCAAATATCGAGTCTCTAGGCCGAAAATTGACAGAGTGATTTGGTAGGGAAATGTAGACAGACACACATACACAGAGCCATTTTTACTTTTATAGATAAACTAGCATTTCAGCTAGGCGTTGCCCGGGTGTTTGGACATGTATGTTGAGCAAAAAAAAAAAGCGGTCAATTTTTTCATTTTGACCCCTATTATGGCCCCTTAACATTTATTGTTTTGGGCTCAAGTCAAGTTATTAAGTTAGATCCATGTCCAAGGAACCTATATCTAAAATGTCAAGTGTTTAGACCAAAAATTGTCGGAGGAGTTTGATAGAGTTCTCAAAGGTCAAATCGTTGAACCTTGGCCCCTTAACAGCCAAATTTCTGGCCGAAAACCGATCACACAGATTTTCCCAAATCTAAGCACCCTGTATATCAAATTTTGAGTCTTTAGATTTAAAATTGACAGAGTCATTGCTTAGCGAAATGTACACACATGTACAGACACATTCACTTTTATAGATAGATAGATAGATAGATTGATTCACTATTAATCTCAAACCCAAAATCATTTGCTATTAATTTACTATTGTTCTTAAATCCAAACTTATTTGCTAATAATTCACTATTAATCTCAAACCCAATTATTATTTGCTATTTATTTACTATTTTCTCAACTCCAAACTTATTTTAATTAGTTTGCAACGATTTTCCTTCATGTAAATAAATTCTTTTCATCTTACAAAAAAACTCCTTTTTTTACCGTTATTCATCTCCCTCCACTGCTTTTTTCTTTTATTTTTGCGAGCTTTGTTTCTGCATTGAATTCATCTGAAAACTGATAAATTTCTGACAAAACTTAATTTTCGCTAATTGCCTTCAAAAACTGTTTTCATTTTTAATTAATTTTCTACCTTATCGTTTTTCATAATTTTGGGATATGTTCATTACTGCGACATGACAATTCAGTAGATACCATTCAATATTTCAATTTTTCAAATTTCGATAACAATACCATAACAAAAAAGAATCAAGGAATTCAAGCATACGTGAGAATTAAAGGGGAGATAATTCATTTGATTATACGATTTGTGTATGACAAATTAAAGGGGAGATAATTCATTTGATCAAATGACGTGTATATGACAAATTAACGAGGAGATAATTCATTTGATCAAACAACGTGTGTGACAAATTAAAGGGGAGATAATTCATTTGATGAAACGACCTGTGTGTGACAAATGACAGGGGAGACAATTCAGTTAATTAAAAGGCGTGTGTATGACAAACGAAATAGATTTTCGACAAAGAAAACAAAAATCTCTGTGTTTAAACATTCAAACAGTTTACATCAAAATTCGTTTTTAAATATGACTTTATTTGAATAATTTACAATGTGGATGATCCCGTGAAAATATCGTATGCATAAATTATATTTGGGAAACATGGATTCTCCTTTTGCGGCTAAACAGACACCCTTTTTGAGTTCATGCCTTTTATACGTCTACCAATAGAGTCTCTAAAATAACATTTTTTCTGTAAAAAAAAAAAAAGAAAAAAAAAAGGGAAATAGTTTTCTTCTGTGATAATAAAATTGATCAAATTTTGATTTGAGACATATATTCACACCATATGACATTTATTGTTACAAGATTGTGCTGTGGAGCTAAAACAAACATATCTCATGCGCATGGGCAATTGCTGTGTGGGAGAGTATAAGAGTTACCCCCCTTTGTCACTCTCTCATTCCCAACAGTGGTGAAATTCAGTTCGTTCATACCAATTTTTCGCAAACCGGTTATCTAAAATTACAAAAGTCCAAAGAACCAGCTCATGAATTTTTACCAATTAAAGGTTTCTATTATATAATGAATTATTTCAGTACTAAATATCTCAAATAATAAGTTTACCTATGAATTTGTAAAGAAAAAATATAACTCTTATCAATCAATAAATATATATATAATTCTTATATAAAAAATCGTTCTTATATAAATAATGTTAAAATAAATTCTTGGATATAATCCTTATATACAAGTGATTCTTATATCATTCTCATAAAAATCACATAATTTTTATATACATTCTTATATTATAGATCTTTATATAAATCATTGATATTATTTTAATATCATATATCATTCTTATATAACTTATTCTTATATAAATTATTATATATATATATATATTTTAAATTTCATTTTTACCTCAAACTACGCACAGTGCCACTTTGAAGTATTGGGGACATAAGTTGCAGGGATATTATGAAGGGAGATGAGTAGCAAGATGTCTGTTCACATTACACTTGAACTTCTGCATTTCAGTAAAGTTGGGAAAGCAAAATCCCGGAAGGGAGTTCCAAAGTTTAACAATTCTGGAGAAGAAACTATTGGAGTAGAAAGTGTTCTTACATCTAGGGATCTCCACTGTGTGGGACTTATCAACTTGTCAGGTTTGTCGGGAGTATTTACATCGAGGGGGTACAAGGACTTGTAGTTCGTAAGAGCATTCACCATTAAAATACTTGTAGAACAGGCAAAGGGATGCAACATTTCATCTTTGGTACAGAGGCTGAAGCTTAGATGACAGTTCAGGACCTATCAGGTTGGTGACTCTCTTTTGAACCCTGGTCCTGGATATGACCTTAAACTATATCCAGTGGTGAGGCCCCAGCTTGCGGGCTTTGGAGAGTGTGGAGCCACCCTTTAATTGCCATTGCTCCCAGGTCCACTCTGACCCAGAGTGGTAGTATCTGTTAGGGTCCCAACTATGGATTAAATAGAAACCGACTTGAAAACAACAAATATATTCTATTAAAAAAATTTTCTTTAAAATCTCTGGATTCGGCATTATATAACCTGAAAAAGGTTGATATGCCATAAAACAAAAACAACAAACCAACATCTTTTAAACCCTGTCCAGGAGGGAGAGACTAGTAGCAGATTCACCAGCCAAATGTGATAACAATACTCTATACATGGGCAAATGTTGGCCTTGTAGATAATATACATCTTTATCTTCATAAAGTTAGATATGTTCATATGTTTATAGATTTGTATGTATAGAATTCACTCCTAAACTAATCAACTTAATATGACTTTTGGAACAGTTGCTAGGTGTGAGGGGTACAAATGTGAGCTATGTAGAGTTTAATTTCATTTATGAAGAGAGGATAAAAAGGTTATGGAAATTCAGATATCGGAGATCTTGGTGAAATTTAAAAATAGATATTAGACATCAATTAATAAATAATTCCCAAAATTTCAGTTTCTTTGGAATATTTAAAAAAGTTTTTAGGGGTCATAATATAGTCACAGGCTTTAAATATTTCAGATTCGCATTACATTTGACGCATTATAATTAAACATTTAAATTGCCACAATCACGTTGACGCACTGGTTCTCACCAGATCACCGAAGTTAAGCAACAATGAGCCTGACCAGTACAAGATGAGTGACCATTTGGGAAGGCGAGGCACTGTATATACCTTGCCAATTCATAAGCAATTTCAAGGTTGGTATCTGGAGGCGTATTAATTCACTGGGAGAGATGCACCCCTAGTCTTCATTAAGACATGCATCTAGGAGAAGAAAACTCTGATGACATTGACAGTAGGACGTTGGATGGCCATAGAGGGGGATGAATCTTTCACAGATCAACGGTTCTATCGTATTAAGAGTTACATTATCAACTACAACTATGCGGATGATCTAAGGACAACGGATAGGTGCAAACAGGCGAGTCAGATGCCACTGGGCTGGAGAAGGTAATGGCAATCCACCTCATGTATTCTGCCAAGTTCAAAATCATGTGATGTCTTCAGAGGAATCGGACCAATGGATCAAAGCCTATGGAGAACATTAACCATGATTTCATTTATGGCATGAAACTTGAAGAACACCGCATACAACTCTATAATAAATGCGAAGGAATAATTTTTATCAGTGTATGTATTTTCAAATGATTGCTTCTGTTCCCTTTTGTTCCATACAAAAAATAAGCATGTCTCATTACACTCCCTATAACATCTTCTATCTATGCTTTAAATTTTATAAAAACTATGTGTACTGATTTTTGCATCCGTGGATGCAGCATAATAACAATGTTTTGGACAAAACTTTGTTCTTGCTGCAGAATCATTCATAAAATTCATTCATAAAACTTTGTTCTTGCTGCAGAATCATTCATAGATCATATGAATCGACACACAAAATTAACAGTACTTATCCAGCTTTAGCATCCAATCGCTGACAACTTCACATTAGTACCTTGTGGAAGTTGCCGAAGCAAATACCCAATCAGCTGTCAGAAGACAAGTTTCAATGAAAACATGGAATTCAGCAAATCAAGAAACAGTTTTTAAAATTAAAAATAACTTGCAGCATGCTGTGTCAACATGAAATCCTCCCATCCCTATGTTAAGAATGGCTTTCTAAATTGAGAGCTATTTTTAACATCGATAAAGTTGGTGAGACGTCGTGTTTTGAATTAGTTATGCGGTAGTTTGGCATTTTCTGGCTGTTTAGATAGTCTGCCGGAAAATGTCGACACAAGGTTTCTGGAGATCAGGTCGTAAACTAGATAAGCACCAAGTCGACATTTTGCACCATCTAATGAATGAACAGTTGTGTGTCAAATCTGGCTGCTTGTGTGCATGTTTATTTTTATTGATATGGGCACCGGTAGGATTATAAATAAACGTGTTTTCATATTCTTACAATATGTATATGATTTCAAGAAACTTTTATAAGAATATTTAATTTTATCAAACCCAAACTAGAACTGATAGACAATAGAAAACTTAATTAACTAATGTTGGGACGATTAATTGGAATCGAGAATTGGAAAAATCAGAAGTTTTGGGCATACTGGAACTGGACAATTTTTTGCCTATTTTCCAATTCTTTTAATTGTTTCCATTTTTACCTTTGCTTAAAACTTAATTTTCCATTACTGGTAATATATCCAGACAATTGCACTTAAGGGAACAGTGAGGATACCAAAAAGAGCTCTCGGTTGGTATCAATAAAAAGCAGGGCACTGTTGGCAGCTGGTTTGGCTGCCCCATACCCAGCATTACAATCTTCAAAGAAAGTAATAATAATGAAATCTAATATATAAACGGCTATATGTCCGTCTATCTGTCTGTCTGTTTGTCTGTCTCCATATTTCCAAACTCTATCTTTCCTGAAACAAAAAGTCTCAGAGCGGCGCTAGCTGGTCTCAAATGATTGGATTTTTTATGGGTCGTTCTTTAGCTGGTTAAAATTATTTTTAAGGAGTAAAAATGGGTCAAAATTGAACAAATCGTTAAACATTTTATACGTTCATCTTAGTTTATTTTTAATTTTTATTAGATTCATATGCATGTCATGTTGGTAAAGTGGTAACGTCACCAGCTTTGAATGCTACAGTTTTGCTTTAATTTCTAACTGATTGCACTTGAATACTGTTTTATTTTTAGTTTGGAAATCATGACTCTATGATAATATATACAAAATCTGGATAAATAAAAATACTATATTTAAGCGTCCCCTCCCCATAGTTGGTTGTTTGGTTGTTTTTGTTTTACGGCATATCAACCCTTTTCAGGTTATTTAATGCCGAATCCAGTTATTTTGAAGAAAAATTTTTTAATAGAATGTATTTGTTTTTTTTTTCAAGTCGGTTTCTATTTAATCCATAGTTGGGACCCTAACAGGTACTACCATTCCGGGTCAGAGTGGACCTGGGAGCAATGACAATTAAAGTGTGGCTCCACACTCCCCAAAGCCCGCAAGCTGGGGCCTCACCATCGGATATAATTTAGGGTCATATCCAGGACCCCCTCCCCCCTTAGTAACACATATGTATATATTTTGAACTGCCAGTAAAACTAAAATGTATAGATTCCTACTACCCACAAGTGTATTTTTATGTTATCTCGAATGTAAGTACATATTACACAGGTATTTACAATAATCCACCTTTCCTCACAAAAAAAATAAAACAATAATTCTAGAGCAAAATATTTAATGATTTAAAAAGAATTGGAATTGAAATCGGTAATTGAATTGGAAATTTTAAACGGAATCGGTAAAAATATTGAAATCATCTCATCACTAATATTAACCCAAATGGTTTGGTAGTACAGGTAAGTAGCCGAGGTTCAATTTTTGATTAGAGAGAGAGAAAAAAAAAAATTTCTTTATAATTATTTTTTTCTTCATTTTTAACTTCAACTAATGAAGAATTACAGATGAAATATAAATATATAAAGTTATACACGACGCATATAATGATTAAAAGATATTTTCGGCAGAGAGAAAAAAAAAAAAAGAATCCTAAGACGTTAATTTTAAAACAACCGGTTTTTGAAAAGTAGAATCTTTCACAACTTCCTCTCCCTCTTCCATCCAGATCAGGCCTTGTTGAAGAGATGCACTTAAAAAAAAAATTCGTCTGAATTAATCGAGCTTTGCCCTTGAAGGACAAATATCACCTCGTTCACGGGGGTGGGGGATGATACCTATTGTGCAAGAGAGTCAACTGTAAGACATATTCTATAAAACAAATCTTTTGCGTGACTGCAAAAACCCATGCTCATATGTGAATTGTTACAAATACACAGGTACACAACTGACATAATACGACTAAAAAAAGTCGCCTGGAAAGAATAACCACACCTCCTTTTTTTTTTTTCAATTTTTAAATATGGACCAGCCAATTCTTAAAGAAGACAGTAAATGCAATATATATCTCCAAGACAAGAGGCAGATTGAGCTGATGATACAACAAGGAAAGATCCTGGTGGGTTGCTGAGTTCGTAGATTGTAGAGTTTATAGATTGGTACCTAATTGGTATGCTGATAACCCGATTGATGTCTTTACTATAGTTTCTCTCGGCCAAGCCCTATGCATCTGTCACGATCAGGGCCTGCACGGATAGCCTCAGTTTAGATGCATTTTTCTGTCCATTTTGCGATACCAATCCGCCTCTGAAATAGAAACGGGTGCAGTGGATGAACTAACATAGTTCGCTTATGGAACCACACACCATTTGACGATTTATAAAGGCAGTAAGAGTGATTGTGGAAAGGCCTGCACGTAATATCATCATGTGATATCAGTGACGTTCGGAGTCAATCAAGACGAAGTGGATGGACACAGGCCTTTAGGAGATATCGTCATATCAGAAGAAAACAAGTTCTATCAACTTTTATTTTGTCCCCAAATCCAAAGTAGATTTTTGTTCATTTACCAAATGTTTGGCAATAATCATTTCTTTTATACCCCCCCCCCGTTTTTTTTATTCAACAACAGACGAAAGGGAAAATCCTCCAATGAATTCAGCGACATTATTGTCCATTTATAAGTTCTTTGCTATTATTATTATTATCATTATTATTATTATTATTATTATTATTTCATCCTTTTGTTTTCATTGGTGGGGGGGGGGGTTTCTTCTTTTTTGATTGAAAATATCCGCATTGAACTTGGAATTTGCTTTAAATATATTTCTTCATTTCATTCTTTTTTTTTTAGTTTGATCATCAGACGGCATTTGATGGATCATATCTCTCTTTCTCTTCCAAAGGCAATGTCATAACTGTCCCTAAAAAATAAACAATAAAATTAAAAAAAAAAATACACAATCAATATGCATCGAAAAAATAAAAATAATTTTGAATTCATACTAAAATACTAAAAAACTAAAAAACAATGCCCCCCCACCCCCGAAGAAGCCTTTAAAAGGCAAATTTAGTTTGATTAAATATAAACCTTTATTAATAATATTTTATCCCTTATATTTTTAAATAGTTTTTGCTGCCTTTAGTTTTTGAACCTAAAATTCATAAGCACAGCTATAATTAAAAAAAAATACATAAGGCGCTTTAAATGTTGCTACACTTTTGTGGGCTTAAAATTCCCACAGCTTTTTATCCATAAGGGTTCCAATACATTTTTAATAAGTAATTTTTTTATGAATCTTATGATTTTTAAGGATTTCTATTTCTTTTCACCAACTTTTATCGTCTTTAATCCAAGAAAAAAAAAAAAAATTCCAACTGTTTTGTATTTTTTCTGAGGAACATATAAATTGTCTCTGATGTTTGGTTTGGTGTTTTTCCATCAGTCAAAGAAACACATGTAAGACACCATAAAATATTATGAATAAAAAATAAATATATATTTGGTTTTGGAATGTCCACTACCGACATCTCTCTCTCTCTCTCTCTCTCTCTCTCTTTCTCTCTCTCTCGATTCTTTGAAGATTCTGCATTTAGCTGAATCCTTTTTTATCCATTCAAAATGTGGCAGATCTTTATATGGACATATGAGATGTATTTGGATTTAGTACAGGGTGCCCCACTTAAAAGTAACCTGAATTCTTGTGTACTGAAAGAATGTAAGAATAAGGCAAGGCCGGTCATTCATTGTGCACTTAATTAGATTTGTATATGTATTGTTGTCCCCCCCCCCATTGGATCGGAAAGCAGCATATTCCGCTTATGGCATACAATATATAAGTTGAAGAGATCGGGCTACTTTTAAGTAGGTCAAGTTTTTCAGCTAATATAATCTCTGACCTTCTTTAGGTGTATCTTGTCGAAATCTGGAGTCTTTTTGTCGAACTTGGGAATCTGCATGGAATTTTGAACGGAACCCTTTTCTAATTCATGAAGGGTAGCATGGTCTTGATCCATTAGTCGGGTAGAAGTCTTAAGTATGTAATTTACAATTGTATTCTTAGTATCGCTTAGAACTAAATTTCACTTAGTACTTTATTCGTTACGCTACACCTGTATTGTAACGGATAAGTGCTAAAATACATCTGAAGAAGGCCAAAAAATTGTAAAAATAACACTGAAAATCAGCACAGACATCTGAATAATTCAAACAATACAAATTACCCGTGATTAGTGAACCCTATCTGGTTATATTCGTTGGTTTCTGCGCAGTGGAATCTTTTATTACAGGGGTGAAACAATAAAATTGTCGCCCTAGGAAACACAACATGATTCCATTTCCGTTTGATGAAAACCAATTTTCTTTTTTGTAGCAGATTATCTACTAGTTGGCCAGAGCGATAGGAGCCTTCTATTATGTCTAAAAGTGACACAATGTTCAACGAGTGAGATCGGAAATGCACCGCTGTACGATTGATGCTCTCTACAGATCCAAGTTATGACAACAGGACTATTGCCAGCACCGTAAAAATGCATTGCTGGACAGTTCAATGCTTGAGGGCACAGCTCAAGGAAGTTTCCAGCCATCGTCTTTGGTGTGGTCTCAAGTGAGGACCATATCATGCCATCTCATATCTTTGAAGTCGGCTTGAAAATCAACTCCAAAATATATTTGGATGTGTTGAAGAGTGCAGTGATCCCCTGGTGCAATCAGGTGGCTGCTGGCAGACCCTGGGTGTGGCAAGACTCAATGCTAGTCCACAAGTCCAAAGAGATGCATGTTTGGCTTCAGAAGGAGTACTACGACTTTATACCCTTCTTTCACTGGTCCTGGATATGACCTTAAACTATATCCGATGGTGAGGCCCCAGCTTGGGGGCTTTGGGGAGTGTGGAGCCACACTTTAATTGCCATTGCTCCCAGGTCCACTCTGACTCGGACTTGTAGTACCTGTTAGGGTCCCAACTATCGGTTGAATAGAAACCGACTTGAAAAAAACCCAAATATACTCTATTAAAAAATTTTTCTTCAAAATCACTGGATTCGGCATTAAATAACCTGAAAAGGGTTGATATGCCGTAAAACAAAAACAACTAACCAACCTTCTTGCATTGCCCCCAACCCAACCTGAACCCGCTGGATTAATTTGTTTGGTCATATGTTGAGAACATCATTAACATGACCTCCCACAACACCAAAGCCAGCCTGATTGCTGCTATCCACCTAGTATTTTCCTAACTCCCACCGGTGCTTGCGAAAAAGGCTTGCTCCCAGTTCTGGACCCGTATTGAGCCAGTGATTGGAGCTGAAGGCAACTACTACATAATCGTTACTTGAATTGATTACTTTAATAAAAGTTTTAAAATAAAGCTGTACACCTAAACGTAGATTCCATGAACAAAGCTTCTTTCTTAGAACTGCACACCTGTGGAGCTCTCTTCCATTTGCCTGCTTTCTGGCTGACTATAATATGGTCGTCTTTAAGTCCAATGTAAACAAGTTCTTGATGAGGTGTTCCACTTAAGTAATCTAATTTACCAAATTTCCACTACTAACGATTACTACGTCATTGTCCTATTGACCATTGTACACTTATTAAGCCTTATCCTCGAGTGGTCTCTTGGCCTTGATAAATGGTGATTCCTTTGTAAAAAAAAAAAAAAAGTATTGTTCTCTTTAGAGTGACAAATTTATGGTTCCACCCTGTACTATTTCGGTTATGATTATTATTACTTGTAGTAGTAGTAGTAGTAGTAGTAGTAGTAGTAGTATATTGTCATTAATGTTTTATGATAATCAATCTCATGACTGACTTACCTTGAGGTTCTGTGAAAAGCACCATTGATCGCCGTGGATTGGAAGCAGTTAAAGAATGATTATGTTTGATGCAGCGTGGACACATCAGTCCATGCTGTGAGCTTGAGAGTCTGCCGTGAGATGCGGCACTGTGGTGTGAAGATGAAAGGCAAACAGAGGAGAGACGCTCTAAAGTTAGCAGGAGTGGGGTGGCCGGCAGTGGAACTGACGGTGCAGGTGGAGGCACAGACCCGTCACTGTTCTCCTCAACCTCATCGTCATCCTCTTCCTCTTCCTCTTCTTCAGAAAGGGTTGGTATTCGATTGTTCAAAACGGATGAGGGTGATAGAGGGTTGGTGGCTGGTGCTGGAGAAGGGGGAGACGAGATATTATTAGGGGTCTTTTGCGGTGTTGTTCTGTCTAGCGGGAGCGGGCAGTGTTGGTCACCACTATTACCCAATCCTAAGCCTGTTTCACCTCGTCCTTTAGACAGTCTATAATGTTCCCAGATCTCTTCTCCTCTTCGTAGACCACTGAGGATGCCTACGAGTGGAGCGGCGGTCGTCCCCGAAGCAACCGTTGTTGAACCTGGCAATCCATTTGGTTTTAATTTTGCCCTTAATGAGGGTACAGAGTGTCGGTTACGCATAGCAGCTGCATGCCGCCGTGATGAAATTGACCGAGAATGTCTGTGTCTATTGTGACTTGGCGATGGGAAATGTTTTGAGGGTTTGTTTTGGAGACAGTTTTGCGTGAAAGAACGAGTTTCGTTAAAGGATCTTATCACAGTATTGCTAGTCGCGTTGGGGGAAGATGAGGACGACGAATCATCTTTACGGATGGGTAGGTCAGTAGGAGGGGGCGCCGGCGTGGAGGTGGTGGCAGAGGTGGAGGTGGTGGTTGACGAACCAGACAGAACTGGACTGCGTTTGGCTAGAATGTGACTAGTTTCAGACGAGAAGCTTTCATCGCTTCCCGACATGGCTGACAGCTGACTCAGTGAATGTTCCGATGAAGCTTGACTCAGATTGCAAATCGATCTCTTCAATCCTCGGCCCCCTTTCCGGTCGACATAGCTGCCGGCCGATGTATCACTACTGCTGCTATAATCGAGGCAATATTCAACAGCTTTATGCCTCGACGTGTAGTAGCTGTCTCGCTTTCTGTTTGGTTGTGGTTGTTGTTGCTTTGGGTGTGGTTTGATGTGATGATGTGGGTGATTGTGACTTTTATTATTATTGTTATTATTTTTGTTATTATTGTGATGATGATTGTAGGGTTGCATCTTTTTTGAACCGGATATTGGATTTGATAGATAGGAATTGCGATGGCTAGGGAGCGAAGTGCGGTTTGAACAGTCGATCTTGGCACTCTCTGGCGTCTCGCTTCGATAAACATTTGAATCGTAACTGCTCACATCACTCGGGTCTTTCATGTCTGTACTGCCGTAAGTGCTCTGGTTACTGTCAATGAATGTCGAGTCACTCATACGCCGGCAGCAATTGCACTGCAGACTCTCAATACTAGGGTTCTGGTCTGAACTACAGCTTCCGCATGTTGCCACTGTACTTATGTTGTTTTTACTGCTTGCAAACTCGGGATCACTCTCCCATGAGTTAAGCCGTTTCGAGGGATAAAAGCGAGTACGCCCTAGAAACATTGGAGAGCTGCATGCATTATCCGAGTTGTGTGATGATGCTGCTGCTGTTGCCGGCGTCGGAAACATATGCACTAGTCCTGAGTTTGATGCTACCGGAGATGTAGCCATTCCGGTTGATGTAGAAGTTGCGGCTGTAGTTGTCGACGCAGTAGAGGTAGTCATGGCAGTGGAGTTGACCTGCCGCCCATAGGATTTTGCTAAGTATAGGGCCCGCTGTAGGGCGTGAGCATAATCGAGACCTGAGGCACGCGTTTGCAACGAATGCAACAGTTTGGAATGGGGCGGTGTATTTGCTGATGACGAATGGTTCGTGTGAAATCCTTTGGCTGCAATGGAAGCTCCAGCCATGGACGAATTGGACGGAATCATAGAGGAACCGCCGACAGCGTTGGTCCGCTTGTCCTCGCATGAGGGGCAAGTATAGAGGAAGTTTGTCACTGTCCCTGACCGTGAAGAGCCTTGAACGGCAAGCGTTTGAAAATAGTCCGTGTCACATGAGGTCGTTTTAATGGCGGTTGAGTTACGGTTATTATGTGACTGAAGTCCTGACTTGTGCTGGTGGGGGTGATGATAATAGTGCCTGTGGTGGTATTGGTGGAGATGGTTGTTGTTGGAACCACCACCGCCACTTGCTCCGACTCCAAGGTTATCGCTCCCACCGACACCCTGATTCATTGTTGTTGATGTAAGAGCATTGCTGGTGGAAGGGATGACTCCGCGGGGGCTTTGTGGCTGGCTGTTGGGCGAACTGTGTTGTGACATTGCACCACTTGATGAAGACGATGAATGAAAAGCTGAAATAAAATGAAAACAAAAAGTAGTTATTACTTCAAAAAAAAAAAAAAGGTAAATTTTTACTTTCTTTCCACCTTAACCCTCATGTCATAAATGACGACTTTTCTAGGTTTTCAAGTATGCCTACCTGAATCTGCTACCCCCACACACACAATACAATCGAATGTATCTTTAACCTTCAAAACTGAAATATTGTCAACACCCGACTCCCCCTCCCCTTTTCTTTCTTTTTTTTCTTTCTTAAAAACACCTTTTTTCCAATAACTAACAACCCCTTCTGCGAGGCCTGACGAAGCTGTCGGACCGTAAACATGATCCAACATCAGAAATATATGTAGCCAAACAGATAAAACGGTAATAAAAAAAAAAAAAAAACATATATACCACCTTTTTGGGCAATTTTATAAATTCCAAAATTCAGCGACTATTAATCAGAATTTAACAAATGAAGGCTTGTTGGAAAGGTAATGACCTGAATTGTGTAGTGGGCTATGTGACATTTGCCGTTAAGATCGCACATTTAATGGATCATCCATCATCCAGAGCCTATTTTTGGCACTTTATTTACAGACATATAATGTTTCAACCCATGTCATTTATTTTCCTTGTTTAGCATATGAATTGTGTGATATTTTCTCACAGCCTTTGGCCTTGATGGAGGGGAGACTAAAACTTGCTGTTATGGTTTCAAATGATCTGAAATAACAGCAAGGGGAGACTTGATTCCAAATATTTCTCATGTGCTATATCTCCCCTCTTTGGTTTTCGTATACGTAAAGAAAATTTCACAGTGTATAAGGATTATTTGATACTGGAGATATCCATAATCATACCTTATTTCCAAAAGAAGGGAGATATAACATATGAGAAATATTTGGAATCAAGTCTCCCCTTGCTGTTATTTCAGATCATTTGAATCTATAGCAGCAAGTTTAAGTCTCCCCTCCATCAAGGCCACAGGGTTTGGGGGAATATATATCTATATAATGATATTAGTTCGTCTACGTTAAAAAGAAAGATGTTTCCACGTGTGAAAAGTATAGCCTTCCTCCTTTGAGGTGGTAGAAAAGTTAACGGGTGGATCTATGCCATAAAAAAAGGAATGAGAGATAATAAAGGAAGGGTTTTTCATCCTGGGCCCCCAAAATTAACAGAGATTAGACCATTCCTGTAATGACCCAGTCCCTGGTGATTTTGTGGTGGGAGTTTAGTTCTGTGCAGTTCTATCCAGGCTTTGCCTTTTCTCTTTGAGAAGGGGTAAGTTTGTTTCTAATCGTCTGAGGCGCCCTTACCGGGAATGCCGACGGGGCTGTCCAGGCACTTTTTTGTAGGTCAGAGTGCCCCCTTCTTGGGGGCGCTGACTTCTCACTCCCACTTTCCGACCTTGGTGTCTAAGTTCTTGCAGTGGGAGAACTAAACCACATATGACGTGTGAAGAGAGAGAGAGAGAGAGAGAGAGAGAGAGAGAGAGAGAGAGAGAGAGAGAGAGATAGTAGTAGTAGTAGTAGCAGTAGTAGAGATCTTAAATAAGAAACAAGCGGAGATCTTTACGACAAGCAGAAATGTAACTAACATGCGAATAACAAACATACAACTCCCCACTTGGGATCCCCTCTAGAAATGCAACCCTTAATCACAGAAGCCCCTTATGTCTCACTGTGGCAATATGCCTTGGTGTTTTGGGGGAAGGGAGGGTAAACAAAAGTAATGGGTTTGTATTACAATCCACAGAGGTGCGAAAAAGTGATAAAAAATAAATAAAAAAAATATACATAACAAATAAATGTTA
>NC_136482.1:146004850-146052350 GCF_053919585.1 Euprymna scolopes | reverse complement strand
CAAGGCAGAACGCGTAACTCCTATAAGAAAGAAGAAGAAGAAGAAGAAAAAAGGCTTTAGATTTCAATAAGTCTCTTCAGAATATAAAGAAATTCACGTGACAACAAAGTTAACTATTTAGCCCAGGAAGAACACCACAATCAGCCGAGATATTAAAGATGCTTCTACAACGTTTTAACCTATATTTATAAATAAAAAAGGCCCAGCTTAAAATTACAAAACCAAACAAGCAAAATAAACAAACAAATAAATTAATAAAGAAATAAAAAATTCCAATTCTAACAGATTTCAAATTCTGAATTCCAAATTAGTTGATGAATCTGCGAAAATAACCGACTGGAAAATACACTTATTTCCAACTAAACAAATTATTAGCTGTTTTAACTGGTCAACAACGAGCTGTTTGATTTTAAAGTGATCATCGCCAGCAGTATCATCATCATCATCATCATCATCATCATCATCATCATCATCGTCGTCGTCGTCATCATCATCATCATCATCATCACCACCAATATAATAACCACCACCACCACCACCACCACCATCATCATCACCACTATAATAACAACCCCCCCCACCACTGTTGCCGTCGCCATCATCATCATGATCGTCAGTTATAATTGATCGGTTAATTTTAATATTAACAACAAAACATATTAATATTAACGACAAAATTGGATTTTGAAAAAACAAAAACAAAAAACGCAGCCCCTTCCAAGTATTTACGTACCTGACCGTTTTTATAGTCCTCCAAACAGATGGCACAAGCGTCAATTCCGGAACTCTGGCTGTAAAGGTCAGATGTGGGAGTGTATGGGCGTTGAGATTTGAGTTTGTTACTCGTGTACTTGCGTGTCTCTAACTTTGACACGGCTCGCTTGGCCAGCTCAGAAACTGATGACTGCAAAAAAAAAAAAAAAAAAAAAAAAAAAAAAAAAAGAAAGAAAGAACACGTAAGATATAAATTTATGTGGAAAGTTGGTAGGTGCATATGCTAATCTTCCGTACAATGACACAATTATAACACAACAAACAGAATACAACGAAGACCTTCGGCTTTAACTGTTATTTGGATGCCAGTTTTAGTCTTAATATAACGGAACTGCCTCCCAAAAACTAATAAACAAGATAAAACCTCACGTATCACTAAATATAAGACAGCATAAACCCCATCTTCCTTCGCTCCTTTCTGGCTTTCTCGTAAATAGAGATATTTTTTGATGATTGAAATCATGCCCAATTTTTTTTTCTTTTCTTTTTAAAGTTAATCTTCCGATGAGTCAGGGCGGAAAATATTAAAATTTGACGTGATTTTCTCTAGTTCAGATGGGTGTAGTAAATAAACTTTTAACTCGAAATGACCCCTAATGTACTAATGTATAACATAAGCAACAGAAAAAGAAACATTTGTAATGCGTATACAGCTTTATTTTCTCATATAACCACAATACGCTTTGAAGGGATTTTACCAATTATATATATATATATATATATATATATATATATATATATATATATATTGTTTCATAGCGTATATTAACAAGAGAGTCTCACAATATGCCATTTCTAAACGAAAGTAATGCGATGTTAAAAACGTGACTGACCTGTCTCTCTCGTCGGAATTTCCACTGCAAAAAAGAAAAGAAAAAGAACATTTGAAAACAGAGTTTGTCACTCATGAAAATATACAATATTTTATAGTGACATATGAAAATATTTTACTCCAATATTGTTTTTTTTTCCTATTTTTTGTTTTTTGTTTTTTCTTGATTTGTTTTCCTTTGTGTTTTTTGTTTTTTCTTGTTTTTTTTTCTTATTTCTTTTTTTCTTATTTCTTTTTTGTCTTTTGTATTTTTTTTGTATTTTCTTTCGTTTTTTCTTTTGTTTTTTTTTGTTTCCTTTGTTTTTGTTCTATTATTTAAAAAAATTATATTATCGCGCATAAACTTTATCATGTACGTACGTTAGTTTCATAAAAAAAAGCTGTAAACTATTTTACGGGAATTCATACAGTATTTTTTTAATATATAAAATAAAATCTGATTGCTAAATGATTTCTAGGCAGTATTATTATTATGATAATTGTGTAAGATTTAAAATATTGATTTACGTCCCTTGGTCTGCGTCTTTAATATAAGTAGAAAATGGCGGACAAGATTTTTTGTAATTTTTGGTGACTATTTTATTAAAGAACCTAACACGTATAATACAAGATTTTGTGGCGTTTTGTTTATTTCATTTTTTATTTTAATATTGGAGTAAAACTGGATGAGCACCAGATGTTTTGCTTACAACAGTACAGATATACAAGCTCTATTATGGTTTTATATACTGACATAGTCAGTGAATGTCTCTTAGAGGATTGCTGGATTAGTAGCTAATCGCTTATTTGGTTTCACTGTTTTACGGTATATTCAATCAGTTTATAGTTATTTAATGCCAAACCATTTCAGATTATAAACGATACACGGTATTCGATTACGTGAACACCAATTGCTATTTTATCCATACTTACGAAGGAAAGTGTGGTCTTAAATATTTCTTAATAGTATTAGTGCATAAATGACCACAAAAGATTTATTCGGGTTTGAACTCGGCACCGCTCATTCCATAATCTAATCGCTAATTTTGTACACTCTATCGATCTTTTGTGCCAACAATCGCAGAGGAATTTTAGTTCATTTCTCAGTTAAAACCGAAGATAGTTCTGGTTGAGCTTACGGCTGAAATTTTTAAAATGCAGACAATTTGTATTTGTTCTGATATTTTATTTATTTATCTATTTGTGGACTATTATCCTCATCTTTATAGTTGTTGTTTTGACGACGTTTCGGCTAACTATTTATCTAACCTTTCTTGATAGAGACGTAGTGAGACGACAACTATTATGGAAGGCAGTAATTACTGAAGATTCAGCATTCCTATCCCGTCGCGGTTAATAACCTGACGAAGGCCAGAGGAATAGTTGGCCAAAACGTCGTGAAACAACAACTAGAAGATGAGGTAATAGTCCGTAATAAATAAAATATACAAATTACTCATCTCAAAAGAATTTCAATAATTCACCAATTTAATCATATATACGGTTCTTATCTTGAGTGTTATTTTTACAACGTTTCGGCCGATGTAACCCTCGACCTTCTTTAGGTGTATTTTTTATTTCTAGTTTACCCCAAACAGGGTACAGTGCCACTTGGATGTAGGGGGCTACTATTTGGGGCATAATTTGCAGGGACACAATGTAGAGAGTTGAGCAGCAAGATGCCTGTTCACATTACACTTGAACTTCTGCATGTCAGTACAGTTGGGGAAGTAGAAACCTGGGAGAGAATTCCAAAGCCTAGTAGTTCTGGGGAAGAAACTATTAGAGTAAAAGGCTTTTTTTACATCTAGGGATCTCTACTGTGTAAGGGTGGTATTTTGCTGCTTGTTGGGTTTGTCAGAGTACTTATGTTGAGAGGGTACAAGAGCTTGGAGTTCGTCGGAGCACCTTCTATTAAAATGCTTGTAAAATAGGCACAGGAATGCAATATTTCATCGATGGGACAGAGGTTGGAGTTTAGTTGACAGAGCGGGACCTATTAGGTTGGCGATTCTTTATTGAACTTTGTCTAGGAGATAAAGTCTTGTAGCAGATGCACCAGCCCAAATGTGACAACAATGCTCCATATATGGGCGAATGGTGGCCTTGCAGAGGTACAAGATACTCTCAGGCGTAAGTAACATTTTAACGTGGGAGAAAGAGAGAGAGAGAGAGAGAGAGAGAGAGAGACGGACGATCTTCTTCGCAGCAGCCTTGACAATGCCTTCAATGTATCTGTTCCAATTTATATTCTCCATCAATGGTTGGGAAGGTTTCTTGTAATTATTAAAGGAAAGAAGCTTAGTCTTGGCAGCATTGAATGTTACCACCCATTTATGCTTCCGTTCCACTACAAACTGGAGGTCTTCCTGTAATGTTTCAACCATATGTGTTCATTCGTTTTCCCCTCTTGTCTGTTATAGCGCATTGTGTCATCAGCAAATATACCGATCTCGGAGACAATTTTAAATCAGGAATCTTCTCGCCAATAATATCACAAAATTTTCTCTCCTTTCAATATATAATTCAGAGATCAATTAAAAAATATTTCTTGTTATATCTTCATAAGTTCGACGTAAAAAACAAATTACCTAAAAAAAACCAAACAAACCAAAAAACATAGTGCATACAAGGGGCGTGCAATAAGTAATGCCCCTGACCCACTTCCAGTTGTCTGATCTAGCTGAAATTTTGCATGTGCAATGATTTATATCTCTACGGATTATGTGGTAAATTACAGCTATGAACTAATTGTGGTTTCTGTTTTACAGGTGTTTGAACTGAGTCAGGTGTGAAATGAAGCCTGTTGAATGTCGAGCAGTGATCCGGTTTTTGTATTTGAAAGGACGCACACCACAGGAGACTTTTGATGAAATGAAAGAAACTTATGGTGATAATGCCCCATCATATGACCTTGTAAAACGCTGGCATCGTGAATTTAAACATGGCCGGAAGTCTGTGGAAACAGCTCCCAGACCTGGTCGCCCCCCCCCTTCTGCCATTGATGAGGCATCTGTCCGTCAAGTTAAGACTGCCATTTTGGAAGATCAGCGCATTACTATTCACCAAATAGCCCAAGATGTCAAGATTTTTACAGGGTCTGTGTAAACTATCATTCATGACCATTTGCATATGCATAAGGTGTCTGCCAGATGGATTCCCAGGTTGCTCACACCATTCCAGAAGCGAAAACGTGTCGAATGCTTGAGGATGAATTTTGAGATGTGCCAAGAAGATGAGTCAAAGTTTTTCAAAAGATAGATTACACAGGATGAAACCTGGATCCATCACTATAATCCAGAGACCAACGCCCAGTCAATGCAGTGGAAGCACTTGAACTCACCACCTCCAAAGAAGGCAAGGGTGCAGCCCTCCGCTGGCAAGGTCATGCTCACAGTCTTCTGAGACCAGGACGGAGTAGTGATGACAGATTTCCTGGCAAAGGGTACTACGATTACAGGAGCCTATTATGCTTCACTGTTGAGGAAATTAAGGGAAGCTATCAAAATCAAGAGGTGAGCAAAATCAGCAAAGGTACCCTCCTCCTGTAGGACAACGCCCCAGTCCACAACTCACATGTCGCCAGATCAGAAGCACGGGCGTGTGGTTATGAAATCCTTCCCCACCCTCCCTACTCTCCTGACCTTGCACCCTCTGACTTTCACCTCTTCCCAGTCATGAAATTGTTTTTGAAAGGAAAGCGTTTCCCAGATGATGCAGCATTGATTTCTGAAGTCACGTCGTGGTTGGAGGACCAATCTGAGGTGTTCTACAAAATCGGTCTCCAGAGCTGCATCAAACGATGGGAGAAATGCATAACTCTGGGTGGTTCCTATGTAGAGAACGACTAATAACTGTGGCAAGTTTCGTTGCTCTACTGGTATGGGAAGTGGGTCAGGGGCATTACTTATTGCACGCCCCTCGTATTTTTGTTTTTTATTACAACTAAATGATAATAATGATAAAAAACTGATTTTAGAATGTAACAAGTCGTAAAGATTCAAATATTTTTAAAAGTTTAAATTCTTGTAGATTAAAAAAAAAGTGATACTTACTTTTAATACGATCGACAGACATACGACACAAAAAATAATGAAGATTGTCACAACGATGGCTTTATATGTCGTCTGCAAAAGAAAATGATTTCATATGCAATATGAATTGAAAGGAACATTAAACATGTTTCGATCATCTATATATTAATACGATAGCGTGTGTTATTTTCTGTGTCACGCTTACATCCGGGTCGTTTAATTGTTATGTACTTCCATTTCTTGTCGTAAATAATTTTACCAAGAATTCTTCATAAGGTTTGGTTTATAAATGATAGCACTTATGTAATTTTTTTGATAAATAATTTTATCAAGAAGTCTTGTTTTGGTTTCGGTTTCGATGATAACTAATGGCACTCCAGTAATCTATTTTTTTAAAAATTAATTTACTTGCAATAAAAAATTTTACCAAGAATTCTTCATAAGTTTTGGTTTCGGTTTCAATGGCACTCAAGTCATTTATTTTTTATAAATAATTTTACCAACAATTCTTCATACGGTTTGGTTTCGGTTTCAATTACATATGTATATATATATATATATATATATATATATATATATATATATATATATATATATATATATATATATATTAGTGCCTCCAGTAATCTATTTTTTTTTAATAAATAATTTTATCAAGAATTCTTCATAGGTCTTGGTTTCGGTTATTGCTGAAGGAACTCAAATTATATATATATATAGTCTTTGAAGTTTTTAACCTTTACAACTATACAAAAAAATATTTTTTATCATTCGTTAGAAAACCATCTAGTCAGTAAGTCATTTAATCACCTGCAATCACTGCATCAACTCGCTCTCGAATTTACTATAATACCCATAATTTATTTTTCAAGGGATCATCAGTTGTTTACCATGAAACACTGTTTCGGGGATTTAATATATATTAGATATTTAGCACCTGTCAATTTCACTTTGTAAACGTTAAATTAAGACAGCTTTCACTTCCTCTCCCCTCGTGGCCGAGATGGTTAGGTGTCTGGGTTTTTTTCTATTTCGTTCCCACCTTCGAGTCACGGCTTCGGGTTCGAGCCTACCTTCATACTAGAACATTTTTTTCTTTTACACCTCCAAAACACCCGGCCAACGTTTTTTTTTAAACAGGGTTGTTTTGATCTAACCCCCCCCAACACACACACCTCCAAATATCCGGGCAACGCCGAGTACCCCCGCTAGTCAGTAATATGAAAGCGAAAATATGTGTGTGTGCATTTTTTCTGTATGTTCGCCAAAGGCCTTTACCCCGTGCTTCTTGGCTTGCTCGCTCATTCTTATAAGTTTTTATTTGCTACACAGATCATAATATCTCACACTTATGAAACATGGTCGTAAATATATTTTATTTCGGCCACTTTTATCTTACAATTACAACAAAATTCGCGCTGTGAATTCGTTTGCTGCTGCTGCTACTATGGCGTAAGATTTGACCTAGAAAAACCACCTTCAATTTTTTAAACGCTTATTTTCGACTAACCAAAAGTCCCTGGCTTCCTGGCCTCATGGTATGTCTTCAGACTATTAAGCTCAAGGCTTCAGGTTCGAGTCTACCTCCCTCCTAAAACTTTTTTCGCTGATTTTTTGTTTTTGTTCATTTTTTTTCATTCGAGCCTTCTTTTTTGATATACCCCCCCAACACACACACGAGTACCCCCCTCCCCGCATCGGGTTCGAGCCTACCTCCCTCCAAAAACTTTTTTCGCTGTTTTATATTTTGTTTTTCTTCGTTTTTCAATATTTGTTTTAGAGCCTACGTTCCTACCAAAACCTTTTTTCTTTTTTATCTATCCCCCCACAACACACACACACACACACACACACACACACACACACACACACACACACACACAAACACCCGGGCAACGCCGGGTACCCCCGCTAGTTTATAATAGAAAAGACAGAATGTGTATGTTTTTGTGTGTATATGTGTGTGTATGTGTTTGTATGTCTGCTAATAACTTTCGACACACGCGACGGATCCTGATGAGATCAGTATTGTTTTGATGCCCGACGTCTCGGACGACAAATATCGAAAAATTGGCCGAAAACATTAATTCCTTCATTCTCGACTCGGTCCTTTTTTTACAAGGAGGGGTCGCTTTTTTCATCGACACTTTTGTTTGCCTACCTTTAATTCCAACGCTCGTGACTTCCGATTACGCGATGGACGCATCAGCTAAGATGTTAGGTCTTCTTTTCACCTTCTTATTCTTCTTCATGTTACGGGTTCGAGCCTGCCAGCCTACTACCACTTTTCTTTTTAACACATCTTCCCACCCAAACTACCTACTGTTATTTTGACTTCCCCTCGCTACTACCAGGGTTCCTTATTACACCACCGGGACAAGCCCTGGCAACGCTACGTACCCCCGCTGGTCTTAAAATAAAGCTTCTCATACAATTTTTAGTATTACTTTTCTACACAATATCAAGGCTGCATAAATAAATTACCATCGTATTTGAAAGATTTAACAAAAGTCATTAAATCCAGAAACACATCGTACGTTCCTGAACAGGTGGAATAAAAAATCTGCTAAAAATGCAACAAAAGTTAAAAATAAAGTAAAAAAAAAAAAAAAAAAAAAATGGCAAGAAGTTGAATGTCAATTTACCGGACTCACACCCTCCGGAATCCTCTCTTCCGCCGTGAACCAAATGCGCACCCGTGCTCGCCTTCCCTTTGATGTGTTTACTATTTCCATCAATTTGGCTGCCTCACGGCCACGAATAATGACCACTGGCCTCTCAAGGAGCGTCTGAGATGAACGCCGTAACTGTAGGAGACAAAAAGATCAATTAATAAGAGAAAAGGGGAAAACATTGACTTGAACTATAATATTAAAATGAATTCTTCTTTTCACAAGCCACTGAGTCGATTATTATAGGAGGAACCAGTGGAAATTACATTTTTCTTCTTCATATATATATATATATATGAATGAATCACCCTTATTTTTTATGGTATCTATTTATTTATATTAAATATTATTACGTGCATAAAAGTATACATGCATGTTTCTAGCTTTAAGCTGTCGTCAGCATAGGTTAGAATCGAACTCATGACACCAGTATCCGCAGTCTGATAATGTACAAATGTGCCACGATAGATCACCACTTGAATGCCCGATTTTTTTTGTCGCTTTCAAATTTAAGATTTGTTGTTGCCAAATTCTATGCACGTAATAATAATAATAATGATAATAATAATATAATATATATATATATATATAATTAATATATATATATATATATATATAATTAATATATATATATATATATAATTAATATATATATATATAATTAATATATATATATATAATTAATATATATATATATATATTTTTTTTTTACATGGGTGTCACCACTTATCAAGGCCCAGAGGCCACTCAAGGATAAGGGTTAATAGGTATACATTAGTCATTGTGATTTTAGCATAGTAAACAGTGGGAATTTTGTAACTTGGATTACTTAGGGGGACGATTCAATTAGAACTTGTTCACATTGGACTTTTTCTTAAAATTAATATATATATATATAAAATTAATATATATATATATAAAATTAATATATATATATATAATTAATATATATATATATATATATATATATATATATATATATATATATACAAAATTAATATATATATATATATATATAATTATGTGCGTGTGTCCAAAAGGTCTAATAACATTATGTAGCCAGACTTTGTGAGCACCCTGTAGATTATGTAACCAAACTTTATGGACTTATGTAGTTAGACTTTGGGGACACCCTATAGATTGTATGGCCAGAATTTATGGACACCCTACAGATTATGGAGCAAGATTTTCCTAAGCAATGAAGGAGTTACCTCCCTTTATCGCTTAGGAAAGTGAAAATCAACTACACTTAAATAGTATAAATCATTATTACATCTCTTATTTTTAGCCTTACTTGGTATTGGATCAATACCTTTCCCTTTTAGTAATCTTTATGCTTACTTTTTGTACTTTCGCTGTTATCTGTTTACGAGATTGCTATTTCAAATGTGTCGACTACTCGACTACGACATTCATTAATCGTTCCCTGGAGTTATATACTCGATAGCATTTTGAAATGGTTACCTCATCTGGTTCATATGTCTTTTATAGATAAACTTGGGTTCTTTTCGCCCTGTAAATCATGTTTTCAGTCCGGTTATTCACAATTCCTGCTTCCCAGTTATAATAGAGTAGAGAAAATCCAGCAACGTTTTGTTATATATAGAAATGCTGGAGGATGTTAAGTAATTTGAACGATTATTATTATTTTTAATGTCTAGAAAATATGTATCAATGACGAAAGATATTTTTAGAATAAGAATATTTAACGTAGGAATGTTAAAACAAACAAGAATGTTAGAAGATAAACGATGAAGATAATTTAAGTGATGACATCAGGTGATCTTTATATTATGTGAGTTAATGACGTAATGAGATAGATTTTTGAGAGACGTGCAGTTTGGAGTCAAATGGGAAAAATCGGAGAAGTTAACACAAAAGATATCGTCTCCGCGTTTTGGAAGCTGAAAGGACCGCATAATGTAGAAAATTACAACGTCTTGTAGCCCCGATGGGAATTCAAGCATAAGATTATATGAAATATATAACCTACTGTTGTTTGGCTTCCTTTGAGAGGAGATGAACTTGAATAATGAGATGAGACAAAGGCACAACAAAAAGAGGTATGTTCTTTGCCTGTGCGCAACAACACAGACTGAATGTTAATGAACCGTTTTATTGTATGTAGAACACCCACACATACATACAACAACAGAAGAACATTTTAACCACTAGATGTCACACACACACACACACACACACACACACACACACACACACACACACACACACACTATATATTATATATATATATATATATATATATATATATCAACGTTAAAGGAAGATCAGCTATATAGACCCTGTCTATATAACTGATGTCTATATACCGTCCGGCTATACAACAGTCTCTTGTGAGGGGAAAGAGCTACACAGAACAGAAATAGTCATTCCCACTGAATTGCGATTTTTTTTAACAACTATGTAAAGGAAGGAACATGTTTTGCGAGACGCCATCGAAGCTATGACAGCACTGCTTTTTAACTATGTATTTCTTTTTAAAATATTATTTTCCAATCCAAGGGACGTAATCCCGTATTGATGAATGCAGAGTTACGCCCCTTTTTCAAGATAGCATTCGTATGTACATAATTTTTACCCGGACAAAGTATATTACGTTTCTGAATTTTTTAACGGAGGATTAGTTATTCGTATTATTTGGAATCTTCGGACTACTGCTCTCATCTTGAGTGTTAGTTCCACAACGTTTCGGTCGATGTAACTTCCGACCTTATTGTATCTTATTGAACTTTAAACAGAATTTCGAACGGAACCCTTTATTTACTTCACTCGCTGACGCTGCACTAGTGCTGCAGTGCTGCACTGCAGTGCTGCAATTGCTGCATACTCTCATTCCGTCAGCCATGACTGGATAAAGGTCCTAAGTAATTCGGTCGGTCCCCAACACTGAGAATTGAACCTCCAACCTTCAGAAGAATATCACTTTTACAACTGATTTTTCCAAGTACTCTGCGCCACGGGTCCTTGCTGTAACATCGACTGAAACGTGTAAATGACACTTAAGGTGAGAATAGTAGTTCGATAGATTCAAATAATACAGACAAAGTATGTTCTGGAAAGAATTAAAGGCAATAATCAAGAAAAACTAACGAACTAGAATTAAATATTGATTTTATAAGAAAGCTATCGACAAAGAAACGGTAAGTCGAATGACTTCATTGTATATGAGATGCGATGCGTCCAAGCATTTATGTTAGTGACACGATAAGTTCGCGACGCTCAAGTTTCTTAATTTGCTGATAGTACGTATGTATTCTTCTAAAATCGTCTTGGAGAAAATTTGCGATACTAACCCACTGAACCGTCTCCATGTTGCGTGATTAGGGAGAAAGTTTACTACAAAGTAAGTATTATTATAATTAATATTATTTTTTGAATAAAAGAAAAAACAAATGTACTTGGTCACCTCGGCGCCTTTTATGACTTGCACCCGTTGACCTTTCCACAGATGTTTGTAAAACATGTTAGAACGGGATTGGTCAGGGAGTTGATGGCAACACTCCAAGTATTCTTTGTAAAACACACACACACACACACACACACACACACACACACACACACACACACACACACACACACACACACACACACACACACTGATTAGCTGAAATTTCAAAATTAACGCAATTAACATTTTATTATCTATAGTTTATCAAAATTTATATTTATTTATATATATATATATATATATATATATATATATATATATATATATATATATATATATACACTTAGTTATATTTTGGAAAAAAGGATTCCAGCAGAGTTCTCTATTATAAGGAAAAATTCAAAGATTAGAGCATATTATTTTTATTTTTATTTTCAGAAAGTTTAGATGAGATGAGTCATCGGTACCCTCGGTTTCAAACTTGATAATAACGGGACAGTTTTAGACCCCCATATCAAGCTCTCTAAGAGCTTGATATGGGGATCTAAAACGATCTCTACGAGAGCTTGATATGGGAATCTAAAAATACGTATATATATATATATATATATATATATATATATATATAACCCTAACTATATCCCTCCCCCAAAGAAAAAATGCATGGGTGTGTGAGGTTACTTACCTGGCGTGCAGCTTCGGGATTTTCGGTGATATCAAAGACAATAGCAGAGGCTCCTTTGTCGATGGCCCGTTCCGCCTACAGATAAAGAAACCATTTCAAAATAAATAATAATAACGAAAGACATGTCAAAATAGGAAGGCACACACACACACACACACACACACACACACACACACACACACACACACACACACACACACACACATTTTTCACTTGTTTTGTATTCTCTGCATGACTATTTGTCAGCTAATTATTTTATACTGGATAAAGAATTATGCAATGATTAACCACACTTCAATTGGTCACAAATTGCACTACATTTACACCCCCAAATTCTATAGTATATCTATCTATCTACTTGGGCCTACTCTTATATAAAATGAACTTTATTTATTTATTTATTTTTTATTTATTTGTGTGTGTGTGTGTGTGTGTGTGTGTGTGTGTGTGTGTGTGTGTGTGTGTGTGTGTGTGTGTGTGTGTGAATTCATTCGAAAACAGTGGGGCTAATTTTTATGAAATTCCACACTGCGATGCTTTATGTGCCTGGCCATATTTTTTTAGATAGGTTTTGTATCGGAATGTCTTCGATGAGTATCGATAACTGATAATCGAAATAATCTGATGATAAAAGGAACGGGCGATTTTGACAAAAGTTAACACCTTACACAACCCAACATCACAGTGCATTTTTACACAAGACGAAAGACCTGACATATAAAATCAATTATAGGTTCTTTGATATGACAGGCATGCGTTCGAAAGGAATGTTTCTGTTTAAAGCACAACTGCACCATGAAAACTTCTCTTTTTCATTTTAAACTTAAATGCAAACCATTATCACCGCACAAGAAGTAAAGCCAGGCATATAAAATCAACAGTAGGTTCTTTGATATGATAGGGGCGCGGTCAAAATGAATGTTTCTGTTTAAAGCACAATTAAAGCGTAATACTTGACTTTTACATTTAAAACTTCAATTCAAGAAAAAAATAATTCTATAAAATCAACAGTGAAATGTAGACCACGATGTATTGTGGGCTAAGTTACTCCGTCGAGGCATGTGAAGCTTGCTCCCAATGCACCACGATGGGTCCCCAACTAGAGCAGGCAATCAATCGATTTGATTGAAAAACAACAATGACAAAAAAAATATGGGAGTGTGAAACATTCGTTGATCATCTTTCAATCCCGGGCAACGTCGGATGATCTTCTATTATATAAAAGGAACAACGTGTGTGTGTGTAATGTGTGTATGAGTTCCGTATGGACTAGGAAACGGTTGGGCCGATTTTTCGGAAATTTCACATGAATGTAATTGATGTGCTTGCGAGTGTTTTATATCGGAATACGTCTGATAAGTATCCAAAATCGATAATTGCAAAAATTCGAAAGAAGTCCGATTTTTACCAAAGTTAACACTTTTATACAACCTAACATTACAAGTGAATTTAAAATGTTTTATCACCAAACAAGCAGAAAGGCACAGCCTATAAAATCAACTGTAGATTCTTTTATATGACAGGGGCGTGATCCAACTGAATGTTTCTTTTTAGATCACAATCGAACCATGATACTTGATTTTTGTATGTTTAACTTAAATCCAACTGATTATGTAAAAATAATTTCATAAAATCAACAATTGGTTCTTTGATAAGACAGGGGCGCGTTTGAAATGAATGTTTCTGTTTATAGCACCATTGAACAATGATACTTGACTTTTGTATTTTAAACTTTAAGTGAAGCCATTATTTACAGACAATTTTATAAAATCAGAAGTTGATTCTTTACAGTGCAATGTAGATTATAATGTACTGCAGGGCAGCGTATGAATCTTCCTCCCGGTACACTGCGAGAGAGGAGGGTGGGGCTCTAACTAGAGCATACAATCAATCGATTTGATTAAATATGGTCGATTTCACCGATTTTGATGACAAAAATACGGGAGAGTAGAAGATATTTGATCCTTATTCAATCCCTCTCCCTGCTAGTATGTATATATATATATATATATATATATATATATATATATATATATATATATATATATATATATATATTTCAGAATATGAGAGATTACATAATTATTTCCACAGCCAAACCACGTTGCAGCTCACAAGAGCCATGACAGCCAACAGCCAGCTTAGGTTATAGCTGGTTGGATGACCGCATCCTTTGTCAAGATGAAGTAGCTCTATTCCACAGTCGGATTTCGTCGCGGTTTGCTTCATCTGTGTTAGTTAATAGACTTTTTTGTGTGTGGGGCATTTGCTCAGTTGGCAGAGTGCTTGCCTTGACCGCAAGAGGCTAGGGTTTCGAATATGTCTAACTGATGAGCCCAAATGAAGGCGAAACTAGAGTCTTGGACTTCCGGTTTGTTGGCTGTCATAGATCTTGTGAGCTGCGACGTGGTTTGGCTGGGGAAATAATTATATATAAATATCTATATCAATACACACACGCGCACACGTGTATGTATATATATATAATATATATATATATATATATATATATATATATATATATATATATATATATATATAGTGAATAAATGACAAAAGACTATATTCCAAAGTTCATGATGTGGATCACCTTATAATTTATTCCTTTAATTCAGTTGACATTTACAATTCAGAAGAAATAGCAACAATCAATTCATCAAAAGGAAATAAAGTGCGTTTTGATATGATTAAAATCCGAAAATTGGAAGAGAAACTGTAAATACCTTATAATATGTCTCCATTACGCCATTTTGAATTCCTTCTGATGAGTTAAGGGCATAATGGATTCACTGATTGATATAATAATTAAGTGATTGATTTTGCGCTATGAAACAGATACAGTCAAGAATTGTAAATGTTAACTGAATTAAAGGAATAAGTTATAAGATGGTCAACATCATGAACTTTGGAATATAGTCATTTGTCATTTATTTACTATAATGCTCTGTCATTATATCGAGCTTCTTAAATAGGGATTGGTATATATTATATGAATATATATATGTATATATATATATATATATATAAACTTGGCCTTTGTTCTGTAAGTGCCTGCCCATTGGCTGATTAGGAAGGGAGCGGTGGTAACTAGGAACCTGATTGGCTAACTAAAAATTCAATAGAATATGCGTATATAAAAACGTGAGACTACAACAACTCTTCGCATAAGCCTGCCGAATCCTAGTGTGGATGAAACACGGAATAGTCTGTGTAGCTTAATTGCCATATATATTTTTCTAACTTATATATGAACACCTGAATCTATAATGGTTGATGAAATAAAGGCTACTGTGTAACGCACCGAGGAATGATGGATAACTAAACAGTCCAAAGATTCAATGACATGAATGGATTCCATTGTCATGGGTATGTAATAAAACGCTTGTTTTATTATACTTGATTTTGGTTTAAAACTATTTTATTTTCAACTAGCGGCTGCGCCACGACGGCACACACACCGGTTCCAGCGAGATCTCCAAAGTTAAGTAATGATGAGCCTGACTAATACCAGATGGGTGACCATTTCAGAATACTAGGCGCTGAATGGAGTGGCAGAACAGCACTACCGTCAAAGGAAAAGCTAGGCGCCTCTTCCCCCCCCCGCTAGGCTATTAGAGACCCTTGACCAAGATTGAGTACCCACTTCAGCCCTCCGATCAGGGTAAGGTGAGGTCATGGAAAGCAGGTGCCTGATGTAATACGGAAGCAATCAGGAATAATTCTGTTCATGCTTTCATATCTCGTTGTGCTGGGCAGAAGATTCCTTTGGAAACAATGGTCATGACAATCACCCAGTATAAGCACTGCTCGGACAAAACGAAACTGCAACCTACTGTCTGTATAACTGCAAAGAAAGCTCTAGCAATACGCACAACTTTTTGAGCAAACAGCGTGAATCGGATTGTGAATGATGAGAAACAATGAATTCATGAATGCCTCGAGGAAGATGGATAGATACAGAGTCGCAGCCGTCAACGCCTGAACCAGGAAAAACACCACTTGAACGAGTGCATTTTTGGGTGGCTGATATATTTATGTGACAGTTTCCATTTTTTCCCCACTATCTGGTTTACGTAGAAGGGGCAGAGTAAAATATTAAGATAAAAAAAGTTGAAAGTGACCCTACATCACTATTTAATTTCTTCGCTATGGAGCAAAGTTGACACCAAGTTTGTATTAATGTGGAAAATATCCAGCCTAATCCATCAAAAGGGCATGCAATGTTGTTCTGGAACCAACACGTTGTTGCCTCAGTCGCAAAGGAGACAAAGAATAGAAAAGAACTTCAACTTGCTTTTTCTTTGTAACAACGACATTTATATCCTCATTGTTACAGCCGTGATGTCACCCACGTGATCTCGAACGTTATCTACGTTCCGTGCTCCACATCTCTTTTCTTTTTATAGTCTTTTTTCTTTATTAATGACGCCATTTCACATGCATTTGCATATAGCTATGTTACAGGCACTGAATGTGTGTGTGTGTGTGTGTGTGTGTGTGTGTGGGGAATTAAATTGGTCCGTGAAGAAGGATTCCTCCTCTGACCAAGGACTCTTTGATCCTACCCGAACGTGTTCTTGTACCTAAGGTGGTGAGAAAATCTGCAGGTCAATCATGTCATCTGTTACAACGAAAAAAAAGGGGGGGCGCCTTTGTAAACACTTACCTTTTCGTACATAGACATCATGCAATCTGTCATTTGCGGACCTTCGAGTTTCATGACTCCGACCCAGCGTTCAGGATAACCCATGTAGTCATCATTGTTGCATAATGCCACCGGATGGACCTAGAAAAGATAACGACAAAATATTTGAACGCAGTTCAAATAACTGTTACATAGGAGAGACACAATCAGTCCCTTAGAATAGATTTAATAATCATCAACTTATTATCAAGCAACCCTCCACCCAAAAAAAGAAACCAACAAAACATAATACTACTTCAAAAGAGCATAAAATTTCCACCAAACATAACATGATACACGCGATAACACCAAATGCGTTTTAATATATGTATTCTCGTTTAATTTTACTTCAGTAAAAGTTATAAAAAAATCAAGCGGGCGTCTATCCTAATACTAACACTTGATCTTAATACATAGATATTCGAATATTCAATTAAAATTGTCTTTTATATCCCAAACACTGAGTTAGTAAAAAGTTGAAAACATAATTTTCCTCTCCCCAATTCATTTTTTACCAAATTTCCACTACTAACGATGA
The DNA here is from genome assembly GCF_053919585.1 of Euprymna scolopes. NCBI lineage: Eukaryota > Metazoa > Mollusca > Cephalopoda > Sepiida > Sepiolidae > Euprymna > Euprymna scolopes. Next base: position 146,034,743 of record NC_136482.1, on the reverse strand, counting down.
CTGACATGTTTCCCTTGACCACTGTACACACATTTACTCTTATCCTCGAGCAATGTAATATATATATTTTAAAATTCATATATATATTTTAAAATTCATCATTCAATAAGATAAAAAGCTATAGCAAACATCTAAATGACTATTTTAACCACAGTTCCTGATTTCAAAAAACGAAAAATTAAAAGATTCATCTGCCTTACTTTTAATGCTAGGTTTATTTATGGTGTCTTTTAAATTCAATAAAAACCCTTCAAAATTTGCTGATGAGGAGACCTTGCTTATCAAAAAACTATATATAATTATTGTACATAACTTGATGTATACCACAATAAAAAGCATTGTTTTCCGAAACGATCGTACAGATAATTGATTTTGTTGTTGTTCCTTCTTATGAAACGGATTTTTAATTTAATTATAATTTGATTTTTAAATTTTAAATTATCAATCACATTACTTAATATTGAATTAGCTCTAGGACATTTAACTATCGAGCTTATTATATATCTAAATTACAACGAGCACTTTCTATTTTCTGTATTTTAATTAAACTAGTAATTTCACTGTTACATTAAAATACACTCAGCTCTTTAGACTATTGTTCTAATCTCCTTTAAATTATATATATATATATATATATATATATATATATATATATATATATATATATATATATACACGTATTTTTAGATTCTCATATCAAGCTCTCGTAGAGACCGTTTTAGATCCCCATATCAAGCTCTTAGTTAAGAAGAGTTAAAAACATTTAATTTTACAAAAAGGAAGCACAAATTAAATGGATTGTCCTTGTCTGCGGAGTTTCGAAAGAAATACGTTCCTTCTCATCAGAGGGTAGGAATTAGCAAAATGCGGAATCGGATTTTGCTTGCAAAGTATTCAATGAAACTACAAGTAAGCTATAGATGTTACTTGGTAAAAAATAGTGAAGCAGAGGGAATGAGGGGAAAAAGAAAAAAAGATTTCACGTGAATGGATGGTCGAGTGAAGGGTAGAATATCCAATAACGGTAAAAAGCCAAGAAAAGTTGGTTAAAGTTCCGTATCCACAAGTAAACGTCCAAATGAATCGCGTTACTGGAAGATGTTTCGATGTCATCAAAAAAGCAGAATTCCGTGAAATATTTTACAAATGGGTACAAGGAAAAGAGAGTGAGTTCAATGTATTATTATAAAAAGAAAGATAAATTGTACGTAGAATGAAGAAATGGAGATTTTAAAACACTTCTGCCGAGCCTGAATTTTTTTAAAAACAAATATATATATGAGGTGAGGGGTAGAACTGCCGACTGTCAACACGACGGTTCTAGGTTCGATCCTCGGCTTGGGAGAGGTGCTAATATAGCGGCACTTATGAATTGTGATACAACGAAACAGGACTGTATGCCGATGACTACAAATATATTTTAAAAAGCCCCCCTCTTTGGGTTGAGCACTGTCGTAAATAATCTCACTCGCTACTTCATTTGGCTGAAAAATGCGAAGCTCGCAGTTTGTTTACAAACAAGTGTTTGAGCACTTTACAAGTAGCGAACGGATGTTTATTTAAATAGACATTCGGACAGATTAGTTGCGGCCATCGCTTCCGTGGTCGAGTGGTAGAACTGCCGACTGTCAACACGACGGTTCTAGGTTCGATCCTCGGCTTGGGAGAGGTGCTAGTCTAGCGGCACTGATGAGTTGTGATACAACGAAACAGAACTGTATGTCGATGACTACAAATATATTATGTATATATATATATATATGTATATATATATATATATATATATATATATATATATATATATATCTTTCTTTCTTGTGGTCTTACGATATTCTAGGACAAGAATTCAACTAGTCTGGTTGAGTATCCATCTTCGTACTGTTACTTGAGGTAGCATCACCTAGAGAAAAGCCAGTGTGCGTTAGCCATACCCAGGAGCTCTTATTTGGGATGCGAATACTACGTTATTTCATGGTTTACGTGTAGGGAAAGGTTTCCTCATATCAGGTTGTCCTGACAAACTTCTGTACAGAGAGTCCTTAGACACTCGAAGATATTGTCGGTACTTGTGCAGATTTTGAACCGGACGTATCTAAGCGTCCACTCGACTGTGCTCGGAATATGACGTAAACCGCTGGATTATGCCGAGCGACGCCAATGATCAAATCTTAACAACATTATGAAACAGAAAAATAATAAAATAAAATGGAAATCGTAGAAATAAAAAAAGAGAAAAACAAACAACGATCTACCAATGTTGTGTTATGATTCATTTCATGTTTCAATGCAAACATATTTGTTTGTGTAGGGGGGATTAGTATAACCATTTTTGTTGTATTTTTTGTTTTCAGTTTTGATAGTGTTTAGCAATCAAAAGTTTTTTTTTTTTTTCAAAGCAAATTATGTATTTTTGTTTATCTTTTTAACAGGTTTTTTATTTTTAAAGGTTCAAAGGAGCAAAATGTTATTTTTATATTCAAGTATTTTTTTTTCTTTATTTTTTATAAAAGAAAATTGTCAGAAAAGGTTTATGCATCTCTAGCTATATCCGTCACGTAGGGACCGTCTCTTTGCAATTTTTTGGTGTATCCAATTAATTTCTTATTTTGACAAAAAAAACAAACAAACAAACAAAACAAAACAAAAAAAAAAACAAAAATAAAAACAAAAAAAACACCACCACTATCAACAACAACAACAACAACAACAACAACAAAACACACACAAACAAACAATTACTTCTTCGCTTGTCTAACATTGATAAATTCATAGTGATATTAGTCACCATTCTTTCCATGTTTTTTTTTTTTTATAACTGCATTTGTCCAAATCAGTTTATTTTTCTCTATCTTAAAATATTTATCCGAAAGTCGTCTGCTCGTTGCCGCTGAGCATTGTGATTGGCTAATCGGAGTCTTACGTCAGATTACAGGCGAAGCCAAGCGGTCAACGTCATGTTCCGGGCAAAGCTTAGATACGTCCGGTTCAAAATCTGCACAAGTACCACATTATCTAATATGCATTCCAACAAAATGTTCGTCTATGTGTGCACGCGAATAAAAATACAAACACTGGATTTTAAAACTAAAACCACGCAAATAAGATCTGGAATTCAGCGTGTGTACCCTTTAACATACATGATTTTTACAGACTAAAAAGCACCGAATTTTGTCATGAGAGTTCATTGGTGGAAGGAATTATTTATTCTTAACGTTAATAACAGCCGTGCCTTCATGGCGGGAGAAGAAAGGGGGAGTGACGGTGATTTAGTTGTTAACGACACGAACTGAAAACCTGGGTGTACTAAGTTCGAATCCAGTTCGTGTCACAGGGACACTTTCATCAAACTCACACTTGACCTTGGAAAAGGGCTAAATAAAAATTTCAAGATGGACGCACGTACGATAACATTAACAAAAAGTAGGAGCTTTTTTCTTTGCCATTCGGGAGAACGACGTTACGCGGACTGACACGTATGTTAAATCGAGAAAAGCGTATAAAAAATCATTTGGAAACGGCTCCGTTCAAAGTTGAAAATGTCAAACGTTTCCGTTATATTCAATTAATTTTTTATTTAATAAAGAAGGGATGGCTGCGGGAAATATAAAAATTATACTAGTACTTATCACCTCACAGGCTCGTTTTGTTTATATATCTAAATAAATATATATATCTATAAATGTGAAATTGTGTGTGTGTGTGTCTCTATATTTCCCTACCAAACTACTCTGTCAATTTTCAGTCTACAGACTCGAGATTTGACATAAGATTTGGGGAAATTTTTTAAATCGGTTTTTGGCCAGTAATTTGACTGTCAAGGGGTCAATGTTCAACGATTTGACATTTAAAAACTGTACCAAACTCCTCCGCCAATTTTGGGCGTGAACACTTGAAATTTTAGATGTAGGTTACTTGAACATGGATTAAACTTTTTAATTTGATTTAAACTCAAAGCAATAAATGTTAAGAGGTCAAATTAAAAAAAAATTGACCCTTGCGGTCTCTTCCAAATTACTCAGCCAATTTTAAGTCTAAACATTTGAAATTTTACATAAAGTTTATTTAGACAGGCAGCAAGCGTTTTAGTAAATTTTGGGGCGAAAATTTGTCTGCCAAGAGGTCAAAAGTGAAAAAGTTGACCTTTGCAGACTCTACCAAACTCCTCAGCCAATTTTAGGTCTAAAAATTTGTAGGTTACTTGGACATGAGTCCAAATTTATAATATATGCATACATATGCACATAAAGTTATGAACAGTACAAAGGCCGGAGCAAAGCCGGACTAAACTGCTAGTAGTGAGTGAAAACATATTAAGTAAAGCATATTTGTCACCTTTGATGGAGTGTATGTGCTCTCTCTCTCTCTCTCTCTCTCTCTCTCTCATATGTGTGTGTGTGTGTGTGTGTGTGTGTGTGTGGACAGCACATCCATTCTTGGAAATACCACTAACAAGCAAAAACTTCATACACTGTAATCTCTATTTATTAAAACAACAACAACAACAACAACAACAACAACAACAAAAATTAAGAGCAAATATTAAAATGAATTCCAATATCAGCGATAATATTCTTAAATGACTTTAAAAGTAACATAGAACCCATATATATATATATATATATATATATATATATATATAGTTAATAACATTATTTACTGGAAAAAAAATCACTTCTTTAAATACCATAGCATCTTTACTCTTAATTATCCCTCACGATTGATCTGGACCGATCTGAAAATACTCGGGTAAAGAGACTATGGCAGTTATATCAGCCAGTTCTTACTAGAAACAAGAAGACTAATAAGAAAACTAGAAAGGTACAGCACCAAAATATCTAGACATGAATTGTTTGTTTATTTATTTATTTGTGGACTGATATCCTCATATTTATAGTTGTTGTTTTGGCCAACTATTCCTCTGACCTCCGTCAGGTTGTTAACCGCGACGGAATAGGAATGTTGAGTTTCTCAATTGTATCCCCAGTAACTACTGCCTTCCATAGTTGTTGTCTCACCACATTTTGGCCAACTAATCCTCTGGCCTGCTTTGGGTAGGCTTGAAACCACTATCTTCAGACAATATTCATCTGGAACCGTAGAAATGCATCTAACGCATCTATCCACTGTGCCAAATTGTATTATGGTATTTTTTTTTTTTTTTTTGAATCCTTTGAGATGAGTGAGTTGTATATTTATTTATTTATTTGCGGACTGTTATTCTCATCTCCATGATTGTTTTTTCATGACGTTTCGGCCAACTATTCCTCTGGTGAGATAACAACAACTATGGAAGGCAGTAATTACCGAAGATACAGTTGAAGATTCAGCATTCCGATTCCGTCGCGGTTAACAACCTGACAAAGGCGAGAGAAATAGTTGGCCGAAACGTCGTGAAACAAAACTTATAAAAGATGAGGATAACAGTCCGCAAATAAATAAATAAATGAATAAATAAATATACAAATTACCCATCTCAAAAGAATCCCAATAATAAAATAATATACCATTCTATTTTCTTAATAAAAAGTTGGAGACCTACAAAGACGAGAGTGGTATCATGAAAACAAGCGAGCCTTTGTGCGTCATAATATATTTTTCTACATAGTCACAACCATTCTCAATGCATTTTTTGCCAGCGATAAACAATAGCTGTGTTTGATAGCTGTGATGAACGATAACTATGCGCCTCGAGCGTGCTCTGTCATTCGAACGTCGTTCCAAAAGTAGAAGATTCTATAAAAAAAAAACAAAAAAACTCACTTGAGGAGCTACAAAACGAGAGTGGGACGATTAAAACGAACGACTTTATATGCTCCAGAATGCATTTTTTTGTTATAGGCACCACCATTCTCAATACACTTTTGCTAGGAATTCAATGACGCATCTCTGCTTTTGATGCACATCCATGCCAGGGGTTGCTTTTGTTAAGTGTTGAGACATTATGGTGAAAAAAGATGGCGGCAGTAAATCAAATCGGCGAAGAATCAATGCAGTCACGATTTCGAGTGTGGAGTAATTCCTAGTAACAAAAATGGCGATGAAGAATCAATGAAGTCCTGATCTTGAGTCGTTTCGAGACAAAGGCCGATGGCGAACTGACTGAATCCAAAATTTGACATTTTTTATAACTTTTGAAGCTTCTGATTGGTTGATTTTCATAACTGTGGCTATAAAAACGATTGGTGCGATACCCTCATTAGTCAAAAACATTTTAACAGCTTTCTTTGTGTCTCAAACCGTGAACATCTGCAAGAAAGAGATGAAACTTTCAGGTCTTCATTAGTTCACATACCATAACAATGCAATTATCAACCCCCTCTGATTAACTCGGGCGAAATAAAACAGAAGCAGTAGGAGTTTTAGAGCGCCCTAGTATATATATATATATATATATATATATATATATATATAGTCATCCGCATAAGTACTGTTTCGCTGTTTAACAGCTCATCAGTGCGGCTAGACATATATATAATAATCCAACAATAATTATTCTTTATACTTACAGACAATAGTGTTTCATGCTTACGCATTCATCAGTGTAGGGGTGACAATACCTGCTGTTGAGATTTGAACCCAGTTACGAAGCCATTTTCAAAGTCTTTACTTCAGTGCCAACAAATAATTGTCACGGGAAAGAAGGGAATTAAACACTATTAAACGCCGAAGTCTCAGAAAGAGATGTGAGAGAGAGAGAGAAACACAACACAGGAGTGAGCACAGCCGAGGCCACCGAGATATAATATATCTCGGTAGCCTCACCACAGCCCAATAAAAGAGTAATAAAAATTGAACATTCCAATGAATAGTAGACACTTACACGTCTACACCCCTTGGAAACACTTCAAATGAACTACGAAAATGCTATTTTTATATCTTCAACACATTTTGAAAATAATTTCTGAAGAGGACGCTTCACAGAACGTCTGAAACGCGTTAAGAACGATTTCAATGATTTAAAAACATTATTAGAATGATCTAAACATAATTCTCAATGAAAAACCAAGACACGGAATAATAAAATAATGTTAAAAAAATACACATTGTTGGTGACTACCCCCTTCTTTAAATATATATATATATATATATATATATATATATATATATATATATATATATTAGAGGGAGGGAGGGAGGGAGGGGGACTGGTAAATTAGAGCTATAGAGAGAAGAAAGAAAGATAGAAAGGAAAGCAAGGAAAAGAAGCTGTAAGTGTCTGTTTTGACACCCTTTGTCCTTTTTGTTTATCTCGGCTCCTTGGTTTGTTATTGTACCGGGTGAGGTTTCAGCATATGTTATCTTTGTGGGAGACCATGCATCTTTCGATTTTTCTGTCATCGCCTTTGGGAAGACCTGCATAAAAAAGCAGTTCGCGCCCTGCTTCATCTGGGAAATGTGTTCATTTTTCAAGTTGTCATATTTGTATAACCCCTGTCATTTGTTTACATGTCATAGATTTGGATACAATATACACGTGCAATATATATATATATATATATATATATATATATATATATATATATATATATATATATATATATATATATATATATATAAATGCAACTTTGTCTCTGTGTGTCTGTGTGAGTTCGTTTCTTAAAGACTCCGACACGGCTGAACAGATTTTCTTTAAAATTTACAGAACTGTATAAGTCTGGGAGTGATCTTAGTTAAGTTTTGTCTCAGAATACCGCCGATAATTACCAATAATCGAAACCATTATTTTAATTTATCTATCATCGGTAAAACCATTTTCCCATGTCGTCGCTTAGCAACAATGATAGAACAACGGGCCGTGACAATTCTACCGTGGGTAAGTTGATAGCGTGTTTTTTTTTTTTTTTTTTTTTTGCATGACGTGGTCTGTAGGTTTAAACTCCGCATTTCTTAATTTTTTTTTTTGGCATTAACTGTAAAGAATTTTATAAGACTTGAAAATGTGCGCGTTTTTTTTAAATTTTTATTTTTGCATGACGTGGTCTGTAGGTTCAAACCCCACACATAAATTTTTTAATGTTTTTTTTTCCGTTAACTGGAAAGAAGTTTCTATAAAATAATTTTATAAAAGAAACAGTAGGTGCTCTAAAGTGCGATGCAGAATAACATATATTTTGGACTGCATGGGAACATGTGAAGCTTCCTCCCAGGCGATTTTATGGATTTCGATTTCGATGACAGTAAATATATAGGAGTGTGAAATATTCGTTGATCATAATTCAATTCCGGACAACGTCGGATCTCCCTGCTAGTATATATATATATATATTGTTATAGATGACCAACTCGACGTTATACATTTTCTCCCTGTTGGCTAGTAATAGGCTAAATATTAATATTTGTTTTGAACTGAGCGAGAGTCTACTAATTCATTCTTTTTTTAAAACCTAAAATTAAGGAATTCTCTTCCATTGACCGAGAACAGAAGTGAAGTATAGCAGCAGAACAGATAATACACTGTGATCCGGTCTCGAAAGCCAAGGATTCAACCGGCAGATATTTCATCAGCCAAGAGGTGAAGAAAGAGATTTCGTCAATTCAACGAAAAGTTTTTTTAAAACTTACATCGTGCGGTCCGTGTTCACATTGAATAATTGTAAAAAAATACGAGGGGCATGCAATAAGTAATGCCCCTGACCCACTTCCAGTTGTCTGATCTAGCTGAAATTTTGCATGTGCAATGATTTATATCTCTACGGGTTATGTGGCAAATTACAGCTTTGAACTAATTGTGGTTTCTGTTTTACAGGTGTTTGAACTGAGTCAGGTGTGAAATGGAGCCTGTTAAATGTCGAGCAGTGATCCGGTTTTTGTATTTGAAAGGAGGCACACCACAGGAGACTTTTGATGAAATGAAAGAAACTTATGGTGATAATGCCCCATCATATGACCTTGTAAAACGCCGGCATCGTGAATTCAAACATGGCCGAAAGTCTGTGGAAACAGCTCCCAGACCTGGTCGCCCCCATCTGCCACTGATGAGGCATCTGTCCGTCAAGTTAAGGCTGCCATTTTGGAAGATCGGTGCATTCGATAAATAGCCCAATATGTCAAAATTAGTACAGGGTCTGTGTAAACTATCATTCATAACCATTTGCATATGCATAAGGTGTCTGCCAGATGGATTCCCAGGTTGCTCACACCATTCCAGAAGCGAGAACGCGTCGAGTGCTTGAAGATGAATTTGGAGATGTGCCAATAAGATGAGTCAAAGTTTTTCAAAAGACTGATTACACAGAATGAAATCTGGGTCCATCACTATGATCCAGAGGCCAAAGCCCAGTCAATGCAGTGGAAGCACTTGGACTCACCACCTCCAAAGAAGGCAAGGGTGCAGCCCTCCGCTGGCAAGGTCATGCTCACAGTCTTCTGGGACCAGGACGGAATAGTGATGACAGATTTCCTGGCAAAGGGTACCACAATTACAGGATCCTATTATGCTTCGCTTTTGAGGAAATTAAGGGAAGCTATCAAAATTAAGAGGCGAGGCAAAATCAGCAAAGGTATCCTCCTTCAATAGGACAACACTCCGATCCACAACTCGCATGTCGCCAGATCAGAATCACGGGCGTGTGGTTATGAAATCCTTCCCCATTCTCCTTAGTCTTCTGACCTTGCACCCTCTGACATTCACCTCTTCTCAGCCATGAAATTGTTTCCCAGATGATGCAGCCTTGATTTCTGAAGTCACGTCGTGGTTGGAAGACTAATAACTGTGCCAAATTTCGTTGCTCTACTGCTATAGGAAGTGGGTCAGGGGCATTACTTATTGCACGCCCCTCGTATGTTTACTTATTTCTAATTCTGATAAAAACACAGCTTATATTAATACGAGGGGCGTTCCAAAAACCATGCCTCCTATTAAAAAAAAAAAAAAAATTGCGTCTGACAATGTCTATGACAAAGGTTGCTTTCTTAAAGTTCCATACCGTCAATAATTGTAACAAAGAAATGAAATTTTCAGGTTATGAATGCATAAGTGCAGTTGTCATAACTATGCAATTTGAAATTTGGTCGAAATAAAAAAAAATAGGAGGCATTACTTTTGGAACGTCTCTCGTAGTTTGTGAGAAAAAGTGTAAAGTTTCGTTATAACAATACTTGTCCAAATGAGTCATTCAACGATGTCCCCAAGAAAGAGACATCAGCTCGTATTGCACAAAGCTTTTTTTTAATATTTCGAGTTCGCTGAATGATTCAGTCATGAAACTTGGAAAAGAGGATCCAGATTTTTAAACATTATTGCGTGGTCTGATGAGATCAGTTCCTAGTTGAATAGTAGTCTCAATTGTGATAATAGCGTGGCTAGTAATCCGAAGATAACCCTCCCACCAGATTCTCTCTCTCTCTCTCTCCCCCTCTCTGTTTCTCTGCCGTGCTAGAAAGTTACTTACACATGCGAGTATCCTGTACCTCTACAAGGCCAAAATTCGCCCAGAGTATTGTTGCCACATTTAGCCTGGTACATCTGCTACTAGTCTCTCACTCTTAGGCAGGCTTCAGAAGAGAGACGCCAAACTTATAGATCTCTCTTTGTCAGCTAGGCTTCAATCTCTTTCTCATCGACGAAATGTTGTATCTCTCTGCTTGTTTTACAAGTATTTTAATGGAAGATGCTCCCACGAACTACAAGCCCTTGTACCATCTCAATGTAAATACCCTCACAACCCCGAACAAGCAGCAAAATCCTGTCTCTACACAGTAGAGATGCCTAGATACCAGAAAGCATCCACTCTAATAGTTTCTTTCCTAGGAATGTTAGAGTTTGGAATTCCCTTCCGCGCCCTTGCTTCCCTGACTGAACGTACATGTAGAAGTTCAAGTGTAATGTAAACAGGCATCTTGCTGTTCAACTCCCTACATGGTATCCTTGCTAATTATGTCCCAGATAGTAGCCCCCGAAATGAAAGTGGCACTGTGTCTTGCTTGAAGTGAAAATGCAATAAAAAATCCTCCTAGTGTAAACCTCCAAGAAGCTATTTTCTCATGTAGCTTGATTGACACATAATTCATTTTATGGAATGGTATAGGAGGTGGCAGTGGTCTACTTGTTAATGATACGGACTGACGACCTGGGTGTTTCAAGTTTGAATCCAGTTCGTTCAATAAAAATCACTTTCACTTGAATCTTTGCCGTTTTTCTAGAAAGAATTCTGTCCAGAAAAATATCGGGGAAACCAACTCCAATAATAGAATCTTCGAATTCATAAGATATGATGATGATGGAATGGTATCTGTCATATCTTCGTAATTATACGTTGCCAGAAATCAAGAGAATGTCTTTGATCAGCAGTATAGATCTGAACAAGGCGTTGCTTGTGAAACCTTTCTCACAAGCAAAACATAGTAGACTTGTCCTTATGAAAAACTATCCTGGGTACCCGGCGTTACCAGGGTGTTTGGAGGTGTGTGTTGACCAAAAAAAACCAAAAAAATAAAAAATAGTGGTAGTAGGTAGGCAAGCTCGAACCCGTACCTCGAAGGAGGAAAAGAACGTGCAAAAAAAAAATAAATAAAAAAAAAAAAATAAAAAACTGACGTCTTTGCCGTTGCGTTCATCGCCAAACAGGAAGTGACGTATGTTTAAATTAAGGCTAATCAATCGAAAAGAGGGGATGACTTTCGAAAATATCGGCGAAAAAGGCGACCCCTCCCTGTAGAAAAGTGTCCAGTTGAGAGTGAAGGAATTAATGTTTCTAGCCAAGTTTTCGTTATTTGTTGTCCGAAGGGTCGAGCTTCAAAACGATACCAGTCTCGTGAAAATCCGTCACTTCTGTCGAAAGTTTTAGGCAGGCATACATACATACATACATGATGATGATGATTGCAACGTCTTGTCAGACGAGTGCCACTCCCTCAGACACTTAGTCCATGAGCCCAAATGCCTGAGGGAGTATCTATACAAAGATGATGTTATAGAGTCTTAGCTTTGTACGACAGCTAAGTCTCTCTCTCTGTTCAAAATGTTGAGATCCAGCAACAAGCAAGAGCAAGATAGCCAGCAACAAATTAAACTGCAGACCAGCTTAATGCGGGTACTGGTCTTCCGCTTTATGGTTTTTTAAATCAGAGATTTGCTTCTCCTAGAAAGGTTGCCTTCACCACGGCTTACGGAAGCCCTCTCTACCCCAATACATATACACACACACACACACACACACACACACACACACACACACACACACACACACACACACAAATATACACGGTGCTAGTTGGCCGTTGACCCAGAAAAAGAGTTCATTCGCCCTTTGGAAGGTCTTGTTTTTAATCCTTCAGGGAGACTAGCCGCCCTCCTCACCAAACAAATCTGGTGGGGGAACCAGTTTAGTCGCCGGTGACCCGACCATGAGGCAGGTAGTACTGGGTTACATGGTACCAGTAGCATATGACATGACCTGACCACAATATACATACATACATACATACATACATACATACATTTAAACAGACAGGTGAGATTTATATTATAGATGGATCACTATCGAGTTGGCATCATAATATGATTCCAATGAACTTCTTTTTAGAGTTTGTTGACAAATGAGCTCTACAAGAACTGATGTTCACAAAATCTCAAATGATGCAGGATAAGATTACAGAATTCGCAAAAAAAAAAACAAAAAAAACAAACAAAAAAAAACAAAACAAAAAACATTTCTATCGATTTGTTTTCTTCGTTAGGTTGCCATGACTTGATTACTGTGCCTAATTTTTGTTGTTCGGGTGAGCATTATTTATGATTTTATTGGCAATTTGTTTCTCAGATATATTTCCATTAGGAATTCTTTCTAGAAAGATACTGGGTATTTACGGGAAGAACAACGTGAAGGTTGCCAATGTCCCTAAGTGAAAGTGCCGCAGTGGAATGAATTGGATTTAAACTTGACTCACCCAGGTTGTCAGTCCGTGTAGTTAACCACTTAGTCACTGTCACCTCTTATAGTTGTTGCTGAAGATCATTCATTTATTAAACATGAATCATTATTGCCGGCATTCGTTTCCCCGGTATCTTTCTTGTTAGAAATCTGTCTAGAACGATATCCGGTGCTAACGGGAGATATCATGTAGAGTTTTCAATCATTCCTAAGTAGAAAGTGTTTCTTTTCAACAAACTGGATTTGTGATATTACTGATAGACTGCATTTACTTATCAATTCGTACATTTCTTAATTTTATTTCCAACTAGCGGCTGCGCCACGACGGCACACACAACGCCAAGTCAACCACAAAATCGAGTACACTCAACATCGTCTTACCATCAACGCTTACCCTGTGAACTTGGAGTATGAGAAATTATCATATGCACAAAACAAAATCACCGAAAAAAACAAAAATATCCTAAGGATAATGAGTAAACGTTGGATAAAATGATGGTTAAAATTATTACGAACTTGCCAGGATTCGAACCTGGAATCTTCTGATCCGTAGTCAGACGGATTATCCATTGCGCCACAAGTCCTGTCCGTATGTTGAAAGATGTTATCGCGACTGTATATCGATAAGGACAATCTAAGGACTCACATCTTTCAGGGGGGAAAAAAGAATTTTTCAATTCAGTGCATCCGTTCGAAAGTTTTATTTGTATATATATATATATATATATATATATATATATATATATATATATATATATATATATATATACACATAAATAAATAAACATTTAGAATTTTATTAATAGTATAGATGAAATCCACACGCCAAGATTTAAGGAATTCCTTTTAAGAAATGTCTACATAGTTCTGAGACACGCTGTACATGTGTGTGTGTGTGTGTGTGTGTGTGGCCCGGAGCAAATTCGTCTATATATCTTTCGTATGTGTATTGGCAACGCCAATCTACCCCTGTTGCCCTCTACAACACCCCACCCGGGATGCATGCGTATCTAGCTGACATCGCGCACCCTTACTCGTCACCTGGATTTACAAAAGGTGAGTGGGTGGATATGTGACATTGTCCTCCAAAAGACGAGGATTACTAACTAATCGCATAGTAAATAAACCCGGACGATGTCATGTAGTCCATTGTCACGATCAGTCGAAGTGCTGTCGAGCGAAGTTAGACGGAGAATATGGGGATTCTTTATAATACATTTCAATCGATTATTAGTGGCCTAGCAAGCACACAGGGGAGACAACCGAAGCAGCAAAATTGAAGCTGGCCTGCAGGACACTATATATACACATGTAGGCAAATTTGGGCATATTTTATTGGTTTGAAAATATAGGTTCTTTTTCACCAAATGTCAAAAATATTTAACCATAGATTAGTATTATAATTTAAAAAAAGCCTGCAAATTTTCATGTAGTTTCGTCCGATAGAGCCAAATATTTGAGCATTTTAATATTCAATTTGGCTACGAGTATAAATATATCCATAGACACACGTAGGTATATATATATATACATATGTAGGTATACATATGTGTGTGTGTGTATCTATACTGGTAGACAAATTGAATAATGCAATGCTAATATCTTTGATTCTATGGGAGGAAACATTTGCAGCCTTTTTGAAGATTATAATATAATTATGATTAAAATTTTATGACAATTGGTGAAAAAAAACATATATTATTTAAAATATAATAATCCACTGACATGTGCTTTGTCGTCTACGACTCATCAGAGTGGCTGAATCTAGCAAGATTCGAAATCGGGACCCCTTGGTTAGAAGACTAAACCTCTACTCCTGCGCTATCTCGTTGTACCCTAAAGAGTCGCAAAGGAACAAACAACAATAAAAGGAAATTCGACTCAGCTTTTTCAGTCGAAATGAAAGGCATATAATAAAACTTAAAAAATTAAGCAACTTTATTTTACAAATCTATATTTGCGCATGCATAGAAGTTACACTTTTTTTGACTTTTTACTACCAAATTCCATTTTTTTTTCAATTTTGATCTCTTAGCAGCTATTTTTATCGGCTAAAACCCAAATCAAATTTGTTCCACAGGTCCAAAATCTCCTATATATCAAGTTTCAAGTCTGTAGACTAAATGCCAAAATACAATAATTATTAATTGCATACAATTAGTTGAACAAAAGTCATTATTTTACTCACATCTTATTAAAACTTGGGTGTACACAACCTTTATTTTTTTAAACAGTATTAGTACCTAATTTAACAAACTAGATCTGTCTGAATTCTAACAAATTAGCAACTTAAATTGCCTTAAACATACATTGATAAATCCTCTTAGATAAAGCATACCTCTATCCACTTCATAACTTCGAGTGAAATAGATGGATAGACTATATTTATTTATTTATTTGTAAGATGTTATCATCATCTGCATAGTTGTTGTTTCACGACGTTTCAGCCAACTATTCCTCTGGCCTTTGTCAGGTGGTTAATCGCGATGGGATAGGGATGCTGAGTCTCTTAACTGTATCCTTAGTAATTACTGCCTTCTATAGTTGTTGTTTTCTCACCACGTTTTGACAAACTAATCCTCTGGCCGGCTTTGGGTAGGATTGAAACCGCTATCTTCAGACAATGCTTACATGGAACTATAGAGATTCAACGCCTCTATCCACTGTGCCACCGACCCTGAAGGGGCGATCATAGTTGCATTTTTGGTCTTATAAATCCAAGTTTTTTCGTTCTTATCTGCTCTTCCATCGTTGGGTTCGTACAAAATAGTATATTAAAAGGATTCCAATAATAAAATAATATGGATAGACTAGACTCTCAAGCCTCGGTAGGGCATCGAGTCTATGAGAATGAAAACTTTGAAATAAAAGCAAATATTCTCCGTTTATCACAGCATTGCTTTCGGTCATCCTGGATTTATCTTTGCCGAATCAGAAGTATGATTGGCTAATTGAGCAACTCCTGTTTTACTATAAACTCCACACCTCGCAGGAACGAGTCCAGGAGGTCTCCATTGTTTCTCTAAAAAAAAAAAAAAAAAAAAAAAAAAAAAAAGGGAGTACAGTGAATCTCACCCTCTCCTGTTGAATGAGAAACGTTAAAAGTAAAAGGGTGCTTTATAAAAATCTTGCCAGATTTGGGTAAAGTAGCAATTAATCTTCATATAAGCGTTTACATGTTGTATTTTCCGCAATACCCCACAAAAAAAGAGGTGATATGTCGTCAAATAAAAAAAACAACAGCCTTTGTACCCCCTCGACATAAATAGCACCATCAAATCCGACAAGCAGCAAAGTCCCACCCCTACACAGTAGAAAACCCTTAGATGTAAGAAAGCCTTCTACTCTAATAGTTTCTTCCCCAGAACTGCTAGACTTTGGAATTCCCTTCCAGGTTCCTGCTTCCCCAACTGTACTGACAAGCAGAAGTTCAAGTGTAATGTGAATAGACATCTTGCTACTCAACTCCCTACATAGTATCCGCGCAAGGTATATCCCTGATTGAAGCACCCCCTACACCAAAGTGGCACTGCGCCCTGTTTAGGGTAAAAAAAAAAAAAAAAAAAAAAATGAAAGCGTACCTTCTAAAAACCTTTCGTGTCTCGCACCGACTTTTTTTTTTTTTACAAACCAACTTCATTCATCTCACGCTCCCTCATTCATTCAATCTTTTCTCCTCCTCTCTCTTTTTCTCCATCCTCTCCATTCATGCTCCGTTTCCCCACCCATCACGCAATACTTACTTTCAGTCTCTCCCCCTCCCTCACTCATTGTGACCATTCTTTACAGCTTACTTACTTTTACTTACCCGCAGGGTAATAATAAAAAAAGGAATTCTGCACCTAATGACCCCATACAGAGAACACTGAGCTCTTCTGTCAGTTTATAAAACAACTGGAAATGTATCATAACTTCTACCACCCCCGCCAACGCCGAGGATTAACACATGTGCCCGTCAGAATTGCGCGTTCGTGTTTCTTTTTTGTTAATTTTTTTTTTTTTTTTACTAATTACGGCATATCGACACTATTTTTTTATGACTTAATGTCAAAATAAAAACAATTAATTGTATACGATTAATTGAACAAAAGTCTGTATTTTTTAACAGGGGGAGGGGGCGGAATTTTGGATTCATACCTGCCCAAAAAATTATTAGAAATTTAGAAATATTTTTTTATTTTATTTATATACGGCATAATCATGTTGACACACCGGTTCTCCTCAGATCACCGAAGTTGAGCCTGGTTTGTATCAGATGAGTGACTATTTGGGAATTCTGGGTGCTGTATGTACTCTCCGCTTATCTCAGCATTGTTTCCAGTCGTCTTGTACATACACTACACTCGCTACTGGTATTTAACAATGTCGAGTTAGGAGAGGTGTGGTTGGAGATTGTGCACCTCCTGCCACAACAATTTCACGCGCAAGCACCCCTTCGTGGGCATCTACAGTCTGTCAAAGACTGAAGGAGCCTTTTTTAGACATTTATTTCACAGTGTTTAAGAAGTGTTTGGAAATGATTAGTTTATGTGTTAAGACGTACTTAAAAATAATTATTTTGAAGTGTTTAATTTGTTTTGAAATATTTAATTTACTAATCCTTTTACTGCCGGTTTTATGTTCTGTCAGGGCCAGTTAATCATCTTCTCTAATATGAATCCATACCCCCGTCTAGTTTTAAACTAAATATTAGGGTAGATTGGCATTTCAGCCTTAGCTGTGCAACAAGTCTAGAAAAAAATATGAAATAACACCAGTCTTTTTCTGCTCAGTTCAGTATTTATTCCACTTGTCTTGGACTTGACACTCGACTAAAGTAATCTCAGTTAAAGAAATATGCCGTTTGAGATTGTGCAACTCTTGCCTCACTATAGAATCTCAGACATGCACCTTTTATTGATTATCTTTCGAAATAAAAAACATGCTTATAGGAATATTAACAGATTGGTCTTATATTCTGTGGAAATCGATACCCATTTTAAAAATTATTTTGATAATCCATAAGCAGAAGAATTCGACTTTCACAAATAAATACGTAAGGGATTTTATTAGACTGGCCTAGTATTGGCGAGAGACAGAAAATAAATTATAGTTCATTTATGTCGTCCTTAACTATAAAGTAAAACGGCATTTAGCAAGAACTCAAGTATAACCAGCTAATCCACACGTGTTGACGCAATGCAACAACAGTCGCATGGAAGGAAGTTCTGTTTTCAATCATATGGTGAAGCTCTCTGGAGAGAGTATGCTATCGTGGCATAATACACCCATATAAGTCTGATGCATTTTTCTGATTTTTTTTTTTTGCTATCCGCTTTCGATTCTATCATTCTTTTACTCTTCCCCATATCCAATTCTTTTCTTCCTCATTTACCCCCACCTCTATTTTCTTTTATTTCCAAGACCTTTTGCCTCCGTTAATTACAAAGCAGTGTTTTTCTTTCTCACCTGGAATCTTTACTACCGAGTTCTGTCGACACTTCCGCAATGCAAAACGAACTACAAAAACACCGCAGAAAGCGGTCCTTATACTATATCCGATGGTGAAAACCCAGTTTGTGGGCTTTGGGGAGTGTGGAGCCACCCTTTAATTGCCATTGCTCCCAAGTTCACTCTGACCCGGAGTGGTAGTACCTTTTAGGGTCCCAACTATGGGTTAAATAGAAACCGACTTGGAAAAGCAAATATATTCTATTAAAATAATTGTTTTTCAAAATCACTGGATTCGACATTAAATTAACCTGGAAAGGATTTTTTTATAGAGGGTTTGTGGCACATATTCCTGTATTCGAAATTGCAGAGGAGTTATTTCCTAAGTCTGACACAAGGTGCGAACATAGGATCAATAAGTGTTTATTTTCGTATTCTTCATCCACCAATGGTGTACATCGAAATGATAGTGAATTTTCCCCGGAATATAAATGGTTACTGATGTTCGTTGACTTCTACTTTTTCAACATTTTTTGATAGTTTGATTAAGATTTCAACTACCTGGGTGCAGTTTTCACAAACAAAGTAGATGACACTAAAGAAGTAAGACGACGTATTGCAATAGCAAAGACAGCAATGATTGCGCTAGCCAATATCTGAAAAGGCAGACCCATTTCACGAGGCACAAAGAAATGATTCCTGCAAGATTTGATATTCTCAATAGCAATATATGAAGCAGAATATTGGGTCTTGAAGAAAGTCGACAAGAGGAAAATTGTTACTTTTGAATTGTGGTGCTACAGAAGATTTCTTCATGTAAGCTGGGTGGACAAACGTACAAACGAGTGGTTCACGAGAAGATTGGACCATGCTGGACAACATCAATGACAGCAAAATTGCGATTTTGGGGAAATGTGGCTAGAACAGACAGCCTAACATTTTTCCTGCTCTCTGGTACAACCCCTGGCCAAAGAGGACGTGGAAGACCAAAAACAAGAATGCCAGACATCGCGGACTTTAGCCATTAGCATGACTAAGTTGCTCAGAATGGCGCAGAACTGGAGTCAATAGCGACGATTCCTGAAGAGTGCAACGGCTGGTCAGTAATGACCATTCCGTCAGAGAGAGAGAGAGAGAGAGAGAGAGAGAGAGAGAGAGAGAGAGAGAGAGAGAGAGAGAGCAAGCCTGCTGCGAAGACAGTGGGTTGTGTTTATTTGTTTCCCCACGAGAGCAAATTAGGCATGAGGCCGTTTTTTAATGTGGAGAGGGGGAAGGGAAAAGGGGACCAGCTCCCGAGAGGTGGGAAATGGGGCTGGATAGTGAGAGTCTCTTGGTATATAGGGTTGCCCCTACATAGACCAGAAACTCATTGCCACAAGGGCAATGGTCTTTGCTTGCAGCATCTGCCGGAAGGCCCGAAGGCCAAACCTCAAGATGAAGGTGGGCTCTTTCTACCGTGCTAGAAAGCTACTTACGCCTGAAAGTACTTAAGCCTGAAAGTACATTCGCCCATGTATGGAGTACTTGTAACATTTGGGCTGCTACTAATCTCTCACACCTGGACAGGGTCCAAAAGAGAGTCGCCAACCTGATAGGTCCTGAATTGTCATCTAAGCTTCAGCCTTTGTCCCATCGACCAAATGTTGCATCCCTCTGCCTGTTCTACAAGTATTTTAATAGTGAATGCTTTGACGAGCTACAAGCTACAAGCACTTGTATCCCTCGACGTAAATACTCCCGACAAACCCGACAAGCAACTAAATCCCACCCTACACAATAGAGATCACTAGGTCTGAGAAACCCTTCTACTCTAATAGTTTCTTCCCCAGAATTGGTAGACGTTGAAACTCCCTTCCGGGATTCTGTTTTCCCAACTGTACTGACATGCAGAAGTTCAAGTGTAATGTGAACAAACATCTTGCTGCTCATCTCCCTTCATAATATCCCTGCAACTTATATCCCCGATAGTAGCCCCCTACTTCAAAGTGGCACTGTGCCTTTTATGGAGTGAAAATTGAAAAAGAAACAATGAAAAAAAAAAAACAAAAAAAAAACGATGTTCGGTTATATGGAAGCCGAGAGGCGGTATTGACCTATGGAATCCTGAAACTTTTTTTTTTTTTAAATGAAAATCGACCCGGACAAGGCATGAAACCACTTGATGTAAGGAGCTTAAAAATACTACTTCAAAAAAAAAAAAAAAAAAAGAAAGAAAAAAAAAGCCAACAATAAGTGTGAGATGGATAGATTTTGACTCAGAAACATCGCTCTTGAATTGGAATGTGCGGACTAAAGGACAAAATAAGGAAAGTGAGAGTTATGAAAACGCCAAGAGTAAACCCAAGACCCGATTTCTATTCTATTTGGAAGGAACTTCTGTGACGTCATATTGGAAAGCAGCGAATAATTGAGTAGGGTTAAGACTGGGCTTGCTTGTCCACCTGTAAAAAGGATGGGCCATAGTGATATAGAGAGCATGTTTGCATACCCTTGGAAATTGAGTAATTCGTAACACAGAAAAAATAAACTAAAAAAAAAAAATCTGTTAATTATCTTGTTAGATTTTCTAGATAAAGCTACGGCATAGTTAACACTCGATAACTTGTGAAATGAAATATAATTTATATAAAACACGTTAGAATAAAATTCCCTACTTAACGAGCTAAGTCTTAAGGTAGTAAACGTTAAAGGTCGCGGCCAAAGAAGAATACGAGAAAAATCCTGCATAGACATTAAAATGTTTTTATAGTGTTGTTTTATTAAATATTATTAATTTATATTATTATTAATAAATTTTATTAAATGGGGAATCCTTTCGAGTGAAAATTCGAGTTTCGTTTTAAGATACGCACGACATCAAATCAGATTCGGTGACCATTTTGTTTTGATTTAGCTAATTCATATACTGTTTATATACTTCAAGCGCGCTTTTATCAATCTTACATGCACTATACTAAATGAATTTTAAATCGAAATGATTACTCATTTTGTAATATACTAGCGTGGATGCCCGGTGTTGCCCGGGTGTTTGAAAAGATGTGTTGAGCAAAAATAAAAAAAAAAACAAGTAGTAGTAGGCAGACAGGCAGGCAGGCTCGAACCCGTACTGCAAAGGAGGAAAAGAACGTGAAAAAAATGACAAAAAAACGTGACGTCTTTGCCGTTGAGTCCATCGCCATGCAGGAAGTAGGGGAAGGTTTAAATTAAGGCTAGTCAATCAAAAAAGGGGATAACTTTTGAAAACATCGGCGAAAAAAGCGACCCCTCCCTGTAGAAGAGTGTCCAGTTGAGAACGAAGGAATTAATGTTTTTAGCCAATTTTTCGGTATTTGTCGCCCGAAGTGTTGAGATTCAAAACGTTACTAATCTCATGAAAAACTGTCGCCTCTGTCGAAAGTTTTAGACATACATACATACATACATGATGATTGCAAGGTCTTGTCAGACGAGTGCCACTCCCTCAGACATTTAAAATCCATGAGCCCAAATGTCTGAGGGAGTATCTATACAAATATGATGTTACAGAGGCTTAGCTTTGTACGACATCTAAGTCTCTCTCTTGGTTCAAAATGTTGAGATCTAGCAACAAGCAAGAGCAAGATAGCCAGCAACAAATTAAACTGCAGACCAGCTTAATGCGGGTACTGGTCTTCCAAACATACATACATACATACATACATACATACATACATACATACATTTAAACAGAAAGGTGAGATTTATATACTAGATAACAATACACAAGATTAAATCATTTTAATACCTACACAGGATTTTTTTTGTTTTCTATATTCTTGTGTTCTCTGACCGCGACCTTTAACGTTTAAAGATTGTAATACGTTTTATTCTAAAGCGTCTAATATAAATTGTGTTGTTTTGGGAAGTTTACGAGGCATCGAGTGTTAATTATTCTGAACTTTTACCATTTTGCATTCTATTCCGGATAAAGGTGAAATAGGCGTCAATAATGGCGCGTCACAACCACGAACAATGTCGATGACCACGTGGAGTGGTGGTATGAAGCCGGTCTTACATGCAATGCAACATATTTTTCTCAAAACTTGAAATATATATATATTCTGAATAATATGCTGATGAGCGGCGTCATAAATCATCCGCAAAGGCTAGCAAATCTAAGAAGGCTTTTTAACGCCAGAAATGACTTCAAAGAAGAAGAAGAAGAAGAAAAAAAGAAATTAAATAAAAAGTAAAAAAAAAAAAAAAAAAAAAAGAAGAAGAAAAAAAAAAGCAACAGATCTTTTGAAAAATTTCCAAGGTGTGACTTTAAAAAGGTACCTTCTTTTTGGAGATGAAAGCAACAAAAAGTGCCGCAGAGGTAGTAGAATAAAAGAACTCAGAAATTCACACAGTTTTCATGCATTGCTGATCTCTAGTCAGCTGACATGTGGAGTGGGGCAGCAGCGTGCTGGTAAATATCAGTGATGGGACGATTCCAACATTTTCTCCAGATTCTGATACAATTACCGATTCAATACTAAATTTCCGATTTCGATACAATTACCGACTCCGATTCCTGACAAATCACTAAATATTTAACTATACAGTTGTGTCCCCCCCCCCAATTACCGCAAAAAAAAAAAAAAAAAAAAAAAAAAAAAAAAAAAAAAAAAACAAGTTATATGTGCATATATTTTTTTCAGACGTTAAGAACACACGGGGCAGGGGTGATTTATAGATTTTAGTTTTACTGGTAATTTAAAATTAATAAATATTTATTATTTTATCATTACTACCACCAGTAGAAGATTTTGATTTAAACAAAATAAATAAATACAAAGATAATAAAAGGAACTATTTTGGCATGGGGAAATAAGCACAAATTTTACCGATAATGATTCCGATACCCCGCAAAATCCCGATTCCGATTAATCGTCCCAACACTAGTAACTATACTTACGATTTGAAAATGATGTAGCACACACACACACACACACACACACACACACACACACACACACACACACACACACACACTTCTATAATGCAGTAGCAAGTTGTTGAACACGACTGAGTTTTTATTTTTTTCGATTCGAAGGTTAATTCGTTCTATTCGCCGGATAATCATTTCGAAGTGTTTAATTCGTTTTGAAATATTTAATTTACTAATCCTTTTACTGCCGGTTTTATGTTCTGTCAGGGCCAGTTAATCATCTTCTCTAATATGAATCCATACCCCCGTCTAGTTTTAAACTAAATATTAGGGTAGATTGGCATGTCAGCCTTAGCTGTGCAACAAGTTTAGGAAAAAAATATGAAATAACACCAGTCTTTTTCTGCTCAGTTCAGTATTTATTCCACTTGTCTTGGATTTGACACTCGACTAAAGTAATCTCAGTTAAAGAATTATGCTGTTTGAGATTGTGCAACTCTTGCTTCACTATAGAATCAGAGATGCACCTTTTATTGATTATCTTTCGAAATTAAAAACATGCTTATAGGAATATTAACAGATTGGTCTTATATTCTGTGGAAATCGATACAAATTATCAATTATATAATTATCAATTATAGGAGCCTATTCGTGACCAGACACACACAGAGACGTTCAGCTTTATATATATATATATATATATATATATATATATATATATATATATATATATATATATATATATATATATGAGAGAGAGAGAGAGAGAGAGACGAAATGAGGGAAATTATAACGAAAAGCACAAATGTAAATGATAGAAATCTGTGGTTCTTCATAAATTAGTGTCGTTACTTTGTCCCAACCCTCACCTCCAATTCTGCAATCTTCCAGACCCCACCATCTTTTATAGTTTTCATTGAATAAGTTTTGACAGGAAGCAAACAAGGAAGTGAATTTTATTTTTCTTCCTAGGTTTAGGGGCAGGGAGCTTCTGTTAAACAAAATGAAAGTGGGTGAAAACTGAATATAATGAAAACACGCGGAAAACATTTTTTTTTTGTAAATCTTCAAAAAACAGAACGATCTGAATAAGAGTAAAAAAAAAAAAAAAAAAAAAGAACAGAACGATCTGAATAAGAGTAAAACAAAAACAAAAAAAAGCAAAAAAAAAAAAAACAGAACGATTTTAATAGGAGTAAAAAAAACAAACAAACAAAAAACAGAACGATCTGAATAAGAGTAAAAAAAAAAAGAATTTTAAATGTACAAAAAAAAAAACTACTGAAAAGAAGGAAATAAAGTCAACGAAGAAATTATATTTTTATGAATCGAGAAAGCAAAGAAATTCGATAAATTATAACGAAATAGTTGGACGAAATGTCAATATTGATGGTGATGATGATGACTGTGATAATCTATAATCACTGGTAGTCATGATGATGATTATGATGATGTCGAATTATCACAGAACTATGATGGTAATCACGATGACGATGATGATGACCACAATAATTAGTGATTATTATCATTATTATGATTAATGATCATAATGATAGCGTGAATGATAAATATTGGGACGTGTTATTAAAAAATAAAATCATGTTTCTGATCGACTTTAATATTTAGAAAGAGATAGTCATAAATAGATAGAGAGTGAGTGAGTGAGTGTGTGTGTGTGAGAGAGAGAGAGAGAGAGAGAGAGAGAGAGAGAGAGAGAGAGAGAGAGAGAGAGAGAGAGAGAGAGAGGAGGGGGGCGATAAAGTTCCTATTTACAACACCTCCCCACGGGAAAGAGTTAGACACCAGGGTCGTTTTTTAACGTGGAGAAAAGGAACAAAAATAAAAATTGTCTCAGTCGTGAAGGATTTCTCCTCCACTGACAGAGAACAAGAAATTGAAGTGCAGCATCTGAAGAACAGATACTACACTTTGGGGGATTGCAATTACGCAGCTCACCCACATTCTAATGTAAAAAAAAAACAAAAACAAAAATGATAGAAAAGAAAAGAAAAAAAATAGAAAGTAACAGAAATGTTTTGCAGAAAATCAAAATTGATATTATTAACTAGCAGGACTACCCGGCATTGTCTGGGGCAAAAATGTAATATAACTCTCTTTCCCTTCCTGTACCATCCTCTTCGTTCGACCCATCTCTCTCTCTCTCTCTTTCTCTCTCTCTCTCTCTCTCTCTCTGGACATGCACGCACACAATACACGAGCGACGTAAGGGAAATAACTCTAAGTAAAACCATCAGAGTTACTTTTCTTTATATAATAACATCAAAAGATGTTGTACATATTGATAACACTAAATGATATAAATTATTTTACTCCAAAATAATGAATCTTTTTTCTTTTTCTTCTTTTTTTTATAGATATCATACGTCCGGTATCATATCGACTAAAAAAAATATCAACTTTATGAATGTTTGTTGTGTATTTTTCAAGTCTTAGCTGGACATTCAGAGAGTTGCCCATTTATATAACAGAGAATCATTTTTTTTATTCGTTTTTTATAACTAATTTCGCAAATATATTAATTTTTAATGTTATTCATTAATTTGCTTTATTTTGATTTTTAAATTGCGTTTGCAGAAGCACATGTTGTGTCAAGCAACAAACGTATAACATTGTCTAACTTGACAAACAAATTCAAAGAAAACGTAAAGGAAAAGAATGTATTAGACGCAGAATGAATGGATGGATAAGAATGGTTCAATTCAAAAGCACGCAAGTAAAAAGACACGGTAAGATAAAAATGTAAATAGTTTTCTTAAAAAAAAAAACATTTTTAGAACAATAAATAAATAAATAAATAAATAAAATAATTTAAATCCAAACTCTTGTTTTCTCTCAACTTTTTTTTTGTAAAGGAAACAAAAAAGAAAAAAAAGGAAAAAAAAAAAAAAATAAACATATCTTCAAATATAAACATTACATCCTCCCAAACCTTTCATTTTCCCCCCTTCTGAAACGTTCATTTAAATAAAGCCCCTCCGTTAAAAAGGAACTCCTTCAATTTACCCGCCAAATCTAGGCGTCAACAAGCAGGAGATTTTTAAAAGCAGGAATCTCATAGTTCAAATATTCTCATCAGTCGATGATAACACGGAGTGAGGGGAAGCACAGTAGAAAAAAAATTCTTAAAAAAAATAAAATGACATGAGAATAAATAAAATATATATATAAAAAAACACATTCATTAACCGACTTTTTAAAAAAGTATACAGAAATATTTTAATCAATCGGTTCGTTTAAAGAATGGAACCTTTCAAAAGAAATTTTCATTCATTTAATATATCATGAGAGTTAAAAGATACATAAATACGAGTGGGTCGCCCGGTGTTGCCCAGTCGTAAGATATGATTTAATTCATGCAGATTACGTGTTTATTGATTATTGATATAGAGACAGTTGTCTTTCCATTATTATAATGAACCTGATATATATATGGAGATCAAAAATAATATATGTATGTATGTATGTATGTATGTACACACACACACACACACATATATATATATATATATATAATGTATATGTGTACATATATGCATGCATATATATGCATATATATGTAATATATTTATATATACATACATACATGTCTATATCTATCTATCTACTTTAATAATTATCAAATACAAGTGTAACATCAACATACTTTCGGGAATTATCAGTGCATGGGTGTCACGATTAACGCCAGTCGAGAGATAAGATTCTAGGTGATGGTACCCATATTATGTATATATATATATATATATATATATATATATATATATATATATATGTATATATATATATATGTATATATATATATATATATATATATATATATATATATATATATATATATATATATATATATATATATATGGGTACCCTAAGCTAGAATCGAAAGCTATATGTATATATATATGTGTGTGTATACACGTGTGTGTGTGAATGTGTATATATATATATATTTATATATATGTGTATATATATATGTATATGTTTGTATGTATGTGTATATATTTGTGACAGTTGTATATATATGTATGTGTATATATATGCATGTATATATATGTAAGTGTATATACATATGTATATATATGTATATATATGTATCTGTATGTATATATGTATATATGTATGCATATATACATATATGTATACATATATAAACATATATGTGTATATATATGTATATATGTTTATATATGTATATATATGTATGTATATACATACGTATGTATATATATGTATATACGAATGTGTATATATGTTTATATATATGTTTATATATATGCATGTTTATATATATGTATGTGTATATATATTTATATATATATATGTATGTGTATATATATGTATATATATGTGTATGTATATATATGTATATATATGTATATATATGTGTATGTATATATTATGTATATATATGTATATATATGCATATATATGAATATATATGCATATACATGTATATATGTACATATATATGTGTATATATGCATATATATGTATATATGTGGATATATATGTGTATATATGTGTATATATGTGTATATATCTGTGTGTATATAGGTGTGTATATATATGTGTATATAATTATATGTGTGTATATATGTGTGTATATATGTGTGTATATATATATGTGTGTATATATATATGTATATATGTGTGTATATATATATGTGTGTATATATATATGTATATATGTGTGTATATATATATGTGTGTATATATATGTATATACATATATATATGTACATATATATATATGTATATACATATATATGTATATATATATATGTATATACATATATATATATGTATATACATATATATATGTATATACATATATATATGTATATACATGTAGATATATGTGTATATACATGTATATATATGTGTATATAAATATATATATTTATGTAAATATATATATATATATATAAATATAGATATGTATATATATGTATATACGTGTGTGTATATATATATGTATATAAATGTATATATATGTTTATATATATATATATGTATATATATGTATGTACATAAATGTATATGTATATGTATATAAATGTATATACATATATATGTATTTAAATGTATATATAAATAGGTATATAAATGTATATATGTACGTATATAAATATGTATATCAATGTATATATGAATGTATATAAATGTGTATATAGATATAGGTATATAAATGTCTATACGTATGTATATAAATATGTATATAAATGTATATAAATATGTATATAAATGTGTATATACATGTATATAAATGTATATATACATGTATATATATGTATTAATATCTATGTATATATATGTATATATACATATATTTATATATATATATGTATATATATGTATGCAAATATATATGTATTCATACATATATGTATACATATATGTATATATATTTATGCATACATATATATACACATGTATATATATATATGCAAATATGTATGTATGCATACATATATGTATACATATATGTATATATATATTCATGCATACATATATATACATATGTATATATATATGATACAAATATTTATGTATACATATATAAATATGTATACATATATATATGTATATTTTTATATGTATACATATATATGTATGTATACCTGTATACATTTATATATATGTATACATATATATATTTATATATATGTATATATATGTACGTATATATATATATATATGCATATATATGTATATATATATGCATATATATAGTCATATATATGCATATAAATGTATGTATACATATATATGTATATATATATGCATATGTCTGTATATATATACATATATATGTATATATATATGCAACTATATAGTCATATATATATGTATGTATACAAATATATGTATATATATGCCTATATATGCATATATATTTATATATATGTATGCATATATATCTATATATATGCATATGTATGTATACATATATACGTATATATGCATATGTATGTATGCATATATATGTATATATATATGTATATGTATGTATACATATATATATGTATATGTATGTATACATATATATGTATATATATGTGTATATATGTATACATATATATTTATCTATATATGCATATGTATATATACATATATATGTATATATATATGCATATGTATGTGTACATATATATATTCATATGTATGTATGCATATATATGTATCTATATATATGCATATGTATGTATACATATATATATATATGCATATGTATGAATGCATATATATGTATATATATGCATATGTATGTATACATATATATGTATATATATTCATATATATGTGTACATATATACGTATATATATGCATGTGTATGTATACATATGTACGTATATATATGCATATGTATGTATACATATATATGTACATATATATGCATATGTATGTATAATATATAAATATATATATATATACATATATATGTATACATACATATGTATATATATGCATATGTATGTATACATATATATGTATATATATGCATATGTATGTATGCATATATATGTATAGATATATGCATATGTATGTATGCATATATATGTATATATATACATATGTATGCATGCATATATATGTATATATATATGCATATGTATGTATGCACATATATGTATATATATGCATACGTATGTATACATATATATGTATGTATACATATATATT
>NC_136482.1:145989850-145999850 GCF_053919585.1 Euprymna scolopes | reverse complement strand
TCCTAAGACTGCCAATCTAGAAAACACGATACTGTGGTGTTGCTTTCCAGCTGACTATAACACGATCGTTTTCAAGTCTAACGTAAATAAGTTCTTGTTGACCCATCCTCGTATATAATTAAACCATATCCAAGTTCCACCATTACTGATCATCACGGTGTTGTCTTACCCTCTACCATAGCACTCATTAATCCTTATCCTAACGTGGCCTCCATGTCTTGATAAGGAAAACCCCCAAGTATAAAACAAAACAAAACAAACAAACAAACAAACAACCCCCCGAGTCATTGAATACGATTAATTGAAGAAAAGTTGTTATCTTATCAATAACAATGCGACACTTTTCAAATGATATTATTACGCAACTTTAACTGACAATAGACAGATTGAGATTTTAACTCGGAGTAACTGCTTCCATAGTCTGCGACTATATCCATTACACCAGTTACGTTACCACTTAAACGGTTGTCTCATGAAAAGTATAACTTTTTATTGTATAATCTAATATGGTGCTGATTAAAAATATGTATATATCTGCATTACTTAATTAAATCCGGGGAATCTTTCTTGTCGTAGTGGATGGTTACATTTATCTCCCGCCAACGATGATAAATGTGGCACAAGGGCCGCAGAGTGGGATTGAAGAGTCAGTGCTTCCGAGGAGGTGCACTCTGACCAGCAAAAAAAAAAAGAAAAAAAGTAGGATCGCCTCATGCGAATAGCAATAAACTAACCCCTTCTCGAAGAGAGAAGGTAAAGCTTGGGAGAGTGAACCTCCTAGAACTGCACGAAACCGCATCATACTGCAATCGAAAAGGGGGAAAAATAATTACAAGAATGGCATAGACTGCTGATTTTGGTGCATAGCGAACAAATCCAGAGTCAGGTGGAAGACGGCTTGAATATCCTTTATGACGTAATAAATGCTTAAGTAACAAAAGGATCACGTGATTCATTAAAACATAAATCATAGATCACGAGTAACATTTGTGTCAGTGAAGGAGAAATCCTTCACGACTGAGACAATTTTTATTTTTGTTCCTTTTCTCCACGTTAAAAAACGACCCTGGTGTCTAACTCTGTCCCGTGGGGAGGCATTGTAAATAGGAACATTTGTGGACAGTGTTTGATTGACTATAGAGAGAGGAAAGATTGACTATAGAGAGAGGAAAGAAAGAAAAGATATATATATATCTTTCTTTTCTTTCCTCTCTCTCCCTCTCTCTCTCTCTCTCTCTCTATATATATATATATATATATATATATATATATATATATATAATACTACAAACATAAGGTCACCTATTAATTCGACACATTCATTAATAAGGATGCGTTTTCTCTAAAACAAATAATAAAAAAAAGGATATAAAAATCAACCGAAATTTTGTATGAGAGAAGTCCTGCCATTGGCTAATGAAAACATTTACCTGTGAAAAGAAATAACAAGTCTCCTGTGCGTCATGAGTAAGTTGCTAGAATCTGTATTAAATACAGAAGTAATCAAACATCTCAACAAAAATAACCTTCTTAGTGACACTCAATATGGTTTCCGTTCTGCTAGATCTACAGCAGATGTCCTTACAGTTATATCGCATAGGATTAGCAAATCTCTCGACGGTGGCAATCTTTCTAGGGCAATTGCTCTTGACATATCTAAAGCCTTTGATAGGGTATGACATAAAGGTTTACTTCATAAGATCGCTAGCTATGGTATAGCTGGAAAAGTCTTCTCAATTATTAAATCATTTCTTTCTGATAGGTTCATAAGAGTAGTAGTTGAGGGGCAAAAATCAGAAGCTCACAGTATTAATGCCGGTGTCCCTCAGGGATCCATCCTGGGCCCAACTCTTTTCCTGATCTACATTAATGATCTTCCAAATCATATCCTTACATCATTTGTAGACATTTATGCTGACGACACTACCATTTATGGTACCACATCTAAGACAGTAAACGAGCAAGTTCTCTCCAATTCTCTCTCCTCTGATCTTGAGCACGTAGTACAATGGGGAAAGGAGTGGCTGGTTACTTTTAATGCATCTAAAACCAAGCTTCTCTCTTTACATCATCAACATTCTGATCCACATTTGTCATCAATTGAAATGAATGGCTCTCGTCTTCAGGAGGCCTCAAGTTTTGACAAGCTTCTGGGCTTGACCATTACTCCTGATCTTAAATGGAACACGTATATCAAATCTGTTGCCAAGGCCGCTGGAAAAATGGTGGGATCTTTCTATCGATCCAGTAGATATCTCACTGCTGATGCTATTCTCTATCTATATAAGAGCCAGGTACGTCCAAGGATGGAATACTGTTGCCACATCTGGGCAGGAGCTGCTAGAAAGGACTTGGCCTGCCTTGATAGAGTTCAAAATAGACTTCGTAGCCTCGTAGGAGATGTCCTTTTCTCCTCCTTGCAACCTCTATCTCACAGAAGAGATGTTGCGAGTTTGTCTCTGATGTATCGTTATTTTCATGGAAAGTGTTCAACTGAGCTTCAATCTATGGTCCCCCCTCGCCAAACTTTCACAAGAAACACTCGTCTAGCTGTAAACACTATCAATAATTTCCCCCACTCTTTATCTGTCCCTAAACCTAAACGTAGATTCCATGAACAAAGCTTCTTTCTTAGAACTGCACGCCTGTGGAATTGTCTTCCGTTTTCCTGCTTTCCGGCTGACTACAATATGGTTTTGTTCAAGTCTAAAGTAAATAAGTTCTTGATGAGCCGTTCCATATAAGTTATTAAATTTACCAAATTTTCATTACTAATGATTACTATATTGACCAACTTCTACTGTACACTCTTTAACCCTTATCCTTGAGTGGCCTCTGGGCCTTGATAATGTGGTGATGCCTTTGTAAAAAAACAAAAACAAAAAAAAACAAAAACAATGAATCTGATTGATTAGCAAGTGAATATAATCACCACGTATATATATATATATATATATATATATATATATATATATATATATATATATATATATAAATTTTAATTCTTGCAGGTTTCGTATATATTAATATAGAGCTAATGTTCTCTCTAACTTGAGATCTTTCAGCTATTATCGAAACCGAGACCAAAACTTATGAAGAATTTTTGGTAAATTTTTATATAAAAAAATAGATGACTTAAATTCCATCAGCTATAATCGAAACCGAACCAAAACTTATGAAGTATTCTTGGGAAAAAACTTTCTTACAATAAATGGAAGTCCATAACAATTAAACGACAGTCACTCAGATGTAAGCGTGACACACGAAATAAATAACACACACGCTATCCTATTAGTATATAGATTATTATCAATAACTAGCAGGCCGTCCGGCGTTGCCCGGTCATAAAATTCGCATGAATGTTATATTTGAATTCATACAGAAACTGAGGCATGTGCATGCGAGTATTATTTTTTTTTAACAATTTATTGTAAGTAAAAAAAAAAAAAAATACCCGAGCTGAGATCGACACAAAAACCTAAAGATCGTGAGTCAAATACGATAACCATTACACCAGCTTGCCACGTGTCAAAAAGAATAAATATTATATTTTAATTCATATAGAGACTAACATGTGTGTGTGAGTATTATTTTTTCTTCTAAGCTGTTCACTTGTTGCAAATAATATATATATATATATATATATATATATATATATATATATATATATATATATATATATATATATATATATATATATATATATTCGAGCTGAGATCAAAACCAAATCAGTGAGTCAAGTACAATAACCAGCTTGACACGTGTTTTCAATCCTACTAATTCTTAACATAAGGAATTTGTCATATGAACGATTCACGCATGTGCATTCATGAAAAGTTGACTAAGAGATAAAACTCCGATGATCCCCAAATACTATTTAAAAAAAAAAAATGATCCTTTAGCAGCCCTTTTTTCCGGATGAAAACCGATAAAATAATTTTCCACATGTCTGAATACCCTATATATCAAATTTCAAGGCGATAGATAAAAATCGTTTAGTATATAGGTTGAAAAGTGTGCTCACACATACATTCTCACTTTTATAGATATACTAGCAGGACGCCCAGCATTGCCCGGTCGTAAAATACTCATAAACGTTATATTTTAATTAATGCAAAATTCGTATTTATTAGAAACAGGAATACCGTATGTATTAAACGTAACGTTAAATTCCTTTAATAAATTAAATATAAAAGCGGAAATAAATTGTGAAATGTGCGTGCGAGTTTTATGTTTTTTTCTAAACAGTTCATTTTTTGTAAGTAAAAAAAGAATATTCGGGCTGAGATCGAAACCAAAACCTAAAGACAGGGAGTGATGTACGATAACCATTAGACAATCTTGACACGTTCTCTAAAACGTGTTTTCAAACCTACTTATTCTTAACAGAAGGAAGCGGCCATGTTTCATGACCGCGCAGCCATTAAATAGTTGACAAAGAGATAAAAATCCCATGACCTCCAATTTCAATTGTGACCCCCTTAGCAGCCCCATTTTCCGGATGAAAACCAGTTATAAACTTAAGGTTAAAAAAGTTAAAATTGAATGAGGTTGTCAAACAATGGATTGAAAAAGCAGGGTTGATTTATTTAAAAGAACGCCTCGCCAAATATTTGTTGGCATTTGGAGACCACGATGTTTTAGTAATCAGGAAAGCAGTTCCGTGGTATTAAATTCTACAGATAAGAGGGTTTTTGAAAAGAAGTTCTGTTTATGGAAGTTTTATTTGATTCCAGGAACAGAGGAAGAAATAGAAGTTATTTAAAATGGTGATAGGTAAACGAGTTCATGCTGTGAATATTTTAAGGAAGGCGTAGTAGAACTGTAGCTCAATCAAACGACTATTATGAAACGAACACACGCACTAGATTACGAACGGAGTTTTTACTTTGTCAAATTAAGAAATTGTACTCTGAGCACCCTCCCTCCTTGACTGAGGCAATTTTTACTTTTGTCTCAATTCAAAGCGCCTCTTTCGGGAAGCTGGATTTTCTCCACATTAAAATCCTACGCCCTCGTGAGGAGACACGCTAGTTGGGGCACGCAGACACATCTCGTCATTATTGTTCCTGTTTACTTGCCTCCCCACGAGCGCAGTGTTAGGCACAAGGTCAGCTTTAATGTGGAGAACACCCAGCTCCCCCCAAAGTTGGTTGGTTGTTTTGTTTTACGGCATATCAACCCTTTTCAGGTTATTTAATGCCGAATCTGGTGATTTTGAAGAACGATTTTTTAATATAGTATATTTGTTTTTTAAGTCGTATTCTATTTAACCCATAGTTGGGACCCTAACAGGTGCTACCACTCTGGGTCAGAGTGAACCTGGGAGCAATGGCAATTAAAGGGTGGCTCCACACTCCCTAAGGCCTGCAAGCTGGGGCCCTCACCATCGGATATAGTTTAAGGTCATATCCAGGACCTCCTCCAAAAGGGATACTCTGGATAGGAACAAAAATAAAAACTGCCCCAGTTTAGGAGAACAGAAAAGATTAAGTGTAGTATCAGAACAGATACTACACTTTAGTTCCTAACCAAAAGGCTTTATTTTTATTGATAACTGAAGCTCCCGCCAATTTCAACGTGTTTCAGCCCAGATTTCGTCAGATTGGTGAATGTTTATGCCTGACGTGACGTTCCATTTCTGCCAAGTGCTACCGAGGGTGTTGATTACGAGACAAGGTGGCTGGTATTAATGATGGTGCTTCTGTCCTTGCCCTTACATTCCTCAGATGTTGGATGCCTCCTGCTTCGAATGTTTTATTACTCTTGTGACAGCTGGCGCTCCATTTCTTTAGATCATGGGCCGATAGCCGAAACGTGTTAAATGGTATGCTGACAGATTTAAGATTACCATGGAGTTCCTCTTTATACCTGAGACACGACATTCCCACGCACATTTTATCGTTCTAAAGTTGGCTGTACACGAAAACTTTAGATATTCTATTATCAGCCAATCTGATAAAATGACCAAAACAGTCGTAATTGGAATTACATAAGAACCAACTCAACACCTTCAGTTCTCCACTTACTGGAGAGCATGTAAGTTCTTGTCTAAGATCCATACAAAATGGTGTCGAGGACGGAAGACTCTATGTACTCTTGTTTTAGGTTCTACTAGATCTCTCTCGCTTTCTCGAGACGATGACGCAACTTACAAAAAGTATTTGTTACTCTGGGTATTTTATGTAAAATTGGACCATCAAAACACGCGTTTGGGGTCACGTTGTGGGACAGATATGCAGAATACATTATTCCAACTCTCTCCCATCCCTCAATTTAAACAAAGTTAGTCGGACATTCGAAAACTCCATAACCATAACTACTGCTTTCGTAATTATATTAAACTAGCGAGGGGAGAAGGCGACCGGCTTTGCCCAGGCGTAAAATACGCTTAAATATGATATTTTAATTTGTCCAGATTTCGTATATATCACTATTAGGCCTGTGACAACAGAATATTCTTTTCATTCTTTTGACTCTCGGGTATATATCCGACACAGACACACTTAATCAACCGAGAACCACATCAGTCTATATAAAAACATATAAGATATTAACGGATATATACTCGAGAGTCAAAACAATGAAAAGAATATGTTGTTGTCACAGCTCTAATTATTATAGAGATGTGATTTCAAAAGTTAAGAAAAAGTATTTAGGTGACATCAGTTAAAATCGAAACCAAAACTGTAACATTTGAAGCTGGTGATGATACAACTGAACCAACGTTTAAACTTCAAGGAAACGAGTAGTTTCCAAGATATGACGAAATTATAGTATCAAAATATGGGGCACCACTTTTCTATATTAATTTAACGTAAAATGAGCACCCAATTTATAGCCACCCTTTTGGGGGAGGGGGCGCCTATTATTTTTTTTTTTTTAGGGATGGTGTTTATTTGGTAATTTAGCCTAGTAGACCCGCAAAAATCCTACCTTAAACAACTTGTTTCCTATAGGCTTTTGGGTGTGCTGAAAAAGAATATTGCATTTAAATTTTCCGCAAATTAGTATTTTTCCGAGTATAAGGCAATGTAATTCTTTATGTTATAAGTGGTGGCTGTTACATGCGCAGGCGCACATATATTTGCTTAATCCCCAGAAAAATATTTATTTGTGGAAAATTTAAATGCGATATTCGTTCTCAGCACACTCGAAAACCTCCATAAACAAGATTTTATGATAGGAGTTGTGTTGGTCTAACAGGCCACAATAAACACCATCCCCTAAAAAATAACAGATCCCTCCCAAAAAGTAGGCATTAAGTGGGTGCTCATTTTACATTAAATTAATGTAGAAAAGTGATCTCCCACTTTTTGAAACTAATTTCTTCATATTTTGAAAACTAATCGTTTCCTGAAATTTTAAACATTAGTTTAGTTTTTAGCATCATCGAAAACCTACAATGGTGATAATTTTAAATTATTTTTTGAGTGTGGAAATATTCTCTTCCTTTACTGAAATATTTTTAGCAGTAAAAAAGTGCCAAAAATAGGCTCTGGATGATGGATGATCTCCTTAATGTGCGACCTTAGGGGCAAATGTCACATAGCCCACTATACAATTCACAGAGTTCGTACAGATTTTTAATGTCCATTTTCAAGGCCTTCTTTAGACAAAATTCCAAAACAGAATTTGGGGGTTGTTTTAAATCCACAGCAATTCAAAATAGTTGTAAAAATCAAATATTCAACAAATAAATATTACTATAACCAATAATAGATACTTTGCAACCAGCATCATTTTTTGGTGTTTTTATAAAGTAGTTTTAAATGCTTTTTATTTCATCCTAAATATTAACCTTCTTTACGGCTTTTAAAATTTCCAACCAAGATGGCTGCCGTCTTGTCCATTTTCGGCTATCACATTTTTTTTGGGGTGGGGTTATTGAAGAATCTCGTCCGCACGTTTTTTTTTTTTTTGGGGGGGGGGGGGTAAAGAATATCATTTTCAGGGCCTTTGCAAAAAAATTTCCATATTTTCAAGGATTTTTCCAAGTAATAATGGAAATAAGGCATTTTTAAGTCTGTACGAACGCTGATTCAGGTCATTACCTTTCCAACGAGCCTTCATTTGTTAAATTCTGATCAATAGTCGCTAAGATTTGAAACTTATAAAACTAACAAAAGAAAAAAAAGAGGTCCCCGCTTTGTTACACGTGACTCTGATTAGGAGATATAATATTTGAGGTGCATGCATTATTTCATGTGTTTTAATATATTTATCGCACGCCATGTCGACTAGATAATCTTCTTTAGATGTTTGATTCATTCTACATGGTGTTTCGGTATGTAATATATATCTCTTTTTCAGATATGCATAATAGGCGAAACGATAGAGACATTTTAACATCGGGAGGTGACGGTGGCTAAGTGGTTAACGACAACGACTAGCAACCTGGGTGTGCCAAGTTCGAATCCAGTTGGTTCCACAGAAACATTTTCACTGTGGAAGTTGGCAACATTCATGTAGTCTCTCCTGTATGTACCCGATGTCTATCTAGAAAGATATCGGAGAAACCAATGCTAACAGCAGAATTATCTGCTTCATACGAAATGAATGGACATCGAAAAAGTGTCAAAAATTAATAAGGAAATACAATATAGACAGGACAAAGAGAAAAAAGAGAGAAGGCAACATGGAATTGATTCCTTCTAGTGTATGTGTATGTATGCATACCTGTGTGTGTATGCCTTTTTTTTTGATAAAGGAATCACCACTTATTAAGGCCCAAAGGGCACTCGAGGACAATGCTTAATAAATGTAATGTGGTAATGTAATAATCGTTGATGTGATGGTGTTAATTGATCATTTATGTGGACAGCCTAACAAGAACTTATTTACATTGGATTTGAAGGCTACCATGTTGTATTCAACCGGGAAGCAGGACAGTGAAACAGTAGCAGTGTCAGATGTTGCCATTAAAAATGAGTGATAAAAATCTGAATAATTAGACTCACTATCTTTCGAAGCTTATAACTACTTGAGAAATGTAATTTAAACCCTATTTTCTTTTCAATAAAAGGAGCAAAAAGATTTAAAGAAATTCAACTCCAATTATCATAAATATATATAAATTCCAAAAAAAATCACTTACCTATAAAAATACTAATCAATGAGTGCTTCCATTCTTCATTTATAAGGATTTGTCCATATCTATATTTTATATTCCATGTACTTTTTTAAATAAAAGAATTTTTAAGCAAGTACCCGAAAAGACCGCGATTTTAAAATCTAATAACATGTGGACATAGAGAGGAGTTGCCTCCCTTTCTTCCAGTTGACAAACACGGAAGCCGAAATGCGCCATAATTAATTATTTAAAAAAAGTAAAAACAACACATTAGATCAAATATATTTCCCGGTAGTAAATATATAAAGAAACAAACATTTGAAGTGCTGATATGGGTCTTATCTCTCCTTTGAATTTCTAACATGTGGTTACTGTCAACAATCAAATTAGTCAAGTATGGGTCACCGTATTTGAAAAATGATCACATTTTAATCATCAAAGTTTACTTAAAAACAATTTTTTTTTCTCTTAAAGAATTACATGAGTTTTTGATTTAAAATATTTTATTTTTTCTTCATGCAATGAATTTTTTTTCAAAAATCTAAAAAAAAAAAAAAAACGAAAAAAAAAAAAACAACAACATTGAATGAAATAGAAAAAATTAATGTAGGTATCCATTTTTTTCAGGACAATATTCCAAAATGTGAGGTTTAATAAAAAAAAAATCAACGTGTTTTTGTTTTTAAAAAAGGTTTTAAGCATTTGACTTTACAGGTAAATTTGCACATAGCTATTCTTTTGTTTTTGTTTTAAATTAGGTTATTTTATTTATTGATCTTTTATCTTCAATTTGTGATATATACAACTTTGGTGAGTAAATTAATTATTTACTTATTAATAGACATTTCGAAATGGGGAGGGGTTAATTAAAAAAAAACGTTTGCCTAGAATATTATATTCGGTTTATTGGAAAGAGCATAAAATTTC
>NC_136482.1:145947350-145982350 GCF_053919585.1 Euprymna scolopes | reverse complement strand
CATAAGCCTGACGAATCCTATAGTGGATGAAACGCCGAATATTCAGTGTAGCTTAATCGCCATATATATTTTATAAATTACTAACTAGCTCTACCTACGTATTGAGCACTTTTGAAGTAAATACTCAAAGTTTACGCATAAATCTATACTTTCGTATATTAATTTTATGTGAGTAAATGAAGTAGCTATGTATATATATGTGTGTGTGTATATGTGTATATACATATATATATATATATATATATATATACTAGCAAAAGTACCCGTCGTTGAGTGGGTTCAAAAACAGCTTACAGAAAATGGACTGTAATTTATGAAAGTATGATAGGTTATGAAAAGGAAGGGTTGTAAAGAGATAGCTTCGAATCTGGAGTTATCAAAACCAAAGCAAAATACAATGAAAGTAAAAATAAAATAGATAAACCCCATAATCTATTATACCATACTTGTTCACACTGAAACACTTATCACAATATTCTGTGGATCTATATTAAAAACCTTGTTAAACTTTGTGACATATTTCTATTCTATGGAGGTCAGGCGCGAACGAACACCACATACTTTTATTATACCATATTTCTTCTAACTGAAACATAATTATCTAAGTATACTTACACAGGTAGATATGAAAAGTCTTTATTAAATTTTGTGCCTATTTCACTCCTATGAAGGTCAGGCGCGAACGCAGACCCCACAATTTTATTATACCCTCCCTATTTAAGTTAAAACATACTTATCAAAGTATTATTATGTACATCTATATCAAAAACACTTGTAAACGTTTTTTTTTTTTTAATTTTTAAATTTTTTATTTCCACACTTTGTGGATCAGGTGCGTACGCGGACCCCACAATTTTAATGAATCATCATTATGTCAGATCAAACATACCCATTCCTGTGTCTCGATATATCTTCTATCATTATATGTGATCAGTTTTCAATAATAGTTCTAATTGCCTGTTCTAATTGAGGACCCACTGCGATGCACCTGGAGGAAGCTTCACATGCCTCTCGCAGTTACGAAGTTCACAATATATTGTAGTCTAGATTGCACTGTAGAGAACCTGTGTGGTATTACAATTTCTCAAATGCGCATGTGATGTTAGGCTGTGTAAGATATTAACTTTGGTCTAAATCACCTATTCCTACTTTCATCGGATTATTTCAGTTATCGATAAACGATACTTATCAAAGACATTCCGACACAAAACCTATCTAAAAACACTACTAGGCACATAAAGTACCTTCGAGTGGAATTTCATAAACCCAGCCGTTTTCGAGTGCACAGGAACACACAGACAGACATGGTTCCTTTCATATATATATATATATATATATATATATATATATATATATATATATATATATATATATATAATCATTATGTGCGCCTTTTAATTAATATAAACTCACACATAGTTAAACAGAAACACTAAAAACACATACGTACGCTTATTCGTATGTGTATGTTTATGTTTGTCTCTCCGTACAATTTGATTGTACTTGTCTATGTGTAATTACTGAAAGTTAACGATGTAAACCAACCGAAAGTCAACATTCATACAAACGGTCTAATTTTTCTCCTCCAAAAATTAAAAAAGAAAAAAAAACTTTGCTTTGCGTGTCTAACGCTCGTTTTTAACGTATAAAGGAAACGCTTTCACAAACATGGCTGTCTCCGATGTCCGTAATTTCGGTAGCCTTGTGTCCCCCCCCCCTAACTCCTGCTTTCTATTCCCACATTCCATTACCGTGTGAAAGGACTTCCGTGCTCAGTGTACATTTTAAAGGACATTCTCCGCAAAAACATCCAAACTTCACCAAAATAAACAGAGAAGGACTGAAAAGCACTTAAAATGAAAGACTTTCCAACCGAGCGGATGTTTTTACACGTACCGTTCGAGAACAGAGAATGAGGACAAGTCAGATAATTTTTAAAGATTTTTGGCGACTCGAAATTTCCACCCTCTCTTCAAATCTGGATGAAACTAGTCGCACAATTCACATATAATAAGAATCAGAACAAATACATAGAAGCCATTGGCGAGGCTGCAAAAAAAAAAAAGGAAACAAGCCGCGCGTGCGTGCCCCCCACCCTCTTGTCCTGCATGTGAGATGACGCCACAAAAAATAGTGAAGAAATGATGAATATGAGAAGTGTGAAGGAAGGGCAAATGTTGCTTTCACATTTTGGCCAAGTTTCAGAAAAATCTAATGGATGGGGCAAAAGTTATGGCTAAAAAAAAAATGTAATTTTTGCAATTTTGGGGCATTTGTGACCGCTTTTGAGCTCATTGGAATCCAAGTGAAAATGGACAAACGTCAAACGATGCAGTTTCACACCTTGGGACATGTATATTTCAATTCAGCACCATAGAACATATCAAATTCTTGAGTAATATGAAAAAAGAGCCCCCAAAACACATGTTTTTTTAGCACTAAAAGTCCCAGAGGGATGCGAACCAGAATTTTACAAGGGTCACTCATACTGAATTTATATTAAGAACAATGGCCTCCACATTTTGGCCAAGTTACAAGAAAATCTAATGGATAGATCAAACGCTATGGGGGATTAAACGCTATGGGGCAAAAAGTGTAATTTTTGGCTATTTTGGGATAATTTTGACCTCTTTTGAGCCCATGGGGACCCTGAATCCCAGTATAAATGGATAACGGTGCAGTTTCAGGCCTTAACACATGTATATTTGAGTTGACCACCGTGAACATAGTCAGATATATCAAGTTTTTGTTGAGAAATATGAAAAAAGAGCCACAAAAAAGAGGCGTTTTTAGCACTGAAAGTCCCCGGGGACGCGAACCAGAATTTTGCCAGGGTAACCCATATTGGAGTAATAACAATAGGCTCCACATTTTGGCCAAGTTTCAAAAACCTAATGGATGGATTTTGAAGTTAAAAACCATAAACACTTTCTTGCCAACTTGATATGAATCAAAACTAATACTAGAAGACGTTGCTGAGGATGCTGCTTCCAAAAGTTAACTCCTCTATTTTCATGACAAGTGCTCGTTTGAGCTTCAATCTATGCACCCCTCCCCGGCCGGACTTTCACGAAAAACACCCATGTAGCTGAAACCACTATCAATAATCCCCCCCACTCTTTATCTTTACCTAAACGCAGATTCTATGAACAAAGCTTCTTTTTTAAAACTGCACGCCTTTGGAACCCTGTTCCGTTTACCTGCTTTCCAACTGACTACAATAGGGTTGTCTTCAAATCCAACGTGAACAAATTCTTGATGAGCCGTCCCCTTATGTAACCCAATTTACATACATTCCAAAACATACAATTACTACATGTTCTCCTTGACCATCTTCCCCTTGACCACCATACACTCATTAACCCTTATCCTCGAGTGGTTTCCTGCTCTTGATAAGTGGTAATTCTTTTGTAAAAAAAAAAAAAGAAAGTAGCAACAATATTTAAAAATATTTTAGCGTAAATACAATGTATTATGAACCGCTGATGCTATCGCTCCCAGAATATAAACTGTAAAACGCCCTTCTGGAACTAACGCTGGTTTGTTCCTATTTACTAGCCTCGCCACGAGGGCAGAGTTAGGCACCAAGATCGGTTTTTAATGTGGGGAGAGAACAAAGATAAAAATTGTCTCAGCCGTGAAGGATTTCTCCTCCATTAATCGAGAACAACAAATTGAAGTGTAGCATCGGAACAGATAGTACACTTTGATCTTAGCCCGAACCCTGGTTTCTTGTTAACATTAAACGACCTCGCAAACAAAGCCCGCATTTTTGCTTTTTAGTTCTTTCATATTTTTTCTTTAGATTTTTTGCATTGTTCCTGTCAGTTGAAGATGATCTGAAGAAGAAATGAAAGCACGCATGATATATATAGAATAACCAATATGTATTTATAGAGATATATACATGTAGATGCTAGTATGAACAAATATTAATATAACTAGCTCTATTTGCTATTGGGTACTTTTACGTTGGATATTCTTTGAATTTTTATCTTACGAATACATTTTTAAGCTGGAGAATGCAGGATCAAACATACCCATTCCTGTGTCTCGATACATCTTCTATCATTATATGTAATTAGTTTTTTTAAAATAGTCAACCATATAGGGGCCTATTCGTGACCACACACACACACACACACACACACACACACACACACACACACACACACACACACACACACACACACACACACACACACACACACACATTCAGCTTTATATTATAGATATAACAGTCCGCCCAACATTGCCCTGTCGTAAAATACGCTTAAATATGATATTTTGATTAGTGCAGATTTTGTATTAATTATATTATATTAAAGCCAATATATAGTAATGATTTAAAAAGTAAAAAAAAAAATGACTTTTACATTACCACCGAGAATAGAAACCGAAACATTTAACTTTCGAT
Source organism: Euprymna scolopes (assembly GCF_053919585.1). Classification (NCBI taxonomy): domain Eukaryota; kingdom Metazoa; phylum Mollusca; class Cephalopoda; order Sepiida; family Sepiolidae; genus Euprymna; species Euprymna scolopes. The sequence continues at coordinate 145,977,933 of NC_136482.1, read as the reverse complement.
TTACTTTTTCCTTTGATTTTATTGCCTGAACTATAAAGACATGTTTTCTGCAAGGCTAGAAACTAAAACATGAACCAGTAGCTATTACGTTACGCATACATATTCGTAATGCCGTCGTTCGACCTTCACCTGGTAGATTCCAATTTTTTTTTAATTTTCACACTTTTGCACCGATTTTCCCCAGCTAAAACCCAAATATAAAGTTTCGCATGGGTTCGAATACACTATATATTAAGCTTCATGTCTGTACACCAAAAAACTGACAGAGGAGTTTGGTAGGCAAATTTTTTTAAACAAATATATATGGAAAGAGGTTTGTGTTTACTATAACCTTTTTATGCAAATATTACGCAAGTATAAATCCTGTAGAATATCTGCATGAATATAATTACACGTAATAGGTAACTAAAGATGATCATCCCATAAGAAAACGGAAAAAAAACTAATAGGAAATTAATTAAAATGAATGTTTATAATAATATGCAAGGTCTTTTGCAGATTAAGGGGTTTTAATATGAATATCAATACACAAAACCCCTAAATTTACATGAATATATATATATGTGTGTGTGTGCATATATATATATATATATATATATATATATATATATATATATATATATATATTGCAGCATTAAGAATTGATTATATAATTTTATAAATTTAATTTAAAAAAATTCTTAATGCTGCAATATTTTAAGTTATAAATTTATTATATTTTTTACTAGAATATCTTGTCCTTTTCTTTTACCGTTTTAAAAACTAGTTCTTTATTTTTCTATGCTCGTATTTTTCTATTGTAATCCATGATTTTCCAGTCTTCCAATAAATTCGCTTGTTATTAGCTTAATTTCAGTCTTATTATTTTTGACCCCATAAACACATATGTAATAGCGATGTATGGCACTCGTCTGCTTTCAATAAAATCACTCTAATTATCTCCCTTTCATACTTCCACTCTCTCTGTTTCACTTGTTATTTCTTTTTTAGCAACAGCAGTGAATTAGTAGCAACAGTAGTCGCTGAAGCGACGTGGTTTCTGTGGAAACCAGTCATAAAAAGTGTCGCTCACCTCCTTACATATTTTTACGATTTTGAACACTAAAACATTCATCATAACTTTTGTTTTACTGAACGAAAATCTAATATTTTTTTACACAATATATCTAAGAGGGTGATCTATAAACTAATAAGTATTTGAAATTTGGTCGAAAAATGAATGAGCGGTGAAGCTTTAAAGCAAAACTGTCACTTAACTGTCACTATTCAAATTCGGTAGTGTTTGAATTGATGTGTGTGTGTATGCGTGCGTGCGTGTTTTGGAAAAGATTAACAGTCTGACCAAACATTTCAAATGTAAAATACGAAATGTGTGATTTCCTAAAAAAACGTTTGCGTGTGAATCGATGCTAGTGTATAAAAATAGTAAAGGCGGCAGAGATTACAAACTGACAAAAGAATAGAAACGTGCGTGTTAGCATGTATAGGTATGTATGCTTTTGTGCGTTTTGCGTGTGCTTATCTGTTTATGCGCCCGTGTCTATGTATGTGTGGAGGGGGACATATCCGAATAAAATAGCACCTTTCTCTGAAATACCGAACGAGTTTAACAAACGATTGCTGGTCCCACCTGTGCGCACCTGGCTGCCAGGGACAAAGTAAGCAGAGACACTGGAACTGATAAAGAAAAAGAGTTGATGGTGGAGGCGGTTGCGTGTTAAATCGAGACACCTGGGGAAAGTCCATGGCGCAGTAATTGTTGATAGTACCTATTTACAATGCCTCCCCACAGGACAGAGTTAGACACCAGGGTCGTTTTTTTTAATGTGGAGAAAAGGAACAAAAATAAAAATTGTCTCAGTCGTGAAGGATTTCTCCTCCACTGACAGCGAGCAAGAAATTGAAGTGCAGCATCTGAAGAACAGATGGTATTTATTTGCTCCCCCCACCGAGCAAATTAGGCACAAGGCCGATTTTTAATGTGAGGAGTGAAGGGGAAAAGGGGACCAACTCCCCGGGGAGAAGGGGAGCTGGATAGTGACAATTGGTATGAAGGGTTGCCCCTACAGTGACCAAGGTCTTATATGTGGGGTTGCTCCCACATATGGTCTTTGCTTGCAGTATCTGCCGGAACAGATACTACACTTTTATCCCGGTCCGAAGGCCAAATTGTTGATAGTAGTGAAACTTGAACTATTTCGACCTCGTTTTATGCGCCCCTTACCGTCCTTTCCCCTCGTATCTGTACTATTCCCATCTTGTGTACATTTTCTTTTGGAGACCAAATATCAACCTTGCCATTAATAGTATTGCTAAAAGGCTAATAAGGGTCTCAATACCGACAATTCTCCCCAGAATACTCATTAAAAAACCTACGATACGTCTTTCCAAATGTTGACAGAGTTCAACATAAACTTCGTAGCCTAGTGGGGATGCCCTTTTCTCTTCCTTGCAGCCTCTTTCTCGCAGAAGAAACGTTGCGAGCCTGTCTCTGCTTTATCGTTATTTTCACGGCAATTGCTCGTCTGAGCTCCAATCTATGGTCCTTCCTCGCCAAACTTTAACGAGAAACACTCGTCTAGTTGAAAACACTATCAATGATTTCCCCCACTTTTCATCTGTGTCTAAACCAAGCAAGGATACTTGGCGGTGCCCGAATTTTTAATAAGGGACGTTGTGTATTATTGTTCCTAGTGCTGATCCCCTATATTTCTATTTTCGTATTATTAGAGTTATTCTATTGCTGTCATCTCCAGCGTTATTCTTACAATGTTTCTGAAATGACCTTTCGCGTAACGGACCGACAAGATACACCTGGAGAAGGCCGGAGGTTACATCGACCGAAACGTTGCGACAATAAGACTAGTAGTCCGAATACTGCAAATAATACAAATTATGAATTCTGAATCTAAAAAAATAAGAAACATAATATTGGGTTGAAAAGAAGGTTCTTGCGGAATTTTTAATTTGGATTTCAAATGATGTATTTTTTCAAATAAGTTTTCATTATATATCATTTTAAATAACGTCTTTCGCTTTATCTAGTCGTTTAAATTACACTCGTTTTTAAACAATTATGTCCTCTTTTCAGAGGTTGAACACAAGAGGGTGAAAAAAGCAAATTCGCACATTTTTTTTAAATTTTAATTCAAGGTAGGTCGAAAAGCTGTTGAAACAGCTCGCAATATCAACGAAGTGTTTTGCCCAGGAACCACCACTGAACGCACAGTACAATGGTGATTTAAGAAATTTTGTGGTGGCGACGAGTGTCTTGAAGATGATGAGCGTAGTAGTCGACCAACCCTAACCCTAACCGGCCATCGGATGTTGACAACGAGCAATTTAGAGACTTAGTCGAAGTCAATCCACGCATAACTATTCGAGAACTTGCTTCTGAATTAGATGCAACGTATACGACGATTTCTAACTACTTGAGAGAGATAGGAAAGACAAAAAAAAAAAATTGATAAACGGGTGCCTTGACCACCAAAAGAAACGCTATTTTGAAGTGTCATCTTCCCTTCTTTTACACAACAAGAATGACCTGTTTCTCGACCAGGTTGTGACTTGCGATACAAAGTGTGTTTATTTACGACAACTGACGCTCAGCTCAGTGGTTAGACGCCGACAAAGCTCCACAACACTTTCTGAAACCAGAGTTGCACCAAAAGAAGGTCATGTTGACTGTTTGGTGGTTTGCGACCGGTCTAATTCATGAAAGTTTTTTGAATGCAGGTGAAACAATTAAGGCGGAGGAATACTGTCAAGAAATGGATGAAATGGATTAGAAACTTCGACAATAACTCAGCATTAGTCAACAGAAAAGGCTCAATTTTCCTCCACGACAATGCCCGACCGCACGTTGCTAAAATGACCCTCAGAAGTTGAACGAACTGGGCTACGAAACCCCGACTAATCCGCCATACTCTTCAGCCCTCTCACCTCCCGACTACCACTTTTTCAATTTAAATAATGCTTTATTTTAAGAATTAAAAATTAATATTTCCTAGAATAAACATGAATTTAATAGGAATAATTTTATATTACTTTTTTCGGGCTATAAATTACGATATTAGAAAATTAATAAATTGTTATCGACAAGGAAAATTTGTCACTTAAGACCTTCCACAGGAACTGGAAGTTAATTGTTTTAGGTGTTGTCTGCTTAAATGCATTATGATTTCTGGAACCACACACACACACACACACAAACACACACACACACACACACACACACACACACACATGATAATTATGCATTTGGTCCACACACACACACACACACACACACACACACACGCACACACACACATATGATAATTATGCATTTAGGAAAACTCGTCGCCGGAAAGCTCGTCTCCAGAAAATTCGTCCCCTTTTGCTAAGTAGGAAAACTGGTCCCTTCTTGAATAAATATCGATTGAAAACACATTTTATGACCGTTTTTTGAAGAAGATATTGTCTTTAAAAGAGAATACACATCCCATAATATGTTTTTAAAATATTGGTATTCTTTTTAAAATTAGGTCCACCTCCGCAATTTTCTTTTACTTGTTTACTGTTGTTTTGAAAAAAATTAAATTGATTTTTCTAAGTGTTCGTTTTCTACCTAGCTTTGAAAGTTTTTGGTCTCTCAACTTATTGTAAAGAGTTTATTTAGTTAAAAACAAAAGTATTGTCGAGTGTTACTTATGAACAAAAATGTCCGACATAAGAGGATCACGTCTAAGGAGGATAATTGCTCAAAAATAGAAAATTAAAGACAATGTTAAGGTAGATATAGTTTTAAAACGACCCACCCCCCAAAAGAAAATAAATTTGTATATTTTTAGGTAATAATGCACATCCCGTAATATTTAAAAAAATATTTTTACATGTTTATTGTTTAAAAAAAATTTAATTGATTTTTCTAAGTTTTCGTTTTCTACCTAGCTTTGTAAGTTTTTGGTGTTTAAACTTATTTTAAACAGTTTATTTAGTTAAAAAAAGAAATAACAAGCAATGTCGCACTCGACATTACTTAGTCAATAATTTTGAACAAAAAAAAAAGTCCAAAATTAAAGAAAATACTGAGGTAGATATAGTTTTAAAACGAGCCTCCCCCACCTCCAAAAGAAAATGAATTTGTATATTTTTAAGTACTGCACAAGTGCCCCCAAAATGACTTTTAAACGATAAGCTCCCCTCCCCATCTTAAGAATGGCTTTCGAAATTATTATTTTAGCGCGGTACCAAAATTACATAAGACCGTGTTTTCTTTTTTGTTGTTTTGTAATAACACAAGAATTATTTAAACTAAATTAATTCTTCTAAATAAAATAATTGCTTTCATTGATAATACGTATTTTCTTTCTTTATTTTTGTTTCGTAATGACACAAAAAGTGTTAAAACTAGAGTATTTTTAAAAATAAATATTTGGTTTCGTTTTTCGTATCTTAACTTCGTGATCAAGTTTATTTTTTGTAAGCAAGAGTTAAAATAATTTTTAAAAATATTATGGGGTGCATCTCCTTCAAGAACGGCAATAAAATGTGTTTTCAATCGATATTTATTCAATAAGGGACCAGTTTTCCTACCTAGCAAAAAGGGGGGGGGATTTTTCCGGGTACGAGTTTAGTTTCTAAGCCATTCTTAAAATAATTAAATTAAAAAAAAATTAAATTACGAGCCATTACAATGAATTATATTAAATTATACATTCTCTGTTTTATCGTTATTTTCATGGCAAGTGCTCGTTTGAGCTCCAATCTACACTTCCCCCTCGCCAAACTTTCACGAAAAACACTCATCTAGTTGAAACCATTATCAATAATTTCTCCCAGTCTTTATCTGTGCCTAAACCTTAACGGAGATTTCATGAACAAAGCTTTTTTCTTAGAACTGCACACCCGTGGAACTCTCTTTCGTTCCCCTGTTTTCCAGTTGACTACAATATGATCATCTTCAAGTCCAACGTAAACAAGTTCTTGATGAGCCGTACCCCTTAAATAATCCAATTTACCGAATTTCCACTACTAACGATTACTACGATATTGTCCCATAGACCTCTGTACACACATTAACCCTTATACTCGAGTGGCCTTCAAGCCTTGATAAGTGGTGACTCCATTGATAATATCGTTAAAACTGACCACTTATAGTACATGATAAAGGGGTGGGGTTAGCGTTAAGATTAGTGTTAGCCTACAATTAATCCCTGTTTAAAAATAATTACATTTAACTGCTTCTCCCAAATACGTAAAGATCAGAAAAAGGATTCACTGTCAGTAAGTGACTCAAATAGAATTTAAAATGATGCAAAGTTATGTAAAAAAAAAAAAAAAAAAAAAAAATGTAAAACATTAAAATTACAAGCTATTTCAATGGTGTTTGGAGGTATGTGTTGATCAAAAAAAAAAAAAAAAAAAAATGGTAGTGGGCAGGCAAACTTGAACCCGTACCGCGAAGGAGGAAAAAAACGTGAAAAACAAGTGACGGCTTTGCCATTGCATCCGTCGTCAAACCGGAAGTAGCGAAGGTTTAAATCAAAGCTAGTCAATCGAAAAGATAGGATGATTTTCAAAAATATCGGCGAAAAAGTGACCCCTTCTTGTAGAAAAGTGCCCAGTTGAGGGTGAAGTAATTAATGTTTTTTGGTAATTTTTCGATATTTGGCGTCCGAAGGATCGAGCTTCAAAACGATACCGATCTTGTGAAAATCCGTCGCCCCTGTGGAAAGTTTTAGGATGACATACGTACATACATACATACATACATTTAAACTGACAGGTGAGATTTGTATTATAGATTACAATTAAATTAAAAAATTAAAATTACCAGCTGTTATGTTTATATGCGATTTAAACCCTGGTTTTTCTTCAATATAGAGTAAAAATTACGATGAATTAATTTGCCTTTACTACTTTTTACTTGTATTTTTTGTTATGGGTGTCGAAAATTAGTGTTATACCTTGTATGATACCATAGTTCCTGACTCCCAAAAATATACAACAAAGGCAGTATATATTTGCTAATAATAACATATTCTCGTTATATTTTGAATAGTAAAGAATCCATTAAAAAAGTAAAGAATCCACGAAAAAAATTAATAGGTACCTTTTGCCTTTTTTCTCACATAGGTTAAACGTATCTCTAATCTGACGATTTCAAAAGAAAACAACTAAAAGGTTTTGCGACTCCCCGTCTTTTATCATTAACAGCTGCGAGCCGAGCTGCGGTCTTTTGTCCGATATTAAACGTCGGTCTTTTACAACCGCGGCCATAAACCGCGGTTTTACGCTATTCCATACTATCAAAGTTCAAAATTCGCGATTTCCCCGCCAGCTGCTTCTTTGATGACCTCTTTTACGACCCTCCCCTGAACCGACTCCCCCCCCCACACAAACATACACTCCTGTAGGTTTCTGTCCTTGGGAACAAACAAAAAACACGTCCGCTCCTTCGCTACTATTTGATAAGCTCAATAAAAAGAAGAGAATCTCAACACAAACCGTGGGATTCGCTGGCGTTTCTTTAGAATGTCTTAGATTTATTCGCGTTGGTTATCTTGAACTCTTCAGCTCTGTTCGTTCGATTTTTGCAATATATATATATATATATATATATATATATATATATATATATATATATATATATATATATATATATATATTCCGCAATACGACACGATGTCTTTAAATTAGAAGAACGTCTTCTAGATATGTCCGTTTGCAATAGGCCTTGATTCTCTTCCATTAAACAGTTGCTGCGTTGGTTTCATGGTTCTAAGCGCTTAAACAAAAGTTAAAATGGTTTCGAATCGCGTGATCAGTAGAACAATAATCCTCCACACTGATGATTCCCGGAAAAGGATGAAATACATGTGTAAGTAGATAAGAATTACAAAATTTTCCTCGCAATATTGTGTGTGTGTGTGTATATATATATATATATATATATATATATATATATATATATATATATATATATATTATGAGGAAAATTTTATAATTCTTATTCAAAATCGTATTATGTAAGCAAATAATAACGTAATTGCAGCTTCTCTTCCAATTTTCGGATTTTTAAATCATGTCCAAACGCATTTTATTTCCTTTTGGTAGATTGATAGTTACTGTTTCTTCTGATGAGTTTTAGGCTAAATAGATTCCTTGATTGATATAATAATTAAGTGTTATTATTATTATTATTATTATTTGTAGTAGTAGTAGTAACAGCAGCAGCAACAGTTTTCACACAGCCCATCATCAAAGAAGGGTCTCTGGGAACAACCTGCGGTGTTCCCTGAAGTCTGAGTGACAACAAGCCTCCCCAGATTTCCAGTACTCATCACCTCTTTCGATAACCTTTGCAAATTAGTTTGCGTATTCGCAATAGCTGTTTACGATTGATTTCTCATTTGTAGCGACTATTGGTCTTCACTGGAATGTGGGTGGCAATAAGCCTCCCCAAGGTCCCAGTCCTCCTAGCATTCATCCAGTGGAGGTCTGGTCAATGCTTTTTCTCCTCGGTCGTTCCATCCTCCTTGACCCTTCTGGATTATTTGGTGTAGTGCCAGTTTATACCGACACTACAATTATTATTCTTATTGTTGTTGTTTTTTTTTTTTTGTTTAAAAAAAAAATTTTTTTTTTAACAGCTTCCAAAACATTTAATCTTTTAATGCGTGAGGATTTGCTAAGAATGTTAAAGCCAGTTTAAATGACTTTCTACTCGACGGTCCAATTTTTTTTTCAAATTTCTTTTAAATTTCGAACAGTCTCAAAGTAATTATGCCTTGTTTTTCAATTATTAACAAAGATTAAAATGACCGACTTTTTTTTTTTTACTAAAGAAACAAAAATGCACTCTGTTGGATGCAATTTCGTAATTAAATTATTTTAAAAATTGTATTACTGCATTTCTGATTTCAATAAATATTCTATTAATAATCAAAGAAAAAAAATCATTGTGTAATTAGAACATGGAACACATACATGATATTTGTTGCCAAGATCACTGGAAAAATGTTTGGATCACTCTACTGCTCTAGTAGGTATCTCACTGTTGATGCAATCCTGTATCTGCATAAGAGCCAGATACCCCTTCAAATAGAGTACTGTTGCCACACCTGGGCAGGAGCTGCTCGACGCGAACTATCCAGACTTGGTAGAGGTCAAAACTGGCTTCAAAACCGTATAGGCAATGCCCCTTTCTCTTTCCTGCAACTTCTTTCCCACAGAAGAGACGTTCGACTCTGTCTCTGCTCTATCGTTATTTTCATGACAAGTGTTCGGTTGAACTCCAATCTATGGTCCTCCTTGTCAAGCTTTCACAAAGAACACTCGACTAGCTACAACCACCACATACGATTTCCCCCACTCTATGTGTACCTAAATCTAAACGCAGATTGCATGAACAAAGCTTCTTTCTCAGAACTGCCCGCCTGTGGAACACTGTTCTGCTGACCTGCTTCCTGGTTGAATACAACATGGTGGCCTTCAAATCCAATGAAGACAAGTTTTTGTTGAGCAGTCCCCATAAATAATCAAATTCTACCCAATTCACACCATAAAATATTACAGCACTACCATCTTACATTCATTAATCTTTATGCTCGAGTGGCTTTCGGGCCTTGATAAATGGTGATTCCCAAATAAAAAAAAAATAAAAGTTACCATGACGCGAGGAACAAACACACACACACACACACACACACACACACACACACACACACACACACACACACACACACGTGTCGAATTATTTTTACAATAACAATTATTAATTGTCGCATAATTTTATTAATGTAAAAGATGTAGGAGATAGTTTTAAAATGGTGTAATAATGGTTATCGTGCTTCCACATAACGATGGGCTACACTGTAGAATAGACGAGGCAGACATTAGTAGGGAAACCAATCTTGGAGAAGGAAAACATCGAAATAACACCGAAATAATACTGGTGTTTTCTCACTGGACACCTGATAATCATTTACCCTTAACCTCGTGTGGCATTTGAACCTCATAAGCGGAGACAATCCCTAGTACACCCTACCAAAAAAACAAAAAAAACAAAACAAAAACAAAACAAAGAAAACAACAACAACAACAACAACAACAACAACAACAACAACAACAACAACCATTATCCGTTGGTTTCCAGTCATATAAAATTTCAATAATATCGGGTGAGGAAATGCAACCCTTATTAGTTATAAAATCCTTGCTAGATAGCTTTCTGAGTTTTTTTGTTTAAGATCCCCATCACTTATGGTACAAACACACAAACAAACAAACAAACAAACAAACAAACAACAACAACAACAACAACAACAAAAAACGTTAGTCATGCTCAGTGCGCACACATGCCCGTGACCTATTTGTGTGAGCCCATTCTAGATATTAGAATTAGGTTAGCATTAGATAATACAAAATACAAAATAAACGCCACTGTGGAATGCATTGCGGAACGTTGAACATCTATTTGTGTGAGTTTATTTCGAGGCAGAAATATAAAGGAAACAAATGTTTCATGTAAATACGCAATTACATGAAAGGATACTATCCTTTTGAATAAGTAATTAACTGTTTTGTCTGCAACTCGCATTTTGTTTGTATTTTGGGTGTCCGAGATATATGTTTGAGGGGGTGCGAAGTTATTCTTCTACAAAAGGATCTTAAAATATATATATATATATATATATATATATATATATATATATATATATATATATATATGGTATTTGTACAAAGAAAGGCGAGAGATCGATTTTTATTTAAGATTAAAGAATCAGGGGACATAACTCAGATTGCATATTTTAGATTAATTTCAACTCCAGAGTTCCAATATCAGAGAAACGCAATATGAATGTTATAACATTACCCACGTTTACACACGTAACCCACACGTTGTATGCGCTCTCCGTCGCAAAGGAACAGAAGACAAGCAATAACTCATCTCACTTTTTCGTGTTGTAAGAGCAACATTTATTCCCGAGTACTTTCCAGAATAAAACGTGGTCGTGAACGTGCTCTTGAACCTCATCACCGTCTCTAACGTGATCGTCTTCTCTAATGTGCTCTTTCTCTTTTTTTATAGTCTTACTTTTTTTTTTTCGTGGCGTCATTTCGCACACGGCTTGGTATTTATATATAGCCGCCCGTTTACAATGTCAATACGTTAAACATCGAAGATTCAGTTAATTTTTCAATGGATACGGTCAAATTGGTCGACTTTCTGCAATCGTAGAAATTATTGGCTGGTAACATTACTTGTTTTTGTCAGAGTTCTATGAAAATTTGCGAAAACAGAAAACTGGAAAAAAAAAAACATTCACACAGTTTTTAATACGTAATCAATTTTTTTTTTTTTTGTCTACAATTCGCATTTTGTCTTTTGGGGGTCCGAGATATATATTTGAGGGGGTGGAGAGAGAGAGTGACTATTCTACAAAAAAAAAAAAAAAAGATCTGACCCCTTTTCAAATAATATATATGCTGCTTATTGTTCGTTATTTATTTAAATTAAAATTAAATTAAAAAAAAATTAAAATTCGGTATTTAATTAAATGAATATTTCAGAACTGATTTTTTTTATTATCTCCCTTGTTTGATCTTTTGTTTTTCTTTGTACAAGCACTGAATCTACTCTGTTTCTCTAGTGAAAAAAAATGGGCAAACTTTAATTTGATTGACGTGTTTTATGGTATAACGGATGTTGCAAGTTATGAGTTCTTGCTTTCTGGATCTTGTCCCAACATTTACAGTGTTCAACTCGAGATAATGCTTAGGAAATCTTGATGAATTGGATTCTGCCTCATGAAGGGAAATGAGTGCGGACTGAGTAGAGGGGAAGGGGGGGGGGGGTACGGTCCGACAAGACGATTGGGTAAAATAATGAAAGGAAAGAATTAGTTCAAGTTTCACTTGTTTTGCTTTACATCTATTTGTATTTTCTTTAATCACTTGTTTGTGGTGCTTATTGCTTTCTGAATGAAAATTGTTGGTTACTGCACCCCCATTTCGCTCGAGAGATCCCTTTAAAATGGGTGGAGCGGGTGAGAGTAAGGTTACCACTTACAATTGTGGACACCTGCAAAATCTATTTCAAGTGCGTGGTGGAGGGAATGGGAGAGAGAGAGAGAGAGAGAGAGAGAGAGAGAGAGAGAGAGAGAAAGTGGGGGGATAGTGTGTGTGTGTGTGTGTGTGTGTGTGTGAAAGAGAGAGAAAGAGGGTGTTGTTAGCTTCGTTTCAGTAGACCCCACAGGTGGGCGAACGTGTACTGCTGGAGCCCCTATGTTATGGTGGAAAAGAACGTTAGAAGCCAGGACAGGAAGCACGGGTTGGATCGCAACAAGAACCGGCAAGTGCATAAAACTCGGCCCTTGTTCGGATATTCGCTTTAATACTTACAAAGAAATATACAAATGTTCACAGGTGTCTGATAGAAACCGGATACTAGAGAAAAGTGCAGCAAATTAGAACAGTATTAGAACTTGTTGAATAGGAAGTTTACATGCACACACACATACATACACATATATTTTATTTTACTTCAGTTGAAATTCTCAGAAATCAAGGGGCCCACTACTCGGGGCTAACACTTGAACTCTCTATGAAATACATGGATATTCAAATGTTCCATTAAAGTTCTTTATCTCTCAAACTCTGAGTTAGTAAAGAAATTGAGAACATAATCCCCCCCCCCAATCAACCATTTTCATACGTTGTAGTATATCTTTCGTTTTGGTCTCTTGATTTTACTGGATTCCAGGACAAGAATTTATCTAGTCTGGTGGAGTATCCAGCTTCGTGTTATTACTTGAGGTAACATCACTTGGAGAAGGTGCACCATTTCGTGTAAAAGCTAATGTGGGTTAACCATAGAGAGGAGATCTTATTTGGGAAGCGGATACTATGTGATTTTGGATATTTAGTCAAGGTTTATTTCCAGAGAAAAGTATCCTCATGCCAAGTTGTTCTGACAAACCCCTGTACAGAGAGACCTTATGCACTCTAGGATAGTGTCTAGTAGGCATTCAAGTGTGTGTGTGTGTGCGTGCATGTGTGTGCGTGTATGCGTGTGTGTGAATTTATGTGAAAATGGCACATGTAAAAATGGCACGAGGGAAAAATATAGATGAAAATCAAAATCTTCGATACAACACAGAAAAGGGAGAACATTGAAAAGTTTTACAAATTAAAAAGAAATTATATCTATGAAGACCGTAAAGAAATGAGATTCTACTTTTTTAGGTGATTTCATGTAAGCACCTGAAAAAATATATTTCAGACTCTATGGTATTGCGTTCCACTAACGGTCAGTTCTTGGAAAGAAACTCTACTCATGGAAGTGGCGAAGAATGTGTTTTCTAGTGAGTATTATAATTTTGAACCATTTTTGGAGTCTGATTTCTTAAACTTATTAAAGAACCGGCAGGGAGACCCAACGTTGCCCGAGATTGAATGATGATCAACGAATGTTTAACATTTCCATATCTTTATTGTCATCAAAATCGATGGAATCGCCCATTTTTCAATCAAATCGATTGACTGCCTGCCTTAGTTGGGGACCTATCGCGATGCATTTTGAGGAAGCTTCACATGCCTCTCGCAGTGACTTAGTTTACAAAAAATTGTAGTCCACATTGCACTGTAGAGAACCTACTACTGATCTTATAAAATTATTTTTTTTTATATATAATGGTTTGCATTCAAGTTAAAAATGCAAAAGTCAAGTATCATGCTTCAATTGTGCTCCGAACAAAAACATTCATTTCAAACACTCCCCTGTCATATTGAAGAACCTACTGTTGATCTTAGATGCAGAGCCTTTCGGCTTGTGTGGTAATAAAAATTCTTAAATGCACTTGTGATGTTAGGCTGTGTAAGGTGTTAACTTTTGGTCAAAATTGCCTGTTCCTTCTTTCATCGGATTTTTTCCATACTTATCGAAGACATTCTGATACAAAACCTAATATATTCCGTTTCTCTCGTGAAAAAAAAAAAAACGAAACAAAACTGGTAAACTTTAATTTGGTTGATATGTTTTATGGTATATCACAAACACACACGTACACGCAACAGAGAGAAAGTTCGGGTTTGTATTACTGTACACATAGATTCGAAAAAGTTGTCAAAAACAAATATATAGCAAATAAATGTTATCAAAGGCAAGATAAGTTACTTTTCTACCAAACTGGATATAATTTTCGTGTTTTTATTCAATTTAACATGTTTATTCAGCTCGAAAAGCATACAGTGTTTACCGATGTATTGGAAAATTCAAGATTGCGGCCGATTCTATCTTTAACTCGGTAAGTTTGGAAAAAGGTGTTATAAATAATAAACTAGACAAAATACTGTTAGAAATTCGCTCAATATATGTTACCGTGACATAACTTGGCATATATTCGGTGGTTTTTAATAGTATTTTGTCTAGTTTATTATTTATAACACCTTTTCCCGAACTTACCGTGTTAAAGAGAGAATCGGCCGCCATCTTGAATTTTCCAATACATCGCTAAACACTGTATGCTTTTCGAGCTTAATAAACATGTTAAATTGAATAAAAACACGAAAATTATATCCAGTTTGGTAGAAAAGTAACTTATCTTGCCTTTGATGACATTTATTTGTTATATATTTGTTTTTCACAACTTTTTCCAATCTATGTGTACAGTAATAGAAACCGCAAAGTTCTTTTTATATAATAGTAGAGATACAATGCTGTATATTTGTTCATATAGTCTTAATATCCTGAAGTCATCTCAGCAAGTGTATTTTAGTAAGCAGTGCCATATATTTGCAGTGTTTGGGTGTCTTTCACTTATTAACTTCACCAAATGTAAAAAGGTTAGGGTTAGAATTTCACAGTGTATATGTCTTGTACTATCTTAGTAGTATCAGAAGCCGTTCTTTACGTTGATTCCCAGTTTTACCCCACAATAAAAATACCGTTATGACGTGGGTAAATGGAATCCTTCATAACAGCAAAAAACAAACAAAAAAAAAAACAACAAAAAACATGGTAATAAATCACATCGATGGAGAGACAACAATGGTTATCAGTTAACAACGTTTATTGATTGTTAACATAGCGATTACATAAAAAGATATACTCAGATGGGAACAGATTGAATTAGAAATGTCTCTGCTACGTAGAACGATGTTCGTTCCTCCGTTCCCAATCGCAGACTGCCGCCTCTCGTCCTATTCTCGTTTATTCTCGTTGCTGTGTTTACATACGAGAATCCTAGGGACCATTCCACGGTTCAGGGGAAACAACTGTTCTCTGAAAATGTAGGAGTTATTTCCCTTAGATTGGAATCTTAGATTCGTTCAAATTTTTCGTCCGAACATATACAAATCAATATTTCGATGATACCTCGATTCCGGCTTTAATTATGATCGAAGTACCGAGAACGAGTAAGTTACAGCGGTCAAGTGTATCTCATAGCCAAGTTTTCCATCACTCGAGTTGACGGCACTGCTTTACAATTTGTCATTGTGCAGTAGTGGAAGACAACTCTCGTTTACTAAGAGATTCGGCCATTTTTTCATCTCATAATTTAGGACGCGATATGTTTTTTTTAAATCAAAGCATTAAAAAAAGAAAGCTGCGACGAATTTGGATAAATTGTGAAACAGCGCCGAGTTGACAACATAATTTTTCGAGTTAACACATTTAATCGACACGCTTTCATTAGCGAACAAAGTTAATTCAAAAATCAAAATAATTTGACGTTGAGTAATCCGAAAATCTATTTTTTCCCCTTTAATTTGTTATCGGCATATTGCCAATAAGTTCGAATTATTACCACAGATTACCGATGATCGAGATGATAATTCTTCAATCTAAAATCATGCTAATCCGTTAATAACGAACAGAAGGGAGGTGGCGAAGACAAGAAGAGAGATAATCCTGGATAAGATAAATAAATAAACGGTGTGCGCGAAAACGGGTGTGTCCAAGAGTTGACATTGACATTCACGAAGGTTATAGTCTAACTATGCCGACAAAGTCTTTCAGATCCTAATTAAAACAAACAATAAGAGAAACCTGCAGTGATAAACGTTGAAAGAAAATGATTTCAGTTACCGGCATCTTAGCTTTCCTTCACCGGTTCGTCTTATACGCAAGGAATAAGAAACTCGTATCTGGGTACTTAGTGCTCTCTCACTGCAAGAACTGTGACACTAGGGTCGGAAAGTTAGATTGAAAAAGTCAGAGCTCCAGAGAAAAAAACCCTCTGACTCTGCAAAAGATGCCTCTGCAGCCCTGTCGGCATTCCCGGCAAGTCGCCTCAGACGATTAGCAATAAACTAACCTCGTTTGAAAGCGAGAAGGCAAAGCCTGGGAGAGTGGACTTTTTAGAACTGCACAGAATCAGCATTACAGGAGTGATCTCATCTTTGTTGATTTTTAGGGGCCAAGATGAAATTCCGGGCTATGATTCTTACGTTTTTGTTGCATTGCTTTTTTTTCTTTTTCTTTTTTTTTTTTAAGTAGCGTCCAAAACTAAGGGACACAATTTTAAAACCTAATATTTGTTAGTCCTGCAATTGGGGAAACTGTATATAGTGGTTGTAACTAGTTGCATATTTTTTTTCCGGAAAGCGGGACCATAGATTAGAACTCAGTCGAGCACTTGCCATGAAAATAACGATCTCACGCAGACACATAGACAGAGTTATGTTACATGGAAAAGGACTGTTCCCTTTCCATGTAAATAAGAAGAATATTAGATAAGTGAAAATGAGATTAGGATAAGCCTAGAATCGAACCCTGTAGGCAAAGTTAAGAAATGGAATGTTAGAAATTTAGTCTATTGTTAATTCTTTTAGAAATCTGAATATTAAATTTGTCAGTAAAAGAATGAACAATGCAAATTAAATTATATTGTTTAAAATAGGTTAGATTAGAATTGAGGATTCTTTTGTCTGTCAAAAGTGTGTTGGACAAACATATGTAAAGCCACGTGAAATTGGTCAGGTTTTAAAAACACACTTCTGACGTCATAGACAAAGGACATTTCTCCATATTATGGGTTCGGATTTTAGTCAGTCAGCAAGAGAGTTAGTCAGGCAGTTGAGTTGAGAGTCAGAGTTGGTCAGTTGATCCCTAGGAAGCGAAAGGAGAACATTTAGACTATGTAGATCCAAATTTGAATTCCTGACGTCATCGAACGGCCGATCAGATGAATAAAGAAGTCATCATTATGTTGTAACTGTAGTCTTTTTTCATCCTTCATCACGAACGAAAAAGATAATGCTTCTCATCTTATAATGAACATTGTGTAACCCCTTGACGATTATGTATTTGCCCTCCTCTGTGTTAAGAACTGTGCATCATATCACCCTCTCTCCTCTACATGTGTTAAGAAGAACAATGCCCTGTCTGATATAAATGTCATTATCATTCTATTTGTGTCATAAGAACTGTTAATACGAAGTCACCAAGAAATATAATAACTGTATAAAGGTCTCCCTCATCATCGTTATATATGTCCCCGTCATCTTTTAATATGTGCCCCTACTTATGAAAGCAAGAAGGCAACAGTTATAGATAAACACAAACGTGAATTGAGAAAAAGAGCCTGTGTATGTGCGCGAGCGCGTGTGTTGTGTATGAAAGAGAGAGAGACATAGAGATATAAAGAGAGATATCAGTAGAGCGAAGAGAGAGAGAGAGAGAGAGAGATGGGGGGGACAAGGAGTGCGAGAGATTAAGGAAATAGAAACAAATACACATGCATAAAACTGACTGACAAATCGACAGCTCAAGATAACGTCTTACGTCTTCAAAGTCAATAGCCAAATGAAAACCAAATATACATTGATTTTTTTCAGAAACGAGTGAAGATATATTTTGCTAACATTAAACAATAGTATGTCTCTAATATATATATATATATATATATATATATATATATATATATATATATATATGTCGCCGGGTTCGAATCTATCGATTGGTGTTAATCGTGACACTTTGCACTGAAGATTCAAGAAAGGATGTCTATACGTATTTAATAATTATTACAGTAAATAATTATTATATATAATAGTTATATATTATATATAATAGTTATATATATATATTATATATAATAGTTATATATTATATATATTATATATAATAGTTATATATTATATATATTATATATTATATATATATTATATGTAATATATATATATTATATATATATTATAATATATATATATTATATATTATATATAATATATATATATATTATATATTATATATTATATATAATATATATATATATTATATATTATATATAATATATATATATATTATATATTATATATAATATATATATATTATATATAATATGTATATTATATATATTATATATTATATATATATTATATAATATATATATAATATATATATTATATATATATATTATATATATATTATATATATGCGCGCAAGAAAAAGGAAATGGATAAATAAAATAATACACAAGCGTGAATTGTGAATGGGGAAAAGGAGTGTATGTGCGTGTCTGATAGAGAGCCAGAAAGAGATAAAGAGAGGAGGGAGAGAGAGAAATGGAGAGAGAGAGACAGACAGAGTACAAAGAGGGGGGAGGTGGACAATGATAAACAAAATACAAGCAAACGCGCATGCGTAAAACTCACTGACAAACCGACAGCTGAAGATCATTAAAGTCTTACCAGTATCCTTACGACGACGATCAAAGTATTTGCTTACCTGTAAACGGAAAAAAAATACACGTGATAAGTTTAACAGATAAAGTAGCATGGTGTATTCTGGAATAGAAAAAAAATTGCAATATCTATACAATCACAAAACATATACGTTCATATATGACGTAATGTATAAACGGTCAGGATAAACCATAAAACTGCATGTAAGCTACATTGTCAACTAAAATAAAAACAATCTGTATTTTCTTTTGGTGAATGTCCGACACAAACTTGTACAACATTGTACCCTGTTTGATGAAAATGAAATATGCTACTTCTGTAAAAGAGTGAGGACATGTGTATGGCTGCAGCAGCAGTTATATATGAGGTGACGTCACAGTGAGGAAGAAGGACAGAGAAAGATTATAAAAACGGAAAAACGTGGACCCTTGACGTGAGCGAAGAGAGAAATAGATGTGTTACGCACGGAGGCCGAGAGCGACAAGGAAAGGTGTTACCTTCACATAGCCGGACAAAGACAGAGTACCACTGCAGAGTCTTGTTAAGCACATTGGAATACGAGAAGACTTGAACAAAAGACAAGGCGTTATTCTGGAAGTACCTGTAAATAAATGTCTGTTGTTTTAACTGAAAAAAAAAAGCGAATCGTATACTTTCCTTGTCTTTGTTTTCTTGCGATTATCTGCATACAACATGTGGGGTCAAAGTGTTGACATGTAACGACTATGTTACATTTTTGCTAATTTAATTTCGGCATAGAAATAATAACAGAAGTCGATGTAAAAACTCTAGGAGATATTCATGAGAAACAAACACACACACACACACACACACACACACACACACACACACACACACACACACACACATATATAATGTGTATATATTAGACAATCGCCCCTGATGATAATCGGACGCACCGAAAGAAAGAAAATTGCTGAACAGCAACTTTTGGATGCCATTTTATACAACATGCCAGTTGATATAGCGAAAAAAAAAACGCTCGGTGAATAGAAAAGATATCCAGAAAAATCAGAAAAAAAGAATAACTCTGTCGTGTTCAATCAAACGTGCTTGAATAATGACTTGCTGCCAAAAACATTGACAAGAAAATTCTTGCGGGTTTTTAACTTTTAAATTCAGATGAATATGTCTCGGCTAAAGCAAAAATTTATTTATCGAAATAAGCATCATCAGAATCAACCGACTTTTGCCAATGCAAAACAAATAGATTGATGCCAATAACGTAAAAATCTGGTGTTCTGGTGGCGACGAAGTCGCTGGAGGCTTTTTTGATATCGCTTAGTTTTTGAAGCATTTCTCACGCAGAAAGTTGTTGAATAACAAAATATCTGATATTTTCTCCAAAACTTCTGACCTTGATGGCGGAGAGACTAAAAGTTATTGCTGTACTTTCAAATGATCTGAAATAACAACAAAGGGAGACTTGATTCCAAATATTTCTCATATGTTATATCTCTCCTCTTTGGTTTTCATACATAAAGTAAATTTCTCAGTGTATAAGGATTAGTGATACTGGATATATTCATAATCTTACCCTATTCTTAGGAGAGAGTCACCAACCTAATAGGTTCCGAACTCTCAGGTAGGCTCCAGCCTCTGTCCTATCGACAAAATTTTGCATCCCTCTACCTATTTTATGGTAGATGTTCCGACGAACTACAGGTCCTTGTATCGCTTCGACGTAAATACCCCCGACAAATCCGACAATAGAGATCCCCAGATGCCAGAAAGCATTCTATTCTAATAGTTTCTTCCCCAGAACTGATAGATTTTGGAATTCCCTTCCGGGTTCCTGCTTCCCCGACTGTACTGACATGCAGAAATTCAAGTGTAATGTTAATGCGGCCTACATAGTGTCCCTGCAAGTTATGTCCCAGAATGTAGTGGCACTGTGCCTTGTTCGGAGTGGAAATGCAAAAAACCAAAAAAACCAAAAAAAAAACAAAAAAACAAACAAACAAAAAAAGACCCAAACAAACTGAACCATTCATGTGTAAATTCATCTGGCAAGCCATGAAATGGTATGGCCATCCATTAAGTGGTATGCGATGTGTTGTAAATTAGTTATTGTTATGCAGAGGAAATCATCCACGTAAAGCTTGGGCTTTCATAGAGTCTGTACTGAGTGTACGCATACAAAAGCGCGCACCTGAGCATAATCGTTATCGCACGAGGATCTGTTAACGTTTACTCAACTGTTACATCGATGAAAGCGACACTTGTTCCGGGAATAGCCACACCTTGGGTACATTACTTTGAGTCAAAATGCAAAAGCAGGAAAATCGGTTCACTGTTTTTTGTGGACACAGCCGGCACATATCGGTAAAGTTTGTTTCGCGATAGCACGATAAAGAAAATTCGTCAACATCAAACTTAACTTGCGTGACCACGAAAATACCATATTTGCACACTTTTCAATTTAAGATAAGGCAATCTAATAAAGCCACCTCTTTATACATACATACACACAAATAATATATTACACACACACACACACACACACACACACACATATATATATATATATATATATATATATATATATATATATATATATATATATATATATAAATTATTTCCACAGCCAAACAACGTCGCAGCCTATGAAAGCCAACAAACCGGAAGTCCAAGTGTTTCGCCTTAATTTAGGCTCATCAGTTAGACATATCCAAACCAGGGTTCGAAATCCGAGCCTCTTGCATGCGAGTCAAGCGCTGTGCCAACTGAGCAAACGCCTCACACACAAAAAATTAATATAATATGTATATATATATAAAGTGAACTTGTCTGTCTGTGTGCCTGTGTCTGTGTGTGTACATTACCCTACCAAACTACTCTTTCACTTTTCAGTCTACAGACTCAAGATTTGACATAAGGGGTATTGAGGTTTGGGAAAATCTTTTTAATTGGTTTTCGGCAAGAAATTTGTCCGTCAAGGGGTCAAAGTTCAACGATTTGACCTTTGAAAACTCTACCCAAACTCCTACGTCAATCTTGGGTCTAAACACTTGAAATTTTAGCTGTAGGTTACTTGGATATGGGTAAAACTTTTTAATTTTATTGGAGCCGAAAAACAATAAATCTGTAGGGGGTCAAAATTGGGATCAAAGTTAACAAAAAAATTGACCTCTGCGGTCTCTACCAAATTACTCAGCCAATTTTTGGTCTAAACATTTGAAATTTTACATAAAGTATATTCAGAGATAGGGCAAGCTTTTTAATCGGTTTTTGGCTGACAATTTTGCTGCCAAGCGGTCAAAGTTCAAAAGAAACCTTTCCGGTCTCTAGTAAACTATTCAGCAAATTTTGGGTCTAAACATTTGAAATTTTACATAAACGGTATTCAGACATACTGTAAGCTTTTAAATCAGTCCTTGGGCGAAAATTTGGCCGCCAAGAGGCCAAAGTTGAAAGAGTCTGCTTTTGCAGAATATATCGAACTCCTCCGCCAATTTAGCGTCTAAACACTTGAAATTTTAGATGTAGGTTACCTGGACATGAGTCAAACTTTTCAATATATATATATATATATATATATATATATATATATATATATATATATATATATATATATATGCACATAAAGTTATGAATAGTGCCGAGCAATATATATATATATATATATATATATATATATATATATATGCTCCAAAAATAATGCCTCCTATATTTTTATTCAAGCCAAGTAGTTCAATTGCAAATTGTATTGTTATGATAACTGAACTTATGTATTCATGACGTAAAAGTTTTATCTTTCTGTTGCTGATATTCACAGTGTGAGACTCTGAGAAAACAGCCCCTGCCATATATGTGCGTCAAAAGCAGAGATGCGTCATTGAATTACTGAGAAACGTTCATTGAGAATGGTGATACCTGTTAAGCACAAAGGGTCGCTCATTTGAATGGTACATATCCCGTCTTAATAGCTCTTCAACTTTTAAAGTTAAAACAAATAGGAGGCTTTAGTTTAGAACGACCCTCGTATAATAGGATAGTTAAACAAAACCTTATTTATATTCGACTTGAAAACGATCACATTATTGTCAACTGGAAAGCCTCCCAACAGACCAACAGATCTAGGAAATAAGTTCTGTTTATGGAATTTTTGTTTAGTTTTAAGCACCGAGGGCGGGGGAAAGTTTCGACGGTTGTTATAACTAGATGAGTATTTGTTACAAAAGTTTTACACGGGGTAGGGAGCAGAAATTAAAGCTCCGTCGAGCACCTCCTCTAGAAGTAATTATAGAACAGAAATAGACTCGCAACTCCTTTTCTGTGTGAAATAGAAAGCAACGAAGCGAAAATTTTATAAAATCAACAGTAGGTTGTCTACAGTGCAATGTAGATTACAATGTATTGTGGATTAAGCCATTGCTGGACGGCATGTGAAACTTCTTTCTAATGCATCGCGGTGGATCTCCGACTAGGCAGTTGATCTATTTGATTGAAGAGACATAATTTTGTTGACGTGTTAGTTGTAAACGAAACAATATGATAATTTTCCTTTTGAAATGTAATAAACTATCAAGTGAAGAGACTTGATCTTTTCATTTTTAAAGTTATTAAATTACACTATATCTGCTCTGAAAAGACATTCCTTGTGCTTGAACTTTATCAATTTTATATATAGGTGGAAAGTTTTCTAATTAAAATAATATTTAATGGGAAATTTTCATATATATATATATATATATATATATATATATATATATATATATATTTATATATATATATATATATATATTTATATATTTATATATATGTATAATTAAAAACAAATCTATTACGATTGGCATATACAAAGTAATTCACGTTTCAAATACGATATATATATATATATATATATATATATATATATATATATATATATATATATGATTAGTTTTTTTTGAAAAAGAATTCCAGCAGAGTGCTCAATTAAAAGGAAAATCCAAATTGTAAGAGCGTATTTATATTTTGTGTACAGAAAGTTGTTAGTTGAGACAGATCATTGGTACCGTCGGTTTCAAGCCCGATAATAAGGCCCGTTTAAGGTATTCTTATC
This sequence comes from Euprymna scolopes, assembly GCF_053919585.1. Lineage (NCBI taxonomy): Eukaryota > Metazoa > Mollusca > Cephalopoda > Sepiida > Sepiolidae > Euprymna > Euprymna scolopes. Next base: position 145,954,187 of record NC_136482.1, on the reverse strand, counting down.
AAGCTTAAACGGGCCTTATTATCGGGTTTGAAACCGACGGTACCAATGATCTGTCTCAACTAACAACTTTCTGTACAATATATATATATATATATATATATATATATATATATATATATATATATATATATATGATACGTTTTTTTCAGGTTACGATGTTGAATACGATGTTTTTCCGGCCTCTGGTTACGGTATTTGGCCCGCCTTACGGTGTAATTTATGTTATTTGATTATATATATATATATATATATATATATATATATCATATATTGTACTGTATTTTGTTACTAATTTTAAATTTCGTATCCCGTTGTATGTATATATATATATATATATATATATATATATATATATATATATATATATATATTTATATATATATATATGCGTATGTGTTTTTGTGCGCGTGCGCGTGTGTGTGTGCGCGCGTTTTCTCTGTCAGTATGCATGTAGATGTTCTACCTGTACCTCTGTAAAGATGTAGTACCACACACTACATTGACTCATTTTTTGGATTACGCACGCACTGATTATCTGATCCGTATGCATTCTTATGCATAATCATATATTATTTTTTCCTCTACACATACACTTCCGGCATTTCTTTATTACGCACCGTCGTTGTTTTGCCGAATACTTTTCTACTCGCACGTACATGCTTTCTAAAGCACACGCACTCCCCAAAGAGCACTTACCACCATACATTCATGCTTCCCTTTTTGTGTTTTCTCATGTGCATTACGTGTAAGCTTCCTTGCAATTTTAATATCTTCGACATCTCCAGGCTCCCCTTGAAATAATGAAAAGATTCGCCATATTTGAAAAAAAAAAAGGCGAACTTTCCCAACCACGTACACACCTAACATTTGGGACAATGCGAATAGAAATAGGTGACTCGCACAAAGAACACCGAAAGAAACATAAAATAAGCCATAAATATAACACATGATAATCATTTAACAGGTTTCATGCCTTTTCGTAGCATCGACCTAATTTCCACTATCACATACCGGAATAGATCTCTCGTTAAATTTACGTTCCTGCGAGAGTTCGTTGCGAGATTTGAGTGACACACTTTCTTTGTTTAGCTGGAAAATTTCCATTTCATTCCGCATTTTATGTCTTTGTTTTAGTTTTTCTTTTCTTCTTTTTTTCTGTTTGTTTATTTTTTTTCTTTTTATTTCTTTTGTCTTTACTGGTTGTTTTCATTTTTTATCGATTTATTCTTTTCTTTCTTTATGTTTTTCCTTCTTTTTATCGATGCATTTTTCATTGTTTCTTTTTTTTACTCTTTTCTTTTCCCTTTCTTTGTTTCCAACATTCTTTTTTTCGTGTTCTTATTTCTTAATGTCGACTTGTTGTTTTTTTTTATACAGGAAATAAATTTGTCGCCCTAGGAAAGACGACATGGTTCCATTTCCGTTTAATGAAAACGAGTTTTCTTTTTTGTTGTTGCAAACTAGTTGGCCAGTTGTGTACACATCCCAAGAGCGAGAGTAGCCTTCTATCAAGTCTGAAAGTGACACAATGTTTAACGAGCGCGATCGGAGATGCACCGCTGTACAACTCATCCTCTCTACCGATCCAAGTTATTATAACAGAACCATTGCCTCTACCCTCAAAATGTAAATTCAGGTGGTTCAACGCTCGAGGCCAATTATTTCTAAATAATAAGTAAGTGTTGACCATCTTACAATTGATTCTTAAATATATTCCAATTTATTAAGGTTGTTGATATGCACAATTCTTGAGAGCACCTATTTCGTATCGCAAAAATATTCATTTAATTATTATATCAATCAATGAATTTATTCTGCCCTTAATTCACCAGAAGTAAAAGCACTATATGCATTTACTCTTTTTTAATGAATTAATCCTGAAATTTGGAATCGATTTTTGTAATTTATTTGTTATCTGCTCTATCGTTACATCGAGCTTCATAAATTAAAGGAGTGGTATAAATAAAAAAATGAAATATAATTGAAATAGATATTTCCGCGCGCACACACACACACACACACACATACACACACATATATACATGTATATATTTAATGATTATTTGGGGGGGGGATACAAAATTTACATAATGAATCATGAAGAGAAGAGGGAAAGAAAAATAAAGAGGGAAAGAAAAATAAAGAGGGAAAGGAAAATAAAGAGGGAAAGAAAAATAAAGAGAGAGTCAGCTAACCGGATTCGCCCTCGCTTTCTCAATGCTGTATCGAGGATTTTAAAAAGGAAAAATCGAAAATACGTTGTGTAATGGGTGAAAAAAGGGGAGGGGCGATTAAAATAAAGTAACGTTATGATATTTTTAAACCTAAGAGACATTCCATCTGCTTACAGAGAGAAGGCTTCCTAAACCGAACATGAGAAGTCTCCGAGATCTTTCACTGAAATATTGAGTGAGCACGACTCAGGATTGAAAATGAGGTTGTGCTGAAGTTCGCTGCACATGACGAGTTTTTAATGAGATAGTTATATATATATATATACACGTTTTATTTTTTATTACCGTATCTTTCTGTTAAGTTATATTATTGTTTCAGGTACTTGGCCGTTTTTTTGGCCGTCTGTAGCATCCTCAGACTTTTGCAGAAATTTAGACTTTTAGAAATATATATATATATATATATATATATATATATATATATATATATATAAATTTAGTCTTTTAGAAATATATATATATATATATATATATATATATATATATATATATATATATATATATAAACGAAAGGGTAATATTTGGTTTACAGACAGAAAATGTGTAAACTCAAATGAATATAAATATTATACAAATATTTATATAATAAACCAAGCCAGATATAAAAGCTCAATAAATCCAACTAAGAGATAGAGCTAAAATATAATATAAAATAAAAATCTTGAGTTTCTGTTCTGGAATTTACCATCTTTCCAATCGGACTTTTACCATATCCCTTTTCTCCCTTTTTCCTCTTTCTTTCCGTACCATTCAAATTGAATCCCTATAAACTGTTAATTGACTTTTTATGCAAATATGATAAATTTCATATTAATTGTTCTTCTAATGCATTAACCAGCAATATGTTATTGTATATTTTGCGAACCTCTTCCCTCTGATGAGAAGAAGTGCATTCTTCGAAACTCCATGGAATAATATTTTTCGTGTTTTATTTGTACACCTTGTCGAATAATTATAATTTTGAATACCTTCCTTACATGTTTAAAACGTTTATGGAAAATTTGAAAATTTTTTTTTCAACATCAAGATTTTTATTATATATAGGGAATAAATGACAAAAGTCTATATTCCAAAGTTCATGATGTTGACCATCTTATAATTTATTCATTTTTGCCACGAAACAGATACTGTCAAGAATTGTAAATGTCAATTGAATTAAAGGAATGAATTGTAAGATGGTCAACATCATGAACTTTGGAATATAGACTTTTGTCATTAATTAATTATATTGCTCTGTAATTACATTGAGCTTCTTAAATAAGGATTAGTATATATTATAAGGAAATAAAGTATATTTCCACAGAACCCCCCCCCCACACACACACATATATAATTTTTTGTTTTGGATATTGAAACTGTCGAGAAGAATAATTCTTCTTTCAGTGCGTCGGTTTCTGAAGCATCGGTGTCTGTTTTATTTCCCGTTCGTCTGTAATTCTTCCTTTCCCAATCTTTAGCATATGGCGCGAAAGACGTCTTGTATCTCAGCTTTTATCTTAATAGCCGAACGCAATTTCTTTCTTCCAATTCTTTCTTATTATGTTATTTTCTGGCTTTCAAAGGCCGTTTCCCCTCTTTTCGTCTTACTAACACGAATCCTTCTCTTAACAACTTATTTTGTTTGTTGCACTACTACTCCTCTGCCCCCCCACACTCCTTGACTATTCGCCCTCTTCCGTATTCTTCTTCCTCAATATCTTCTCTATTTCAACGACGTTCTGAACACGAGCTCTAATTTCATTTCCTTATTCTCTCTCATTCATTCTGGCATTCCTTGCTCTCCTACCAGAACACCTTACTCTCCTTTCCATTCGTTACTTCTTCACACACAGGCGCGCACACACATACATATATGAAGCACAACATATATATATACATACATATAATATCAAGGAGAAAGAGAAGACTTTGCTAACGTTTTCTTTATTCTTTTTGTTTTCGTATTAGCCACGAAGTACTTTTACGCGTAGAAAAACATTTTGTTAATGTTCTTTGCATAAACACAATACCGGCTTTTAGTTTTGTTTTACTAATGACGAAATCTCCGCCAGGCTACACACGCTATACAAAAACATATGTAATAAGTACGATTAGAATGTTTTACAACTCATTTGTTTCACGTTACTTAAAGTACACTAATCAATGTTAACACAGTATGTAAACGTATGGATTATCATACACGGATCCCCTTCATATATATATATATATATATATATATATATATATATATATATATATATATATATATATATATATATGTATGTATGTGTGTGTGTTGGGGTGGATAGGGCTCCCGTAAGCCATGGTGAAGGCAACCTTTCTAGGAGAAGCAAATCTCTGATTTAAAACAACCATAAAGCGGGAGACCAGTACCCGCATTAAGTTGGTCTGCAGTTTAACTTGCTGCTGGATATCTTGCTCTTGCTTGTTGCTGGATCTCAACATTTTGAACCGAGAGAGAGACTTAGCTGTCATACAAAAGTCAGACTCTGTAACATCATCTGTGTATACTCCCTCAGCCATTTGTATATACTCCCTCAGCCATTTGTCTATAAAAATGGTCCTGTAGCGATGGAAAAGTTGTGATGTGTAGAGGCTTGAGATTTCTCATCGGCCATTGATGGTTCCTGGGGTTTGGGTGACAAAATGCCTCCCCAAGGAGATTTGAACTGCACACTTCCAGTGGAGATTTAGTTAGTACTCTCCCACCTCGGTCTTTCCATCGTCCCTGATCCTTCACAACTAGTTGGTGTGGCGCCAGTCGATGTCATCTACACCAGTTTTTTTTTATTATTCTTACTATTATTATTATGATAATAATAAGGGTGCTTGTGCAGTGTACGCACGTGTATTTTAAATATTATTTTCAAGTTAAATTAAATTTTGGGTTTGTATTACTGTACACATAGATTCGAAAAAGTTGTCAAAAACAAATATATAACAAATAAATGTTATCAAAGGCAAGATAAGTTACTTTTCTACCTAACTGGATATGTTTGTAGGGGTTTGTATCATACACATAGATTCGAAAAAGTGGTAAAAAATCCAATATATACCAAATAAATGTAATCAAAGGCAAGATAAGTTACGTTTCTACCTAGCTGGAAAGGTTTTTAGTGGTTTTACTCACTTTAAAACGTGTAATCGTTTCGAAACTCATACAATGTTTATCGATATATTTAAAAAATAAAAATGTCGGCATGTTCGCTATTGAACTCGGTCAGTTTGGGAAAATGAGTTCAAACAAACAAATTATACAAAATACTGTTAGAAACCCACCGAATACGTGTTCGGCTATGTCACGGTAACATATATTGAGCGAGTTTCTAACAGTATTTTGTATATTTTTTTTGTTTAAAGTCGTTTTCGGAAACTTACCGTGTGCAACAGCAAGCGTGCCGGCATTTGCATTTTTCAAATACATCAGTAAACACTGTATGTTTTTCGAATAGACACTTTACATTAAATAAAAACACTAAAAATGTATCCAGTTTGGTAGAAAAGTAAATTATCTTGACTTTGATAACATTTATTTGTTATGTATTTGTTTTTTTCTGACAACTTTTTCCAGTCTATGTGCATAGTAAAACAAACCCGTCATGTAAATTATTTACAGATAAAATGTTATAAAAAACAAAAATTTGAAGTTTTAAATATATTTCAAAGAAATAAATTACGCCCAGTGCTAAAATATTGAAAATTCACCGATCGTAAAAAAAAAAAAAAAAACTGCCGCGAAAAATGCTAACTTGAAAATATTTGGAAATACTCAGTGAAAAGTTTTATTTATTATCAAAAGAACGGACTGAAAAATATTATATAAAAATTGTTTGTTTTACAGTAAAAAAAAATAAATAAAATGAAATATTCGACTTTCTCCAATAGAAATAAAAATTCAAAAACTAGTTCACTTACTATATTTTGTTAGATTAAAATTATCCCAATGTGCAATTATAATAATTATTATCCAAATGTGCTCAATTGCGTTCAAATCTGGTAAATTCGCAGGCCACTCCATCTTCCATAGCCCAGAAAACCCTAGTTGTTGCAAATACTCTTTGCTTTTGTTTGCTGCATGCGAGGGAGCATTATGCTGCATAAAAATAATGGTTCTTATGAACGTCAATCGTTGCTTCTTCGGTCATGGTTCGAAGTATTCTTTCAGAAAAGCTATGTAAGCATTTGACGCCATTTTTGTACCTTCTGGAACTCTCCATGTGCAAACTAAAGTACCTCCGATAATCCCAGCCCAAATCATTATCCCACCACCACCTTGTTGGCGCCTTACATGCTGATGACGATGTCGTCCATCTAGGACCCATCCTTTGCTCCAGCCATCTGGGTCATCAAGAGTGACACGCACTTCATCCGTGAACAAAATTTTTGGAAAACTCCGTTTTCATGTTGTCCTCTCTATTTCAATCGGTTTTGTAGGCGACGTTCCTTTAATAGCGACTTTGCCACAGGCTTAACAGACTTTGTCACTTCTTTCAGGACGCGACATCGAGTACTTTTTGGAGACATTCTTCAATCCGGCATGGTAAAAGACTTCTAAACTTGTCTGCCCAGGATTCTTAACAACTTCACTTTTAATTTGGAGAAG
>NC_136482.1:145927350-145937350 GCF_053919585.1 Euprymna scolopes | reverse complement strand
TATATCTCATACAGAGTTCAAGTGTAAGCCCCAGGTAGTGGGCCCCTTGATTTCTGAGAACTTCAACTGAAGTATAATAAAACCAAAACATATGTTATATATTTATTTTTATTCCTCCGGCAAAAGAAAGGGGGTGGACCTGTAAATTCACCCTTGTCCGTGCGTCCGTTCGCACTTTTCTCAATAACTACGCCTTAGAATGTTTTTTAAAATTTTGCACAAACATTAAACATGATATGAGTAAAAACAAGTAACAGAACGGATTTTCAGGGAAAACTCCTGTTGCCATTTTGTGCTTATTAACCCCCCCCCAAACTGATGCTTTCTGAAAAGTTGTAACTGATTTCTATATAATTTTGTTTGTCTATACTTCGCGATAACTTTTCGGTGTGCCCCAAGGGCTCTTTTAGGGCTAATAAAAACACTCCATTTTTGGGACTATTTTACTATATTTGTCCAAAATTGTCTGTGTATGCCTATTTAGCAGTTTTGCATGGTTAAAATTTAAATAAGTTAAGACCTTGGGGACTTTTTGGGCTAAATGGGGGCAGGCAAATGATGGACTTAGTAATTTCTTTTTTTGTGTGGTGCAGAACTAAAATTTACATATGTTAAGGCCTAAAACTGCACCGTTTGTTCATTTTCACCAGGATTTGACGTCCCCTGGGGATTTTGGGGGCTAAATAGGAGGAGGGGGTAAATGCTGAACTTACTCATTCCTTTTATGTCTCGTCCACTGTGCACTCACGGGGGACCATGCATGCTTCATTTGTTAATCTTATGATTGTTCGAACATTAAAAATTTTCATTGGCTTTTATCAAATATTTCCTTCATCATACTCTTCTTAATCTAAGGAAAAAACAAACAAAGAATAAAAAAAAACCTCTCCAACGGTGTTTTTTCCAAGGAACGCATATTAGTCTCTGATGAGTTGTTGGGTGAATTTCCGCTATTTATCGAAACACGTGTAAGACTTACTACATTAACATACGAATAAAATACAATGCGTGTAATTAGTGAAATAAATACATCATCTGGTTTTGGAAAAATAACTAATGACACACACACACACACACACACACACACACACACACACACACACACACACACACACACACACACACACACACACACACACCCTTTCGGGAATCATCAGTGCAGGGTGACACGATTACTGCCAGTCGGAAGACTAGCAAGGAACAAATCGTCTCAGCCAACCTTAACTGCGAAACATCGTTGAAATTCAAACATTTATTCTTAAATGTCTCTAATGATTATAACATCATGGTTTGCGCATGCGAGCTAAAGTGACCGACTTTATTTCAACTGAAAGTGTTCAACGATAAGAACCGATATTCTTAAAGAGGCTGACAAAGCATTTGTGTTTCATCCTTTCGAGAATCATTAGTGCAGTGTGTGTGTGTGTGTGTGCGTGTGTGTGCGTGTGCGAAAGAGAGAGAGAGAGAGAGAGAGAGAGAGAGAGAGAGAGAGAGAGAGAGAGAGAGAGGGATATATATATGTATATATAAAGATTATTTATTATTTATAAAATAATTGTTAACGAACCCAAGTTTCGCCATCTATGATTCTTCAGCACGGTTGAATATAACGTACGTCAATGGATTATTATTATTGAAAATATAAATAAAATAATATATAGACGTCTCCATACGTAATGTACGACACGCAATGAAAAGTAGGTGACTCCATCATAGCATTGAGGTAATTGTTTCACTATAGATAATTGAATTAGTTCACTAGTGTCTATCGCCTCAAACAATAATAAAATCAATGGACACACACACACACACACACACACACACACACACACACACACACACACACACACACACAGAGTTATCCAATATATACTATACATTATTCCGATCATCCATCAATATCTTCTGTTTCAAGAAAATACTCGAAACTCAACCAGCAGCGCTAAACATAAAAATGTGACCTTAATGACGCGAATTTTTTTAACGAAATTAAAATTTATAAACGTAAGACGCTTGGGTGTGAAGAGAAAAAGAAAGAAGATAAATTGCGAGCCGTGCGCTAGAAAGATAATAAAAAGTCAGAGAGTAAAAATGTTAGGGATTATAAATGGTATTATATGGAGGAAAAGGGGCATTTTAGAAGGCAATAACAAAGGGACAGAGATAAAGAATGTGTGTGTGTGTGTGTGTGAGAGAGAGAGAGAGAGAAAGAGAGAGAGAGAGAGAGAGAGATCGAGAGATCAGTGTCGTTTCTTAGACTGAAAGTCGGTTAGCGCCAGGGTCAATTCCTAACTGAAGCCCGGGCCCCAGTTAGTAGGACCATGAGTCGAATGTGATGGGATCGTGAAAAACTGGGTTGATAGATGGACACCGGCAAGTGGGGTTAACCTGATCAATCTGGCACGCGGCAGGACGAACGTTGTGGGAAAAGGAAGGGGATGATAAAAAGTGCTCCCTTTTCCCCTTCCCTTGTTCAATTAGGTGCAACGAACGAAAAACTACCAACGAAAGACAATGGCCATTGTTTTTTTGTGGAACGTTAAAAGGAAAACAATAAAAACAGTTACGAAAAGAAGCATCCCACTCTTCTTTGAAAATTTATATTTGATTGTGAAATACATAGTGCTTGTTCTGTCCGTTCAATTACTGTTTATATTTTATGTAAAATCAACCATTTTGAGAAGAATTCCGTGGCCTTTTCATTAGGAGTAGAGTGTAGTGACTGTTCTTATGCTACATATGAACTTTTTCTGTCAATCAGAGAAGGAGAAAAGAACTCTTTTGCGCAAACTCAACTTCAATTCGCGCTCAAAGATTTTGACGCCAAAGATGATTCGATTCCTGATAACATGTCGCGACAAGCCGCCATAACCTGCTCTCATCTTTCGTCAATAGTCGAAAGACGTGATGAAACTCAAGAATATCACGTTCTCTTATTGAAAAAAAAAAGTCTGCCTGTTTATATTTCAGTATTGCCTTTGCATGAAATTGATTTATACTCTGTGCGGCATAATCAGGTTGACACATAGATTTCCGCTGGATTACCGAAGTTAAGCAACGTTGAACCTGGTCAGTACTAAATGGGTGACCATTTGGGACTTCCAGGTTCTGTATGTCGTCTCCGCTTTTCTCGGCATTGTTTCCAGTCGTCCTGGACTTCTTGCCACTGGAATTAAACAGTGCCGATTCAGGAGAGGTGTGGTTGAGGATTGCGCAACCCTTACCTCACAATTACACGTGCAACTGCCCCTACAGGATGTATCCTTTGTCTTTCGAGACTGAACGGCGGCATCGATGTATGTTTTAGTGCTGATAGTGGCATTGTCCTTAGAAGATGGCAACCTTTTTTTTTTAGTTAATATTCAATTTCAGCCAGATTTGTCGAGACACAGTCAACCCAGCGAAATGGTTATCTTCATCTTGATATTCTTCTAAGCAAATCATCTTATAAACCAAATTGATGACCTCAACATGATTTAAATATGCAATATTCCTACCCCCTCCCGGCCAACCGTCAAAAGAATCTAAAGCACGCCAAAAGTTGTATTTGATCTCAACTCCTACCGCACCATTTTTTAAGAAAATGTCTATGCTGACAGGCATTTAAAACAACAAAAAATAAACAAACAAAACGAAAACCCTAAAAACTAAAATAAAACATACCCCCACGGATTTTAAGGGAGACTTTCAGTTTAATAAAAACAATGGACAGCAACATTTCGACATAACAAAATATCTTATATGTATATAGTAACGATTATTCCCGTCTATAAAAAAGACAGTATAGAAAACGAAACACTGGGCTCACACATTAATCCACAATGGCCACGCTACTTGCTTGTACCTTATCTATATTTGCCGGTACTAATTATTCGGTTTAATTAACTTCTGTAAATTGCTACAATTTTTCCGCTCTAATTCACTCTCCAAAATCAGACATGCTTATAGGTGGTAGCATGGTAACTTACACACTGTTTGTTTTCTACTTCCATTACCCCAGTCATCACCGAAGCAAATATTTGATAATCTACGCTTACTTATGATTCACCGTATGCATTTCATTTTGTCCTTACATGCTTTCAACTACAGCTCTTTTCCTAAGAAAATAACGAATTGTCCAGTTTACGTTCACTCCTGGTTCTAACGACAATTGCATTGGCTACTCAGGCATAAACCTTTATTCTATATTTCATATTTAAGGAAGATCACAGATTGCTTTCGATTACATTTAACATGGCCGTCACATTTTATTGTTTCCGAATAACAAGGCCTTTAGTTATTACGTTTTAATCTATTACAACCAATGTATTTCAACACACGTTCATAGATTCTTATTTCTTTATTTGCTTTTATCGGTGAGCTACGCGCAATGGCTTGTAGTCTCTACCTTCGACTTCGTTTGTGGCGTGTGTTTACTAAACAGAAAACAAACAACGAGAGAGACAGAAGTAGTAATTAAATATCGTCTGTTACAATGTGATTTCATTATTTGTATTGAACTATGTTGCACACTATTATTTTCTGAATATTTATTAGTACTTATTAATTTATCTCATTTGGGTCAGTTCTATATTTAAAATACAATGGGCATTATTTTCACTGCTGGTTCTGACGACGATTATATCGGCTACTCAGACATAAACCGTTATTCTACATTTCATATTTAAGGAAGATCACAGAATGCGTTTGGCTACATTTAACATGGCCGTCACATTTTATTGTTTCCGAATAACAAACTCATATTTTCTGCATGTTATTATTTTTCTTGGCCCAAAACTATTTTTTTTGCGCTATACAGAACAATATAAGCTTCATGAAAACGTACTTGTTGATTAAACATTTCTCATTCCGTGGAATTTTTACAGATTCTGCTAGTATTATATTATTACGTTAGAATTTCTCAATATAAAACATTAAATCGAATATGTCTCGTTAGTAGCAAGTTATATCAAATGTCATAGTCTCATTTCAACATTATATATTAACTTATTGGTCATCTTCATTCAGCAAGTTGTTAGTAATTAAAAAAGGTTAAATGTCAATATGTCTTAGCAGAGAAAGTTGTTATTGAATGTTATTGAGTCAAGACAATGAAAAAATGTTATCATGAGTTCATAAGTCAGGACGACAAAAAGGCCACCAAGAGTCTATAAGTCTGGACAAAGAAATGGTAGTATAAGTCAATAAATATATATTAATATTATTTATTGCGGACTATTATCCTCATTTATCTTAGTTGTTGTTTCACGATGTTTCGGCCAACTATTCCTCTGGCCTTCGTTAGGTGGTAACTGCGACGGGATAGAAACAACTATGGATGGCAGTAATTGCTGAGAATGCAGTTAGGGGATTCGGAGTTCCTATCCCGTCGCGGTTACCACCTGACGAAGGCCAGAGGAATAGTTGACCAAAACGTCGTGAAAAAACAACTAAGAAAGATGAGAATAATAGTCCGCAATAAATAAATTAATAAATAATACTCATCTCAATAATGAATTCCAATTAATTAATATATATACCATTCAGTACGGACCCGACCATGGAAGATCAGATAATAAATAAACGTAGATTTATAAGACCAAAAAAATCCAACCTTGGTCGCACTTCAGAGCCCGTGGCGCAGTGGATAGAGACGGTGCATCTCTACTGTTCCAGGTGAGAATTGTCTGAAGATAGCGGTTTCAATCCTACCCAGACGACAACAACTGCTGAGAATGCAGTTAGTAGATTCAGAGTTCCTATCCCGTCGCGGTTACCACCTGACGAAGGCCAGAGGAATAGTTGGCCGAAACGTCGTGAAACAACAACTAAGAAAGATGAGGATAATAGTCCGCAATAAATAATGTTAATAAATAATACTCATACTGAATTCCAATTATATAAGTAAAAAAATGTTACCACCAGACGCACGTAGGTAGGACTGAGTTAGTCTGTGAGTCTGGCAGAGTCATGTTACTATTATAGCAGAGTTCATATACGTATTAGATTTGGAATTTTGTGAGACTAACATAGTTCATATACTTACCATTATTAAGTAAGTCCACTGTTGAGGTATCACCATTTCTTTTTTTTTTTTACATTAAATCCGATAACGAACAACTAAAGACGGGTTGTTTTGTTGGTGTGCCAGTAAGGACTTTGCTGGTCATTAAGTGAGGTGAATTGGTTAAGCGACGTAGCATTCTCTCCAAATAACATGCCGGAACAACAGGAGAGATTGTTTTCGATTGGTTAAACACGGATCTAGTGAACCAATCAAAATTAAGTATTAGCTTCAATCGATATGAAGCATTCAAGTCAAACTAATGACTTCAAACATGTTGTTTTCACTGGTGCTATTGCTACACTATATTTCACAGCAGACATAGTTATATAATTTATACAGTTATATAAAGTTTAGACATTGTTAAAAATTGAATCCTCACACTTCTTCTACAGATGTGTTTAAAATTAAATATTTTAAACATCTAAAAATTAAGTTTTAAATTATCTGTCCATTTTATTTTTCGTAAGTTCTTCAGTAAGTTCTGGATACTTTGAATACACTTCGTTTCAGTTTACGATAATATCACTGTTTAATAATGTCAGCTATTATATAAATCCCACTTGTCTGTTTAAATGTATGTATGTATGTATGTATGTACGCATGATCACCGAAGTTAAGCAACGTTGAGCCTGGACAGTACCAGATGAGTGACTTTTTAGGAAGGCTAGGCGCTTTATGTGCTTTCCGCTTATCTCGGCATTGTTTTCAGTCGTTCTGAACCTCCACTTGCCACTGGTGTTCAACAATGTCGACTCAGAAGAGGTGTGGGTGAGATTGCGCAACTCTTGCCAGACACATTTCATGCGCAGGCACCCTTACAATTGGTATCCACAGTCTGTCAAGACTGAAGGAAGCAAAAGAAAAAAAAAATGTCTGTCTGTCTGTCTGTCTATCTGTATGTATGTATGTATGTATATCTGCCTAAAATTTTTGACAGAGGCGTCGGATTTTCATGAGATCGGTATCGTTTTGAAGTTCGACCTTCGAACGACAAATATCGAAAAATTGGCCAAAAACATTAATTCCTTCACTCTCAACTGGGCATTTTTCTACAAGGAGGGGTCGCCTTTTTAGCCGATATTTTCGAAAGTCATCCCCTATTTTCGATTGACTAGCCTTAATTTAAACTTTCGCCACTACCACCTTTGCGATGGACGCAACGGCAAATATATCACGTTTTTTTTTTCACGTTCTTTTCCTCTTTCGCGGTACGGGTTCAAACTTGCCTACCGATTACCACTTTCATTTTTCTCCTTTTTTTTTTGTGCCCAACACACACCTCCAAACACCCGGGAAACGTCGAGGACCCAGATTAGTCTATATATATAAAAGGCAAAATGTGTATATGTTTGTTTGTTTGTTTGTGTGTGTGTGTGTGTGTGTGATTGTTTCAAAAACTTTCGACACACGCGACGGATCTTGACCAGATCGGTATCATTTTGGACGACAAATATAGAAAAATTGGTCAAAAACATTCATTCCTTCATGCTCAACTGGGCAGTTTTGTACAAGGATGAATCACTTTTTCGCCGACATTTTTACAAAGTCATCATACGTGCTTGCAATGACTAACCTTAATTTGAACGGTAGCAAAGTCGTATGTCATCGTGGCCGCGGGGGTTAAGCAGTTTGCTTTTTGACCTTCTTTTGCTCCATAGCGTTACAGGTTCGAGCCTTCCTGCCTGACTACTACTTTTTTTTTCTTATTCCGATGCTTACTTAATGGGATTTTTTCCTTTTAAAACAAAAATTGAATTATTTTACCGTTTGCTTAAACTTTTCTTTTTTTTTTTTCACATCTCTCTCCACCCAAACTGCGTCTGTTTTTTTTTTTCTGGTTGTCTTGACTCTTTACTACACCACCTCTCCCAACCCTGCACAACGCCGGGTACCCCGCTAGTATTCTTCTCAATAAACAAATAGTAAACATTAACATATTTCTTACACGTATTTCTTCCTCGCTTCCTTTCTATACCCTATTGCGACGTTGTATCACATTTTCCAATGTGTGTGTGTGTGTGTGTGTGTGTGTGTGTGTGTGTGTGTGTCTGTATGTGCATGTGTGTGTGCGCACGCGCGTGTGTGTGCTCTTATGCACACATCAACTGAGGCGAATCCCCTAAAGAGGACTGTACCGAGATAAGATAGCGAGTTTCCCATGCTCATACTTCTAGGAACAGGCATCTTATATCTGCGACAAACAGGTCCCCACCTTTTAGATAAGGCAGCCTGACAGAGGCGAAACGTTTGGCGAGTGGAAGATACGGCAGCAAATCTTAAAACATGTTCGGGGTGGGAGCTAGTCCATATAATGGCACAACACCTCCCACATTTTTAAATGAGGCCGAAAAATAACTGCCAGGCAGAGTTCCGTGAACTTTTCCCTATCTGATGAAAATCTGGTCCACACACACACACACACACACACACACACACACACACACACACACACACACTAAAATAAGCATCAAGTGCGCTTGAAAGCCAACTCACAACGCAATATTAGGAAAATAAACAAATATTTTACTTGTTTGAAATTTATAATTTAAATATATTTCGTATGTTTTTTTTTTTTTTTTTTTTTTTTTTTTTTTTTTGATAAGTTGTTCTGAAAAAAAAATACGATTTTATATTTTTTTTTAGAGTGGGCGATTGAAACAAATTAGACTAAAAAGGAACGCCGTTACTCAGGCTTTCATTCTTTGGAGGAAAAAAATTAAAACATTTTTTATTCACCTTACTATTTAGATCAAATCTAAAGTGATCATGCTATTCAGGATCAGCAAACGCATTCTTTCAAGAGATTTACTGTTGTCTTTTATATATCACTTTTGCGTTCAAATGACGCTCAATCTTTTCTAAGTAAGTTAGAATGGCGTATATAGTACTAATATTGTGTGCTCTGTGTTTATGGAGCATATATCTACACGTATTGCTTAAGGAGTACACTCAAACTAGTGAGTATTAGTGAGAAGTATAAGAGACGACGAAAACAAGTGTTGAAATATAATGCAAACGAAAATTGGTACCAGTCGTCCCTATTTTATGAAACGAGCCACCATCCATACCCCTTTG
Organism: Euprymna scolopes; assembly: GCF_053919585.1. Taxonomy (NCBI): domain Eukaryota; kingdom Metazoa; phylum Mollusca; class Cephalopoda; order Sepiida; family Sepiolidae; genus Euprymna; species Euprymna scolopes. Next base: position 145,928,229 of record NC_136482.1, on the reverse strand, counting down.
AATAGCTAACGAGAGTCAGATTAACTTGGGTGGTTCCATACGATAAATTCAACTTTGTTTATTTCTTTGTTGGAACAGGTGTAAATACTTAGGTGTCCTCATGACGTACATGCCGGCCAACGTGGAGCTGGATTGAAACCACTCACACCTGGCTGAGAAGAGAGAGAGAGAGAGAGAGAGAGAGAGAGAGAGAGAGAGAGAGAGAGAGAGAGAGAGAGAGAGAGAGATATTGTGTGTGTGTGTGTGGGGAAGAGTGTATGAATGTGTTGTGCGTGAGCATATGTGCGTGTGTTGTATGTGTAGGACGAATTTCTCCGGCGAAAATGGAATTTGGGCCAACGAGAAACGTTTCTACATGGAAAAATAAACCCCAAAACTGCTTTTCTTTTGTTTTATTCGCTTTAAGATGATTAAAAATAATACCACAAACATAAACGTTATATATATATATATATATATTTGAAATAAAATGGAGGTGGAAGGACCTGGATGCTCAACGTTTCGCCCGATTTATGCGGGCTTCTTCAAGAGGGATGGTCATTGACGAGAGAGTCGGAGGATTGGGGCTATATATAATGATGGGGGAGAGCAGCGTGTTTTCCTTATGTAAATTAGATGTCATATGTACATGTATATACATTTTATGAGAGAAAAAAATAAATTAGAGTAAACTAGTGTAGTGGATTACGTCTAAAAGATAAAATATCGTAGAGATTAAAAAAAATTGTGTTTGGAAATATAGCGGTGATAGATTAAATAAATAAAATGACACGAGATTACGAAAGAATCTTTTTTTAAATTAGAAATAATTGAATTGGGATAAAATAGCGCAGTAACTTAAAAGATGGTGTCTAAAAATAAGAATAGGAGGTGATAAAA
>NC_136482.1:145904850-145922350 GCF_053919585.1 Euprymna scolopes | reverse complement strand
ATGTGCCAAAAGTACGGGGACACTAAAATAAAATTATTAACGTTTAAAAAACGATTAAAACTATCTGTATATGTATCGACGCGCTCTATGATGGTCGCCTGGCTGCTCCACGGTTTTCTAAAGAGATTCTGACTGAACTCATTTTAATGTGCACTAAATCCGTGGAGTTTAGTTTTTGTGATATTATGTACTGTCAGGTCGACGGGGTTTCGATGGGGAGTCCGTTGGCCCCAACTTTAGCGGATATTTTCGTCGGGTACCATGAATCAGTTATTTTCAATTCTACAACTAAACCCACTGCATATTTCAGATATGTTGACGACACTTTTGCTATTTTTCCATCGCAAAGTGAAGCGTTGATATTTTTTAATAGGTTGAATTCATTGCATGTGGCTCTTAAGTTCACTATGGAAAGTGAGAAGGACAATTCGCTTCGCTTCTTGGATGTTCTTGTTGTTCAAGGAGGGCTTTCTCACTACAATTTATAGAAAGCCGACATTTACTGGCCTATATGTGAACTGGTTGTCTTTTGTACCAAAATCACGTAAGGTAGGCCTAATCAATACTTTGGTACATAGAGCCCTCATGATTTGTTCGCCTAACAGATTGGACGCCGAACTCGATAAGATCAGGGAAATATTCATCAATAATGGTTATCCTGTAGACCTTATTGATGACTGTATTTTCAAAAAGGTTGCGGATTTTAAATCCCCTAAAAAGTTTGGACCTTTGAAATGCCCGGTTTATTTAAAATTACCGTGGATTGGGGAAAAGAGTAATAGACTTTCCAAACAGATTCGCAGAAGTATTTATGACTGCTTTTATTCTGTGTTCTTGCGTTTGGTATATACTACGAGGCCTGCTTTTCCGACTTTTCGCAAGGATAGTTTGCCTTACATCCGAAATAGCAATATTGTATATCAGTTTAAATGCCAGTGCGATGCTGGTCATGTTGGGCGAACATCCTTGCACCTTTTGACTCGTATAAACCAGCATGTTCCATCGAAGATCAGACAAGGCAGGATGGGGTCTGGTGGTCTCCCTCCTTCTGCAGCCTTGGACTCTGCTATTGCCCAGCATTTGGTTGACAACCCGTGCTGTGCCGATGGATATAAAATAGAATGGTTCGAGGTGCTACATAGAGCAGACTCCAGAAACCATTTAAAGAGTTTGGAGTCTGTCTCTATTGCGGTGCGTCAACCTTCTTTGTGCCGGCAAAAGGAAGCATCCAACACATTGTTTCTCTTTGGGGAACTTTGAATCTTCTCTCCCGTTTTTTTCCCTCGTTATGCCAATATTTTAATCGTTTTTAAACGTTAATAAATTTATTTTAGTGTCCCCGTACTTTTGGCACATTCAATAAGTTCCCCAATTGAACTCTTTATTTTCGACATAATATTATTTTGTACGCTATCGATTTTCTCCTGATGAGATGATAGCCGAAAGAGCTCTTGAGAAACTTCCGCTTATTATTTTCAAAACATATATATATATATATATATATGAATCTTTTTATTCATATATATATATATATATATATATATATATATATATATATATATATATATAACGGAATATATATATATATATATATATATATGAATATAGAACGGAATATATATATATATAACGGAATATATATATATATATATATATATATATATATATATAACGGAATATATATATATATATATATATAACGGAATATATATATATATATATATATATATATATATATATATATATATATAACGGAATATATATATATATATATATATAACGGAATATATATGTGTGTATATATACATATAATGGAATATATATGTATATATATATATATATATATATATATATAACGGAATATATATGTATATATATATATATAACGGAATATATATGTATATATATATATATAACGGAATATATATGTGTGTATATATATATATATATATATATATATATATATATATATATATAACGGAATATATCTATATATATATAACGGAATATCTATATATATATAACGGAATATATATATATATAACGGAATATATATATATATATATATTCCGTTATATATATATATATATATATATATATATATATATATATATATATATATAACGGAATATATATATATATAACGGAATGTATATATATATATATATTCCGTTATATATATATATATATTCCGTTATATATATATATATATATATATATATATATATATATATAACGGAATATATATATATATATATATATATATATAACGAAATATATATGTATATATATATAAATAAATATATACATACATATATATATAAATAAAAATATACATACATATATATAAAGAAATATATACATACATATATATATATATAACGAAATATATACATACATATACATATATATAACGAAATATATACACATATATAACGAAATATGTACATATTTATATAGCGAAATATATACATATATATAAATATAACGGAGTATATATATATATATATATATATATACATATATATATATATGTATAGATATAACGGAATATATACATATATATAACGGAATAGGGGTCTATCCTGGGACCTCTGTTATTCCTAATATTCGTAAATGACCTCCCTTACAAAATTGCCTGTGAGATGGGTATATATGCTGATGACACCCCACTCTATAACAGACACGACAGGAAAACAAATGACCACATATCTAAAGAAATGGCAGAAACACGAGAGGATGACCTCCGATCTGTAGTGGAATGGGGATATAAATGGATGGTCACATTCAATGCTGCCAAGACAAAACTTGTTTCCTTCAATAATTACAACAAACCTTCTCTACCTCCAATAGCAATGACCAATTACTCTTTATCTGAAAGTACATCCTTTAAACTCCTCGGACTAACGCTCTCAGGAAACATGAGTTGGAACAATTGCATCCAGAGTATCGCCAGTACCGCTGCGAAGAAGGTAGGTTCTCTCTATCGTGCTAGAAAGATACTAACGCCCGAAAGTATCCTATACCTCTATAAGGCCACCATTCGCTCATATATGGAGCATTGTTGTCATATTTGGGCTGGTGCATCTGCTACTAGTCTCTCACTCCTAGAACAGGTTCAAAAGAAAGTCGCCAATCTGATAGTAAACTTCAGCCCCTGTCCCATCGACGAAATGTTGCATCCCTCTGCAAGTACTTTAACGGTGCATGCATCCCTCTACAAGTACTTTAACGGTGAATGCTCTGACGAAATGCAAGCACTTGTGCCCCTCGACGTAAATACCCCCGACAAACCCGACAAGCAGCTAAATCCCGCCCCTTCATAGTAGAGATCCCTAGATGTAAGAGAGCCTTCTACTACAGTAGTTTCTTCTCCAGGACAGCTAAACTTTGGAATTCCCTGCCGGGTCCCTGCTTCCCCAACTGTACTGACATGCAAAAGTTCAAGTCCAACGTGAATCGACATCTTGCTGCCCAGCTCCCTACACAGTACCTCTGATGCTCATTTCCCTGATGGTAGCCCCCTACAACAAAGTATATGCCCTTTTTGGGATGAAAATGTAATTAAAAAGAATATATATATATATGTATATGTATATATATATATATATATATATATATTTATGAACAAATGATTAATAAAACATGTTAAAAGACATCTTGAAAAAGATATATATATATATATATATATATAAGATATATATATATATATATATATATATATAACGGAATGTATATAAATAACGGAATACATATATATAACATAATATATATATATATATATATATATAAATAACAGAATATATATATATATAACGGAATAATATATGTATATATATATATAACGGAATATATATATATATATATATATATATATATAACGGAATATATACATATATATAACTGAATATATATGGTGTATACATATATATATAACGGAATACACATATATAACATAATATATACATATATATATATATATATATATAAATAACGGAATATATATATACATAACGGAATATATATATATATATATATATATATATATATATATAACGGAATATATATATATATATATATATATATAACGGAATATATATATATATATATATATATATATAACGGAATATATATATATATATATATATATATATATATAACGGAATATATGTATATATATATATAACGGAATATATATATATATATATATATATATATATAACGGAAAATATATATATATATATATATATATATATAACGGAATATATGTATATATATATAACGGAATATATATATATAACGGAATATATATATATATATAACGGAATATATGTATATATATATATATATATATATATATATATATATATATATAACGGAATATATATATATATATATATAACGGAATATATATATATATATAACGGAATATATATATATATATATATATATATATATATAACGGAATATATATATATATATAACGGAATATATATATATATATAACGGAATATATATATATATATATATATATATATATATAACGGAATATATATATATATATATAACGGAATATATATATATATATATATATATAACGGAATATATATATATATATATATATATAACGGAATATATATATATATATATAACGGAATATATATATATATATATATATATATATATAACGGTATATATATATATTGTGCTATATATATATATATATATATATATATATATATTCCGTTATATATATATATTGTTCCCTCTTCTTGTCTATTATAATATCTTATCTACATGCTTGGATGGGGTTATCTGTCTGTACGTCCATGTTCTGTAGAATTTTGTGACTTTCGCTTTCAAGTACTGCTTGGAGCATTTAGATTGGTGGTCAAGATGTAATTGTTGCATAATTCTCACTGGATTGCTTTCCTTCCTGTGATGGAGTCTTTTCTTGTATTGTCTTTGGGCTATATTGCTGCATTCGCTTATTATGTGATTTATTATTGGCTCACAAGGAGCTTTCACACAGGTCTTCAGAGATCTTTTCCTGAAAACAGCCTGTGGTGTCCCCTGGAAGCTGGGTGACAACAAGTCTCCCCAGGTTTCTAGTACCCTCCACCTTCTTCGATAACATGTTCAAATAAATTTGCATCATCGTAACAGCTGCTTGCCATTGATTTCTCGTTGGCAGCAGTTATTATTATTATTATTATTATTATTATTATTATTATTATTTTTATTATTATTATTATTATTTTTTCACTTTATTTTTTATTATCTTAATTTCTTATTAAGTAAGTTTACGTACAGTTTACGATAATTTATAACATTTCTTTCTCATTCATTTATTTGCATATTTTTAAAAGTATTTTTTGGAAGTCTTAACATCGTGGAAATTTAACTTAACTGACAATATTCCATATTTACTTTGCATACAATAGATTGTTATGTAATCTCATACTTATACCATGAAGAATATATCTTTTGGATCTTAACGTATCATTCCATCCCCGTTTTCTAAAATACACTTAATCTCGGCGATTTATTTTACTTCCAAATGGCATTATATTCTCCATTTTAGGATAATATACTTTTAATGATATGTAGTTTGGGATTTAAATATTAAACCTTGACCTACTATAACGTAGAGTTAACAACGTGTAATTGCTTTAATCTTTCAGACATATGTAATCTCACACCTATGGATTAAAATAGACTTTCGAAGAAAACAAAAAAAAGAAAAAAAAAGAAGAAAAAAAAAAAGAAACTGCTCCGCTATATTCTAGAATTGAAATTGGTCTTAAATGCGTGGTTTAATTAATTTAAATATTGCAGATATATACGGTATGGGACTAAGAAGTTATCCCTTGTCATAAACGTGCATGTGAAGTGGAAAACACATTAAGTAATTTTTTAAGTCTTGATATCTATCTGTTCTTAGCTCATATGGTACCAAATACAGTTTGAAAACTCAATATTTTGGTTTCGATTTTAGTTGATGTCCCGAAGTCATATTAAAAAAAACAACTGTTGACATCCCTACTATATTTGCGTGCAATATAAAAATAAAATAATAAATACGACATCACCAAAATATCATATGTAAGCATATTTTACGACTAGGCAACGCCGTGCGGCGTACTAGTATATATATATATATATATATATATATATATATATATATATATATATATATATATATATATATATATATAGGGTGCCCACAAAGTCTGGCTACATAATCTAAAGGGTGTCCACAAAGTCTGGCTACATAATCTACATGATGGCCACAAAGTCTGACAAAGTCTGGCAGCATAATCTACAGGGTGTCCACAAAGTCTGGCTACATTAAGTAGCCAGATTTTGTGGACACCCTGTATATATATATATATATATATATATATATATATATATATATATATATATATATATATATATACATGAATATTTCATCCAGAGGAAGTCTCGAAATAAAGACGAAACGTTGATGAACACATAATACGGTTTGTTCCTTTTTATTTCTCTATACATATATATACATACATATATATATATATACATACCTCCACGTTAAAAAACGACCCTGGTGTCTAACTCTGTCCCGTGGGGAGGCATAGTAAATAGGTACATATATATACATACATACATATACATGCATATATATATATATACATACATATATATACATACGCATATATATACATACATATATACATATATACATACATATATACATACGCATACATATATATGCATACATATATATATACACATATATGTATATATATATATGTGTGTATATGTATATGTGTATGTATATATATATATATATATGTATTTATGTATATATATGTACGTATAATGTGTGTGTGTGTGTGTGTGTGTGTCATCTTACACGACCCTGTACAACATTCTTCGTTCGGGAAAATATCATGTAACATTGACAACGTACATCTTTCAGCTGTGGAGTGTGGACGTCTAAGTTGGTTTCATGTACAACAATGAATTCTGTGTAGACCCGTCCACATATGGAAAGGCGTCCATGTGTGCGAAGAGTGAAAATACTTTCGGGTCGTTTGTCAACCCGGGTGACATATTTAATCACCGTAAACCACTCGCTGTATTGAGAGACGATGTGTGTCTATTGTCAGCACAAAATGCTGCCAAGGTCATCAGACGAAAGAAGACCCCCCCTCCCGTCACAAACGGTAATAAATACATAACGGGTCCAATGATAGGACGTGATATTCTGTAACCAACCAGGGATTAGCATTCTTCGTCATGTTTTTTTCGATGCGGCCGTGCATCTGTATAAACTGGCTATGTCCTTCTCTCGGTGCCACAACAATGTCCTGGGTACTTACTTGCTTCCCACATCGCAGGAAGATGTGACATAAGATAGGGAAGCAAGCGTACATGTGCACGCTGACCCCTTAAAATTACCCGAGCAGTCCCGTTATCATTTCTCAGTTACGCCGCCTTTAACCATGAATCAACTACTTCAAAAATTGAAAAGGCAATGGTTGAGAGCTGAACAGCACAAATACATCAGCCGACAGGAAAAAGCCACCACATTTGTCCAATCTCAGCGGGACTTATTATCGAGGACAGATGTGCTAGAAAGAAGGCGACTTTATGCAATTTATATGTGGTCTTAAATCATTGTAAAACAGTTATTTTTCGATGACGTCATCGCCCAAGCATTAAGTGTCTCTATTCTATTTTTGTTTAAACGTGGCTTATCGTAATTCGTATGGTTTGGATTCATCGGATTAGTGTTCTCATCCTGAGTGTCATTTTTACAACGTTTCGGTCAATGTAATCTCTGACCTTCTTCAGGTGTATCTTGTGGAACTCGGGAATGCTTCTATCGAACTCGGAAATATAGACGGAATTCGAAATGAAACTCATTGCCCTTGGCATGCCAAGCTAGCAGGCATCCGATGTAACTTCCGGATAAACGCTTTTAAAAATTTGTCGATTGCAGAAGATTTTAAAGACATTCTAAATCTAATCTTCATATTTTGTCAAATGTTGAATTATGCATTTATTAAAACCTTTTAGCGTATTTCTACGTAATGTCATCGTTTAGCAACTTGAAATTATAAACTATTTAGGCGCTGTTTTACAGCTTGCCACTGTGCAGCGGGAGATAACTCTCATTTATTAAAAGATTCGTTCATTCTTTCATCTCATAACTTAGGACGCGATATTTTTCTTTTTAAATCAGTACATTAAAAAAAGAAAGCTGTGACGATTTTTTTTTATGAATGCAACAAAGTTAATAACATTAATAATACAAACTGTAATCTTTACGCGACTATTAAGTGAATAGTTTTTGTTTTCATATCATAATTTACGACGGTAAAACCAACGAACAAACGGCATTTGCATTAGATGAAAACATTTAAAAATAAAGCTTGGCAACTTTTTTTTTTTTAAATTAAAAAATGAAATGTCAAGTTAAATTAAATTTACCAGTTAATATTTTCGCATAGCATTGTTTTTTGCGGTTTTCATCAAACCTATACGGAATCACAGCATCTTCACACAAATAGTTGAAGACATTTTGTCAGGATCCTCTCAGATATCTCTCCGTTGAACAATGTGTAATGCCAGAGCATGACAAAAAGAAGAAAAAAAAAGTTCAAGCTTAATATAAAAGGATGACAATTTGCATGTACAACTTTACCGCCACCCCCTCCTCTCAAAGGATAAAGCAATGTCTGCGAGGATGACCTCCTAGAACTGAACTGACCTATAACTCATTACGCCGAAATGTTCGCGCTCTCTAGAGAACTAAAATCTAAGATCAGAATTTATCAAATTAAAAAAGAAATCATCTTATTTTTGTGTTTTGCGTTCTATTTACACGCGTTGACGAATCGATTATTATTATTATTGGCTCACAAGGAGCTTTTACACAGGTCTTCAGAGATCTTTCCCTGAAAACAGCCTGTGGTGTTCCCTGAGTGACAACAAGTCTCCACAGGTTTCCAGTACTCCCCACTTCTTTCGATAATATTTGCAAATAAATTTGCATTATCGCAACAGCTGCCTGCCATTGATTTCTCGTTAGCAGCAGCTATTGGTCTTTGGTGGGATTTGAGTGACATTGAGACTCCCCAGGGTCCCAGTTCTCTTCGCACTTATTCAGCTGAGGTCTGGTCAGTTCATCGATCTTTCCTTCTTCCTTGACTCTATTTGGTTATTTGGTCTCGCTTTTTTTTGGGGAGGGGCAGTGATGTGGCAATGGAGGTAGGGTTGGGTTAGAGAACTTATAGATATGCGGTTTCAGTGTTCTTGGTTCCATGTAGTGTTTCATGTTTTGCCTTTATCAGCAGTTTTTCTGGCCCGCGCTTGTTGATCCGGTGTGTTAGTTTCCACATTTAAGGGTTTTTCTTAGTATTTCAGCTGTTTTCATTATCATTGTTCGTTGTATTTTTCCAAACATTCCTTTGATTCAAAGTTCTCTCATTCTTTTTCAGCGTTTTGGGGGAGTGTTCCTAGTGCTCCTACTATTATAGGTATTATTTTGATTTTCTTCATTTTCCATATCTCTTTCAGCTCTCTGGCTAGCTCTGTGTATTTGCGCCGTTTCTCCTTTTCTTTGATATTCACTCTGTGATCAGCTGGAACAGCAAAGTCTACGATTTGACAGGATTTTTCTTTCTTGTTAATTATTACGAACATCCGGTCTCCTTGCTTGGATGGGTTTATCCGTTTGTAAGTTTATGCCCTATAGGACTTTGTGATTCTCGTTTTCAAAGACTATTGCCGGCTTTTGTTTGCACTCCTTGTCTGTTCGTTAGAGATGCAGTTGTTTGCATAATTCCCAGTGTAATACCCTTCCCACTTGGTCATGTCTGTTCTTGTATTTCTTTTGGGCCAGTTTGCTGCATTCACTTATTATGTGGTTTATCGTCTCGTCTCTTTGTCCGCTGAGTCTGCATTTGCTGTTTTCTTGTGTTTTGTCGATCTTTGCTTTGATGTGGTTGGTTCTTATCGAGTTGTCTTGTGCTGCAGTTATTAGGGATTCAGATCTTCGGCTTATGTGTCCTTTTCGCATCCATGTTCAAGTGTTTTCTTTGTTTTCATTTTTTGTCATCCTTATGAATCTTCCGTGTAGTTGTTTCTCTTCACACTTTTCTTGTCTTATCTTATGTCTCTCTGTTTTCTGTTTTATTGATTTTTCCCGTGTCTCTCGCTGTAATGATTATTCTTTCAGTGTTCTGCATTAAGCATTTTTCTAGTTCTTTTTTGCTGTCATTAACCAGTCCCCTCCCGCCGTCTTTCCTTTTTACATAAAATCGATCAACATCGTCCTTTGGATGAAGTGCGGTGTGCATGGTCATGAGTTTCCTGGTCTTCTGATCGAGTGGTCTCAGTTCTTCTTTAGTCCACCCTATGAACGGTCCAGAGTACCTTACTAGTGATACTGCCCATATATTTATGCCTTTTATTAGGTTTCTGCTATATAATTTGATTTCGAGAAGTTTTCTTGTTCTCCTAATGTATTCCTTTCTAATTCTCTCTTTCTGTTTTGATGGTGTCCGCTTCCAGTACGCCTATTTATAGGCGTCTTGTTCCCCAGAGCCTTCATCTCCGTTTGGTTTGGTAGTTCCATGCCTTCTGTCGTCTCTAGTTTTCCCTTTCTTATGACTAGCAGTGCGCACTTTTCCATACCAAAGTCCATTTGGATATCTTGGTTGAAGATCCTGGTGGTATTTATTAATGTCTCTAGTTCATGTTTGGTCCTTGCAAAGAGTTTCAGATCATCCATGTACATCAGATAGTGCATTTTTTTCTCCGTATCTGGCTTATCACTTTCTCAGTATATTGTTCAGGGGCATCATAGCTATGATGAACAGTAATGATGATAGTGAATCTCCTTGGAAGATGCCTCTATGTGTTGATTTCTGTTATGTGTTGTCCATCAGCTGTCAGTTCCAGTCTCCATGTTCTCATCGCATTTTTAATCACGTTGATGATCCTGCTTGGTATTTTATATATTTTTAAGCATTCTATTATCCATGCTTGAGGGATCTTGCCGTACGCCTTTTTGTAGTCGATCCATGCCATGGCTAAATTCTTTCTTCTTTTTACCTCTTTTAGGATCTTTTGGTTTATATATAGCGGATCATCTTTTCCTTTTTTTCCTTTCTGTTCCTCAGGGAGAAGACCCCGATTATTCGGGGAGTGGTAGATTTGTTCCCTCAGTTGTACTGTCAGTATTTTCCACATAGTGGGTAAGCATATGATAGGCATATAGTTGCTGGGGGGCGGATCCTTTCTCTGTCTTCTTCTGTATCAACGTAGTTCTGCCTGGTACGTTTGTTTCCTGTATATATCTTTTCATGTTTTGAGCAAGTCTTTCGTGTAGAGTGGTAAATTTTTTGAACCAGTGTGCATGTATCCCGTCGTGTGCTGGTGGTCTCTAGTTTGCCATTTTCCTATGTTTTTAATGGTTTCTTTGGTAATTTCCTTCCCTGTTCTTTCTTAGATTTGTTGTAACGCTTCTTTCATGTCTTTCAGTCATTCGGCATTTCTGTTGTAGTTTAGGCGTTCTTCCCATATTTTACTCCAATCAAGTTTTGTTTCTGTTGGGTTTGGTCGTTCCGTTTTTGTTTTTCCTCCGTTCACGTTGTTGTTGTTGTTGTTGTTGTTGAGGAGGAGGAGGAGGAGGAGGAGGAGGAGACGCCCACTAATTAGCATACGTGGGTGAAAAGATATAGATAAAGGTATCAAGTCAGCAAGACCGGGGAGCTGTGTTCGAACGCCGGATAGTCAAGACGCATGTGCCGGTTGCTCCATGAAAGAATTTAACACCCCTTCTGTCGGACACTCTTCCAACTGCTGTACAACTGCACCTTTGTAAATATGTATTATATTTTCGTTTTAATATATTTGTTTTACCTTTACTTTCTGCGTTCGTGTTGTTATTGATACAGACACAACAATTATTATTGTTGTTGTAGTTGTTGTAACGGAGCCGATGGCGCGTGTGAAACAGAAGCAGCGGAAGCTCACGTATGCAAATGAGCAAGCCGGTGCGCGAGGTGACTTCACAGCGGAGAAAGTAAAGCGACAATTTTTTTTTAAAAACACCTGGTGAGCAAATTGGAAACACATGTCCATGAGAGATGAACTTTGAAAAGAGGATACAATCGGAACTTTGAAGAAGAAAAAAAAAATGGTCGGATAACCGTGTGTCGTGGGCCGACCGGTAGACATTAAAACTGGAAAGAAAAAGAGATTTAAAACATTCACATGGCAAGACAACGAGACGAAGACGGACCAGATTTTAAGCTGGCATGGCGATTGGGCAGGCAGACATGTCGACGCGGGAGAAGAAAAAGCACATGTTCGACACGGCAGTTTTGACAACTACATTGCAGACGAAGAGAATTTTAAAGCAAAATGCAATGCGTTGTTTGGAAAGTACCGTTAGTAAATGCCCTTTTTACACCGAAAAAACCGAGTCGAATTTCTTGCCTTTTTTGTTCCTTTGAAACTGTCTCTGTATAGAACGTGTGGGTCCCTGTTAACATGTTACTTGTCACGTTATATTATTATTATTATTATTATTATTGGTAGTAGTAGTAGTAGTAGTGAATGAAAGAAACATACGTTGCTTCCGATCTTTATGGCTGAAAATAAGTGCCTTTTTATTTGCTTTTAGAGAGGAGATTCAGGTGGTCTGTTCTATGTCATCTAGAACCGAAATACAATAGCCAGTGCAAACTAATGCGTGCAATTTTTATTTTTAATTATTTTACTATTTTATTTTAAATAAATCCCATTTCCCAAATGTATCAGTGTGTAATGGAAAGCGATGATATTTTAGGAAAGAAAGACTAATTCATGGGAGGCGATTGCATAATTTGGTTATCTCAGTAATTATTGTAGGATGACAGATGCAGGTCTTGAAACTGGCGTAAACAACGATACTATTTTTACAAAGCAATACACGTGATGAGAGAGAGAGAGAGAGAGAGAGAGAGAGAAAGAGAGAGAGATACAGGCAGACAGACAGAGATGGTAGTATGTGTGTGAGAGAGTGAGAATTAGTGATTGAGTGTGTGTGTGTGTGAGAGATAGATAGATAGATAGATAGATAGAGAGAGAGAGAGAGAGAGAGAGAGAGAAAGAGAGAGACGGTTAGTGTGTGTGAGAGAGTGAGTGCGTGTGTGTGTCTGAGAGATAGCTATCTATCTATCTATCTATCTATCTCTCGGGCACAGACATAAAGAGAGAGAGATGGTTAGTGTGTGTGTGAGAGAGAGAGTGAGGGTTAGTAAGTGTGTGTGTCTGATATATATATATATATATATATATATATATATATATATATAGAGAGAGAGAGAGAGAGAGAGAGTGAGTTAAAACTCACCGAAGCACACCAACCTCCCCACAAATTACTCAACTTTCCGACCTACAAAAACTGAATTCTTCACGCGAAGAATTCCCTGCTCGCCTATCAACAATGTCTATGTTCTTCAGGCTCTTTCTTCTTATTCTCTCAATCACGGAATGAGAATGAGTTGCGTATGATATGTTGATGGAGGGTAGCGGATGCTGGTAAAGAAAGAAAGATAGGAAAACGATAGAGGGGAAAGGGATAGGTCAGAATTCCGCATTATAATCATGATCTAAAGGCTCGAGTTGGCGGATAAACTGGTTGTGACGGCGGCGGTGGTAGGGCGACTCTTTCCACCAAAATTCTTCATCAGATTTTTCCTCCTTCGTTTTCCAGTAAATCGACATTTTGTTTACATAGTAATATACGTGCCTAACAATCGCGACTTTACCCCCCCCTCTCTTCATACCCGTGCGCCCCAATTCTCTACTTACGTTGTGACGACCCAAAAGAATAGGTTTCGTCTCTTACTATTCTTTTCCTTTGTATGGATCCCTTATCGCAATTTTATGAAAATCACCCCAGAAAAGGTATGAGACCACTTGATGTTAGGATCTTTAAAATAATTACTACTCCAAGATAAAAAAAAAAAACAAAAAAAAAAAAACAAAACAGACAAACTGCCAACGATAAATCTGAGATGCATAGGTTCCGATCCAGAAAACAGGAATTCCTCCCCTTTGTCAGAAACCTCGGCCATGGAAAACGAGGATTAAACGACAAAATAAAGAAATCGATTTTGAAAAGGTTTACTTTAAAACCAGCTAAAAAACACAGTTAGTAATTTTAATTGAATCCCATCCAGCAACTTTCCATATTGAGGTCGTGCAGTGGGCAGAAGCCTTACTCGCTGATCGAACCTTCTGGATTCAAGTGAACGGCTGCCTTTCCAATGTGTGCAGTGCAACAAGTGGTGTGTCACAGGGTTCAGTCATTGCCCGAAATGAATTATCAGCTGTCTCTCCTATTTGCCGATGACGTCAAAATTCTTGCCTCTCGTAGCGACTGTGAAGACCTCCGACGTTGCCTCCATGAAGGCTGGAGATGATCACTGGACTGTGACCTGAGTTTAAACGTCGCAACGTCAGCCACATGGCAGTGGGTCGGCACCCTCAACTCCTCCATTCACCCTTAGCTTCCAACCAGGTGATTGGCTGCTGGAATTCGTCAGTCAAACTAAGGGTCTTGGAGTGATTGTGAATTCTAGATACTCACCCTCTGAACACTGCATCACCGCTGCTAACAAGGCCAAGGGTATCCTGTTTCTCATGCGCCACTCATTTGGTTTTCTCACTCCCTCAATCTTTCTTCCCCTCTACACCTCCCTGGTACACCCGATTCTCGAATACATTATTCAGGCCCCTATTACGTGAAGGACGTCCAACATATCGAACGGGTTCAGCGCCTGGCGACGAGAATGGTGGCTGGCTTTGGAAGTCAATGTTTAAGGGCTCTAAATCTTTTTTCCTCTGAGCGCAGAAGCGACCTCATACTCGCCTACATCTTCCATGGACGGTGTGGCGTGAACGAGGGTCTGTTCTTTACCCTTGCCCTGGATCGCGAGCTCTGTGAGCACGTGAAAAAGTCTACCTTTGATGGTTCCAGGGATTTCAACGCCAAGCAGCATTCTCGGTCCAAGTATCATATCCGTGGAGCATACTACCCGATGAGGGCGTAAACCAGCCCACTCTATGAGGCTTCAAGCTGGCATTAGACAGACGCAGGTCGAACCTCCAGTTTTCCCTTGTGTAGTTTTCTCTATGTACAAAAACTAATCCAGGTAGGTGAAAAAAGTAAGTTATCTTTGATAACATTTGTTTGTTGCATATTTAATTCTTTCACTTTTGTTTTAGTTTTCTTGGTTATTGTTGTGGAGACGCCCACAAATTAGCATACGTGGGTGAAAAGATATAGATAAAGGTATCAAGTCAGCAAGACTGGGGAGCTGTGTTCGAACGCCGGATAGTCAAGACGCATGTGCCAGTTGCTTCATGAAAGACTTTAACACGCCCTCTGCCGGACAATCTTCAAACTGCAGTACAACTGCACCTTTGTAAATATGTATTATATTTTCGTCGTAATATATTTGTTTTACCTTTACTTTCTGCGTTCGTGTTGTTATTGATACAGACACAACAGTTATTATAAAAAAAATATGCCCCAAAGTCATTATGTGCGGAAAATCAAGATCTACCGCCTTAAAAAGGAGCACTCTAGTTTGAGACAACAACTCTGATTGCTTTAGTCTAGAAGGATTTTCCCATCACTAACCGAAAACAGAAAAGATGAAGTGTAACATCAGAAGATGAAGTGTAACATCTATTTATTTATTATTTAGTTTTGGCTTCGGAGAAAACATTAAAAAAACATTTTGTTATACGAATATTTGAAATCCGCTCTTGAAATGTTTCTTAAAAAAATAGAAAGACTTAAGGAGACTAGAGAATGTGGAGGTATTTAGCTTTCGCCCACTGCAAGAACTGTGACACAGAGGTCGGAAGGTGGGGTGGGAGGAGAAGTCAGCCCCCACCCCATCCCCAAAGACTAGCACTCTCGCCTGCAAAAGTGCCTGGGCAGCACCGTCGGCATTCCCCAGTAACAGCACCTTTGGTGATTAGCAACAAACTAACTCCTTCTCAAAGAGAGAAGGCAAAGCCTGGGGGGTGGACCTCCTAGAACTGCGCAGGAACAGCACTACACCGCAATCAACAGGGGCCAGACCATTACAGGTATAGCCTAATCTCCATTGATTTGGAGGACGCAGAGATAAAAATCTCAGGCTAAAGGGTTTTTAGTTATTCTCTCCTGCAAGAACTTAGCCACCAAGGTCGGAAAGTGAGATTGAGAAGTCAGCGCCCCAAAGGAGGGGCACTCTGACCAGCAAAAAGTGCCTGGCCAGCCCGTCGGCATTTCCTGGTAAGGGCGCCTCAGGCGATTACCAATAAACTAACCCCTACTCAAAGCGAGAAGGCAAAGCCTGGAAGGGTGGGCCTCCTAGAACTGCACAGAATTAAACTCCCACTGCAAAATCAACAGGGACCGGATCATAACAGGAATGGACTAAATCTTTGTTGATTTTGGGGGCCGAGGATCCCGGGCTAGAGAATGTGGATGTTTACGCCGGAACCATGAGAACAATGGCGGCCTTAAAGATTCAGATACTTAAAAGATATTCAGTGAGTACCATTTGGTGGGCCAGGCGAGGTGCAGGGCGTTGCTCGAGAATTAGTAAAAAAAGAACTGACTTTTTGACCTTTTGCGCCGTTTGTTTATCAAGAGCTTTTATTCTCGAAGTAATTGATCACCTGTCTCCTATTGCAGGCGTTCGGTTAAGTAGGCTGTAAACCTTTGCCAGTCCCCGGGATGAATAGTAGTAGGGGTTGTGGGCGGAACCGTCAGCGGAGAAGGTCGGAGAGTTGAATTGGAGAAGGCGAGGGACCACAGACCTCGGTTGACCTTTGCTTTCACCAAATGTCCCCCAAATAATACAATATCAACACGGCCGGGTACACACATTGTATGTTAAAACAAAACTTCTTTTTTGTTATTTATTTTTTTGTATTTTTTGGTCCTATGCGTCTAATATTACAAAACTGTTAACTACCATCCACACCGCCACACCTGACACACGCGTCTGCCTGCTCGCACGCACAGAAAAAAAAAAAATCACATGCACATACGGATACATCCACAGCTTTCGGATGCGTTCCAAGATGGCGTATTGCTACCACATCTGGGGAGGTGGCGTTCATTACTATCCGGCTGGAATCAAACATTTCGTTATCCACGGTTTTCTTTCCCCCACCATCTCATCTCTTAGAGTTCAACGCAGAAAAAAAGGTAACAAACAAAATACGTTGTTTTGCGTTTAAACCTAGGGAATTGGTGGTTTTCCTTAAAGAGATGTCTCCCTTAACTACTTTCGCTTTTTCTCGTTTACATGCCTGCCTCTATTCCGAATTCGTAACAGCGGGCCAGCATCAGTGAACTGTTTTCTCTGCAAAAACGATCATTAACAATGGGGGGGGGGGTTTGATGTTTAACATATTTGAAATTATTTCTTGCACAATAAAAACA